>NC_079193.1:197825056-198143902 GCF_029499605.1 Hyla sarda | reverse complement strand
ATTCACATAAGGACGATCGCAGCGGGTGTCAGGAGAAGTGACATCCCTGGGATCTGTCCCTTACTGCAGGTACTAATACTCCCAACATGGAGCACACTCTGCTCCATGCTGGGAGCTGTAGTACCTGCATTAATAGACATATGGCAGCGAGTGTAACCGCTGCGATCTGTCTATTAATACAGGTACTACAGTTCCCAGCATGGAGCAGAGTGTGCTCCATGTTGGGAGTATTAGTACTTGTAGTAAAGGAAAGATCACTGTGGGTATCACTCCTGACACCCGCTGCGATCCTCCAGTATAATGTATGAATGCGGCGGCCGCTCTTCTATGGTCCCCTGCACGGGCCGTATATATACACATATTCCTATTTCTCACAGAGAGCTGTGATTGGCTGGAACCATCTGGCCAATCACAGCTCTGCGGGAAATGTGAATATGTGTACATATACGTGAGTGCAGGGGACCATAGAAGAGCAGCCGGCGCATCTATACATTATACAAGATGATCGCAAGGGACCCCTGCAATCTGTCAATTAGTACAGGTAACTACTACTCCCATCATGGAAGAGTGTGTTCCATGCTGGGAGTAGTAGTACTACCTAAAAAATGTTTTTAAAAAAAGTGAAAAACACGCACACACTACATTTTCATTATTGTCGGCTACATTTTTAGTGCTTTACCCGCTCACATAAATTGATCCCTGTTTAAAAATGAATAAACATTTCATAATAAAAATGATACATTTCATTAGATACAATTTTTTCCATCACCACTGTATCTTTTTTATTATGATTTTTTTATGATACCCTACGAAATTTTTATAAAAAAGGTATCTCCATAATTTTTTAGGATCGCTAAAGTCCAAAAAAAGAATAAAAAGATTTACCGAATGTACCCGAATACCGAATGTATCCGAAAAATCAAACTATCTATATCCTTTTTATTATATTTGTTATCAGAATTAATTCTTCACGTTCGTTTACAGATAACGAATGCATTCATTATTTATAGCATTATGGTCGGGAAATAACGAATGTATTCGTTACTTTGCTATTCGTATTATCGTGGCTATTCGGGAATGTTCAAAATATGTTTTCGTGCATTCGGATCGGTCCGAATGCACGAAAACGGTAAAATTCGTTAATTTAGACATTCGTGCCGAACCGAATTGCACATGTCTAGCTAATATTTGTGACTGGGTAGGTTTCTGGTCATCCTGAGAAAATGTCTGTTACGCCGAGCGCTCCGGGTCCCCGCTCCTCCCCGGAGCGCTCGCTACACTCTCGCCACTGCAGCGCTCCGGTCAGATCCTCTGACCCGGTGCGCTGCGATACCGCCTCCAGCCGGGATGCGATTCGCGATGCGGGTGGCGCCCGCTCGCGATGCGCACCCCGGCTCCCGTACCTGACTCGCTCTCCGTCGGTCCTGTCTCGGCGCGCGCGGCCCCGCTCCCTAGGGCGCGCGCGTGCCGGGTCTCTGCGATTTAAAGGGCCACTGCGCCGCTGATTGGCGCAGTGGTTCTAATTAGTGTGTTGCCATTGTGCCAGTGAAAGCGTTTCCTTGTGTGTTCCTAGCCTGTGTTCCAGACCTCCTGCCGTTGCCCCTGACTACGATCCTTGCTGCCTGCCCCGACCTTCTGCTACGTCCGACCTTGCTTCTGTCTACTCCCTTGTACCGCGCCTATCTTCAGCAGTCAGAGAGGTTGAGCCGTTGCTAGTGGATACGACCTGGTCACTACCGCCGCAGCAAGACCATCCCGCTTTGCGGCGGGCTCTGGTGAAAACCAGTAGTGACTTAGAACCGGTCCACTAGCACGGTCCACGCCAATCCCTCTCTGGCACAGAGGATCCACCTCCTGCCAGCCGGCATCGTGACAGTAGATCCGGCCATGGATCCCGCTGAAGTTCCTCTGCCAGTTGTCGCCGACCTCACCACGGTGGTCGCCCAGCAGTCACAACAGATAGCGCAACAAGGCCACCAGCTGTCTCAACTGACCGTGATGCTACAGCAGCTACTACCACAGCTTCAGCAATCATCTCCTCCGCCAGCTCCTGCACCTCCTCCGCAGCGAGTGGCCGCTCCAGGCCTACGACTATCCTTGCCGGATAAATTTGATGGGGACTCTAAATTTTGCCGTGGCTTTCTTTCCCAATGTTCCCTGCACTTGGAGATGATGTCGGACCAGTTTCCTACTGAAAGGTCTAAGGTGGCTTTCGTAGTCAGCCTTCTGTCTGGAAAAGCTCTGTCATGGGCCACACCGCTCTGGGACCGCAATGACCCCGTCACTGCCTCTGTACACTCCTTCTTCTCAGAAATTCGAAGTGTCTTTGAGGAACCTGCCCGAGCCTCTTCTGCTGAGACTGCCCTGTTGAACCTGGTCCAGGGTAATTCTTCCATTGGCGAGTACGCCGTACAATTCCGTACTCTTGCTTCAGAACTATCCTGGAATAATGAGGCCCTCTGCGCGACCTTTAAAAAAGGCCTATCCAGCAACATTAAAAATGTTCTGGCCGCACGAGAAATCCCTGCTAACCTACATGAACTCATTCATCTAGCCACTCGCATTGACATGCGTTTTTCCGAAAGGCGTCAGGAGCTCCGCCAGGATATGGACTTTGTTCGCACGAGGCGTTTTCTCTCCCCGGCTCCTCTCTCCTCTGTTCCCCTGCAATCCGTTCCTGTGCCTCCCGCCGTGGAGGCTATGCAGGTCGACCGGTCTCGCCTGACACCTCAAGAGAGGACACGACGCCGCATGGAGAATCTCTGCCTGTACTGTGCCGGTACCGAACACTTCCTGAAGGATTGTCCTATCCGTCCTCCCCGCCTGGAAAGACGTACGCTGACTCCGCACAAAGGTGAGACAGTCCTTGATGTCAACTCTGCTTCTCCACGTCTTACTGTGCCTGTGCGGATATCTGCCTCTACCTTCTCCTTCTCTACTATGGCCTTCTTGGATTCCGGATCTGCAGGAAATTTTATTCTGGCCTCTCTCATCAACAGGTTCAACATCCCGGTGACCAGTCTCGCCAGACCCCTCTACATCAATTGTGTTAACAATGAAAGATTGGACTGTACCATACGTCTCCGCACGGAGCCCCTCCTAATGTGCATCGGACCTCATCACGAGAAAATTGAGTTTTTGGTCCTCCCCAATTGCACTTCCGAAATTCTCCTTGGACTACCCTGGCTTCAACACCATTCCCCAACCCTGGATTGGTCCACTGGAGAGATCAAGAGTTGGGGCCCCTCTTGTTTCAAGGACTGCCTTAAACCGGTTCCCAGTACTCCTTGCCGTGACTCTGTGGTTCCCCCTGTAACCGGCCTCCCTAAGGCCTATATGGACTTTGCGGATGTTTTTTGCAAAAAACAAGCTGAGACTCTACCTCCTCACAGGCCTTATGACTGTCCTATTGACCTCCTCCCGGGCACTACTCCACCCCGGGGCAGAATTTATCCTCTCTCTGCCCCAGAGACTCTTGACATGTCAGAGTACATCCAGGAAAATTTTAAAAAGGGCTTTATCCGCAAATCCTCCTCTCCTGCCGGAGCCGGATTTTTCTTTGTGTCCAAAAAAGATGGCTCCCTACGTCCTTGCATTGACTACCGCGGTCTTAATAAAATCACGGTAAAGAACCGCTACCCCCTACCTCTCATCTCTGAACTCTTTGATCGCCTCCAAGGTGCCCACATCTTTACCAAACTGGACTTAAGAGGTGCTTATAATCTCATCCGCATCAGAGAGGGGGATGAATGGAAAACGGCATTTAACACTAGAGATGGACACTTTGAGTATCTGGTCATGCCCTTTGGCCTGTGCAACGCCCCTGCCGTCTTCCAAGACTTTGTTAATGAAATTTTTCGTGACCTCTTATACTCCTGTGTTGTTGTATATCTGGACGATATCCTGATTTTTTCTGCCAATCTAGAAGAACACCGCCACCATGTCCGTATGGTTCTTCAGAGACTTCGTGACAATCAACTTTATGCCAAGATGGAGAAATGTCTGTTTGAATGCCAATCTCTTCCTTTCCTAGGATACTTGGTCTCTGGCCAGGGACTACAAATGGATCCAGACAAACTCTCTGCCGTCTTAGATTGGCCACGCCCCTCCGGACTCCGTGCTATCCAAAGTTTTTTGGGGTTCGCCAATTATTACAGACAATTTATTCCACATTTTTCTACCATTGTGGCTCCTATCGTGGCTTTAACCAAAAAGAATGCCAATCCTAAGTCATGGCCTCCTCAAGCGGAAGACGCCTTTAAACAGCTCAAGTCTGCCTTTTCTTCGGCTCCCGTGCTCTCCAGACCTGACCCATCTAAACCCTTCCTATTGGAGGTAGATGCCTCCTCAGTGGGAGGTGGAGCTGTCCTTCTACAAAAAAATTCTTCCGGGCATGCTGTTACTTGTGGTTTTTTTTCTAGGACCTTCTCTCCGGCGGAGAGGAACTACTCCATCGGGGATCGAGAGCTTCTAGCCATTAAATTAGCACTTGAGGAATGGAGGCATCTGCTGGAGGGATCAAGATTTCCAGTTATTATTTACACCGATCACAAGAACCTCTCCTATCTCCAGTCTGCCCAACGGCTGAATCCTCGCCAGGCCAGGTGGTCTCTGTTCTTTGCCCGATTTAATTTTGAAATTCACTTTCGGCCTGCCGATAAGAACATTAGGGCCGATGCTCTCTCTCGTTCCTCGGATGCCTCGGAAGTAGAGCTCTCTCCGCAACACATCATTCCTCCTGACTGCCTGATCTCCACTTCTCCAGCCTCCATCAGGCAAACTCCTCCAGGGAAGACCTTCGTCTCTCCACGCCAACGCCTCGGAATCCTCAAATGGGGTCACTCCTCCCATCTCGCAGGTCATGCGGGCATCAAGAAATCCGTGCAACTCATCTCTCGTTTCTATTGGTGGCCGACTCTGGAGACGGATGTCGTGGATTTTGTGCGAGCCTGCACTGTCTGTGCCCGGGATAAGACTCCTCGCCAGAAGCCCGCTGGTCTTCTTCATCCTCTGCCTGTCCCCGAACAGCCTTGGTCTCTGATTGGTATGGACTTTATTACAGACTTACCCCCATCCCGTGGCAACACTGTTGTTTGGGTGGTCGTTGATCGATTCTCCAAAATGGCACATTTCATCCCTCTTCCTGGTCTTCCTTCAGCGCCTCAGTTGGCAAAACAATTTTTTGTACACATTTTTCGTCTTCACGGGTTGCCCACGCAGATCGTCTCGGATAGAGGCGTCCAATTCGTGTCAAAATTCTGGAGGGCTCTCTGTAAACAACTCAAGATTAAATTAAACTTTTCTTCTGCATATCATCCTCAATCCAATGGGCAAGTAGAAAGAATTAACCAGGTCTTGGGTGATTATTTACGGCATTTTGTTTCCTCCCGCCAGGATGACTGGGCAGATCTTCTACCATGGGCCGAATTCTCGTATAACTTCAGAATCTCTGAATCTTCCTCCAAATCCCCATTTTTCGTGGTGTACGGCCGTCACCCTCTTCCCCCCCTCCCTACTCCCTTGCCCTCTGGTTTGCCCGCTGTGGATGAAATATCTCGTGATCTTTCCACCATATGGAAAGAGACCCAAAATTCTCTCTTACAGGCTTCATCACACATAAAGAAGTTTGCTGATAAAAAAAGAAGAGCTCCCCCCATTTTTTCTCCTGGAGACAAGGTATGGCTCTCCGCCAAATATGTCCGCTTCCGTGTCCCTAGCTACAAATTGGGACCACGCTATCTTGGTCCTTTCAAAATTTTGTGCCAGATTAATCCTGTCTCTTACAAACTTCTTCTTCCTCCTTCTCTTTGTATTCCTAATGCCTTTCACGTTTCTCTTCTTAAACCACTCATCATCAACCGTTTCTCTCCCAAACTTGTTTCTCCCACTCCTGTTTCCGGCTCCTCGGACATCTTCTCCGTAAAGGAGATACTGGCCTCCAAGAAGGTCAGAGGGAAAACTTTTTTTTTAGTCGATTGGGAGGGTTGTGGTCCTGAAGAGAGATCCTGGGAACCTGAGGACAATATCCTAGACAAAAGTCTGCTCCTCAGGTTCTCAGGCTCTAAGAAGAGGGGGAGACCCAAGGGGGGGGGTACTGTTACGCCGAGCGCTCCGGGTCCCCGCTCCTCCCCGGAGCGCTCGCTACACTCTCGCCACTGCAGCGCTCCGGTCAGATCCTCTGACCCGGTGCGCTGCGATACCGCCTCCAGCCGGGATGCGATTCGCGATGCGGGTGGCGCCCGCTCGCGATGCGCACCCCGGCTCCCGTACCTGACTCGCTCTCCGTCGGTCCTGTCTCGGCGCGCGCGGCCCCGCTCCCTAGGGCGCGCGCGCGCCGGGTCTCTGCGATTTAAAGGGCCACTGCGCCGCTGATTGGCGCAGTGGTTCTAATTAGTGTGTTGCCATTGTGCCAGTGAAAGCGTTTCCTTGTGTGTTCCTAGCCTGTGTTCCAGACCTCCTGCCGTTGCCCCTGACTACGATCCTTGCTGCCTGCCCCGACCTTCTGCTACGTCCGACCTTGCTTCTGTCTACTCCCTTGTACCGCGCCTATCTTCAGCAGTCAGAGAGGTTGAGCCGTTGCTAGTGGATACGACCTGGTCACTACCGCCGCAGCAAGACCATCCCGCTTTGCGGCGGGCTCTGGTGAAAACCAGTAGTGACTTAGAACCGGTCCACTAGCACGGTCCACGCCAATCCCTCTCTGGCACAGAGGATCCACCTCCTGCCAGCCGGCATCGTGACAATGTCCACTGCTACTAGTACACACTCAACTTTCCACTTTTGGGCAATTTCATGTGGTCAATCTGGATCCTCTGAAAGGAGTAGCACGGTTTGACCAAGTGTTTCTTAGGAGTAACTTCTGTTCTTCCAGGGTTGCAGGTGTCGCAAATGTCACATCCCTTGACATATTGTTCTACTGGTGTTGTCATTCCTGGTGCAAGGTAGATTTTGTTGATAGAAGTGATCATTTGTTTTGTTTTTTTCCTCTGTGGGTGACTCCATGAGCCCATTAAGTCACCCCAGGGTAAAGGAAGGCAAATTCTGTTTGCTTTTCTCCATAGGCCGTCCGATTAATTTAGTTCAGCTCCCATTTTCTCCAACATATTCTTTTCCTTGTCCAAGGCCTTGAGTCTGGAAGTGTTTCAGTGTCTTGAGTCTGGGATGTCCTTTTCCTCTTCTGATCCTTTCTTTTGTCTTCTTGTCACCACGTATATGCCTGATTCCTCTCGAGTAAGGGGCAGTATTGCAGTTTCTTTAGCTGCCTGGTCTGCCAAGAAATTTCCTTTTGCTTCTTCAGAATCCAATCTTCCGTTCACTTTGACTTTGATAATTGCCACTTGTTTAGGCAGTTTTAAGGCTTCAATCAGGGTCCTGACAGCTTTAAAGTTCTTTCGACACTCGGAAACATAGATTGGGTGAACCAAGATGGCTGACAGCACAGGAAATGGTAAAACTTCTCTATCTTTGTAATACAAATACATAATCTCATTGCTCTTCTCATCTCTGGTTTCCTCTCCCACATAACCTCCTCCACATAACCTTCTTTAGCAATAGCGCATGATGCACAGTGCAATGCCTGGGCAGATCCCAGCAAATCATTAGCTTCTAGAATTCCTTTATTCTTTTAATGACGTCAGCCCATAAGTCTGGGGGTAATCTACCCCTCTCATGAATGCCACATATAAACATAAGTTTCTTCATTTTTTCAAGATGCTTTTTCCCTTCACGGTGCATGACTATTGCACGTGCCTCTAAATATCCAGGGACAGAAGCAGTCTGACTTTTAAACAAAAACGGCAAAGTGTTCATTTTTATCTCCAAAAGTCAATCAATGCAAGAACCAAACAATTTCAAAGCTCTTTTAAAGTATCTAAAACTCACAGTGGATTGGTCAAACAAATTGATACTAAACACCAAACAAAAAGGAGGTGTCGGAGTGACAACCACAGTGTGTATGATGCTACTATAATCTGCTACTCTTATGCATTACTAATCCAATACAAAAGCTGCGAGAGCTGTCTTTGCTCCAGTACAGTCTGAAGCAACTATTAATGCCGTCCTCTAATCCAGAAAAAGTTACTGTCTGACACTATCTTCTGAAGCTATCAGCTTGTCTGACATCCAGAAAAGTTATCGAGCCCACGTACACCCCAAATAAGTTATTAGAGAACCTAGAACTCAAAAATCGATTTCACTTTGCTTCCTTGACCCAATCCACTAGATTAAAGAATGAAATTAAATCCTAATAATCCGGAAAAAAAAAACACTGGGTCTCTCACAGTTAAATCTTCCTTGCCATTGTTGGCATTAGGAGCCAAATCTGACCTTGCTTCGGAACACTGTCTACAGCAGTAGCTGATAAGAGACTCACAGCTACTAAAAGAGAAAAAACTAAATTGTTTTTATAAGCCTGAATGTTAGTGACAGACAAAAGGGAGGGAAAAAAATCTCTGCTTTTGCCTTCCGAACCTATTTAAAGCGGCAGTCAATCACAAGCGACTAAAAACAGAGAACAAGAGAACAACACAGCGGGAATATCTCTGTCGCTAAGAGTTAAATCCTAGAGGGTCAACTTAGGCTGCCAAACTCCCACAGAACTACCCAAAAAACACAAATAAGACTACAGATTCATAAAAATCAGCAGACTTACCATGTTTTTGTGGGGTAGATCAGGCTTCGAGTTTGAGTAATAATGGGATGCCTCGGGCAGCTCAAAGTGTCGCTCCACTGGATTTGTATCTTCCCTCAAGTGTGGTTCCGCCCATCCCACCGCTGCCACGGACTGATAAGGATGGGTTAATGTGCAGACTTAATCTGTGAGTGACTACCGCTGTACTATTTTTACGAGTGTCGACGTAAGAAAATTCACACCAGGCCAGGTTGGTATGAGTTCCCTCCTCGGTGTTGACTCCAGGTAGTTCTGATTTATTACAGGAAGTAAATTTGGTTTTTACATTTGGAAAAAAGGAGGGTTAGTTGTGACATCACAATTAGCATTTTGATTGGTTGTTCGATTATTGCATATCTAGTGTCCATTAATTTCTTGGCAGAAGTTCTCTGTTCGTCAGATGTTTAGTCTTTCTTCTCCTGCATGGAGTCATTTAAAGGCCTATATTCAGATATTCAGCGTCACGAGCAGATAGCATTCTGATGTAAATGGGTTAAAGGGTAGGTGACAGGTATATTTTTCCAGCAGCAATGGCATTTTATTATTAGTATATTGATCAGTCATTAGAAACATAAGGGTCATCCCTATCACTGGGACTTGGACTAGGTCTGGGAATAAAAATGTTATTATGTTAGTAATAGCTACTAGTGTTGAGCGGCATAGGCCATATTCGAATTTGCGAATATTCGCGAATATATGGACGAATATTCGTCATATATTCGCGAATATTCGCATATTCGTTATAGTCTCGTTTTATTTTCGCATATGCGAACATTCGCGTATGCGAAAATTAACATATGCGAGTATTAACATGCAAAATTAGAACACGCGAAAATTCGCATATGCGAAAATTAGCATATGCGAATTTTCGTATATGCGAATTTTCGCACGCCAGTCTCACACAGTAGTATTGGAGCCTTCTTTACACCACACAAGCTGGAAGCAGAGAGGGGTGATCACTGTGATGTGTACTGTGAAATAAAAAAAAAAAAAAAAAAAAACGAATATTCGTAATTACGAATATATAGCGCTATATTCGCGAAATTCGCGAATTCGCGAATATGCGATATTCGCGAATAATATTCGAATTGCGAATATTCATGAGCAACACTAATAGCTACCCAACATCTTTGGTTTGAATTTCAGAATTCAACTGATAATCTTAGGGATTGTGAAGGCCTAGTATCTACTCATGCTGCTGCAGACTCCTGGCTGTGTCATACAGCCACTATATGGTCTCCTCATGCTTCAGCCTCTTCCAAGCGGTGTCATTCAGCCACTATATGGTCTCCTCATGCTGCCAACACCTCCACGCTGTGTCATTCAGCCACTATATGGTCTCCTCATGCTGCCAACACCTCCACGCTGAGTCATTCAGCTACTATATGGTCTCCTCACGCTTCAGCCTCATCCAGGCTGTATCATTCAGCCACTATATGGTATCCTCATGCTGCCAACACCTCCACGCTGTGCCATTCAGCCACTATATGGCCTCCTCATGCTGCCAGCACCTCCACGCTTTGTCATTCAGCCACTGTATGGTCTCCTCATGCCAACAACACCTCCACGCTGTGTTATTCAGCCACTATATGGTCTCCTCATGCTTCAGCCTCAACCAAGCTGTGTCATTCAGCCACTATGTGGTCTCCTCATGCTGCCAACACATCCACACTGTGTCATTCAGCCACTATATGGTCTCCTCAAGCTGCCAACACCTCCACGCTGTGTCATTTAGCCACTATATGGTCTCCATATGCTGCAAACACCTCCACCCTGTGTCATTCAGCCACTATATGGTCTCCTCATGCCGACAACACCTCCACACTGTGTCATTCAGCCACTATATGGTCTTCTCATGCTGCCATCACCTCCACGCTGTGTCATTCTGCCACTATATGGTCTCCACATGCTACCAACTCCTCCACAATTTGTCATTCAGACACTATATGGTCTCCTCATGCAGACGACACCTCCATGCTGTGTTATTCAGCCACTACATGGTCTCCTCATGCTTCAGCCTCATCCAAGCTGTGTCATTCAGCCACTGCATGGTCTCCTTATGCTGCCAACACCACTACGCTGTGTCATTCAGCCACCATATGGTCTTCTCATGCTGTCAACACCTCCATGCTCTGTCATTCAGCCACTATATGGTCTCCTCATGCTTCAGCCTCATCCAAGCTGTGTCATTCAGCCACTATATGGTCTCCTCATGCTGCCAATACCTCCACGCTTTGTCATTCAGCCACTGTATGGTCTCCACATGCTGCCAACTCCTCCACGCTTTGTCACTCAGCCACTGTATGGTCTCCTCATGCCGACAACACCTCCACGCTGTGTTATTCAGCCACTATATGCTCTCCTCATGCTTCAGCCTCATCCAAGCTGTGTCATTCAGCCACTATATGGTCTCCTCATGCTGCCAACACATCCACGCTGTGTCATTCAGCCACTATATGGTCTCCACATGCTGCCAACAACTCCACGCTTTGTCATTCAGCCACTATATGGTCTCCTCATGCCGACAACACCTCCACACTGTGTCATTCAGACACTATATGGTCTCCTCATGCTGCCAATCCCTCCACGCTGTGTCATTCAGACACTGTATGGTCTCCTCATGCTGCCAACACCTCCACACTATGTCATTCAGCCACTGTATGGTCTCCTCATGCTGTCAACACCTCCACGCTGTGTCGTTCAGCCACTATATGGTCTCCTCATGCTGCCATCACCTCTACGATGTGTCATTCAGCCACTATATTGTCTCCACATGCTGCCAACTCCTCCACACTTTGTCATTCAGCCACTATATGGTCTCCTCGTGCAGACGACACCTCCACGGTGTGTTATTCAGCCACTATATTGTCTCCTCATGCTGCCAACACCTCCACGCTGTGTCATTCAGCCAGTATATGGTCTCCTCATGCTGTCACCACCTCCATGCTGTGTCATTCCGGCACTATATGGTCTCCTCATGCTGCCAACACCTCCACGCTGTGTCAATCAGCCAATATATGGTCTCAACGTGCTTCAGCCTCATCCAAGCTGTGTCATTCAGCCACTACATGGTCTCCTCATGTTGATAACACCACTACGCTGTGTCATTCAGCCACCATATGGTCTCCTCATGCTGTCAACACCTCCACGCTGTGTAATTCAGCCACTATATGGTCCCCTCAAGCTGCCTTCACCTCCATGCTGTGTCATTCAGCCACAATATGGTCTCCTCATGATGCCAACACATCCACACTGTGTCATTCAGCCACTATATGGTCTCCTCATGATGCCAACACATCCATACTGTGTCATTCAGCCACTATATGGTCTCCTCATGCTGCCAACACCTCCACGCTTTGTCATTCAGCAACTGTATGGTCTCCTCATGCCGACAACACCTCCACGCTGTGTTATTCAGCCACTAAATGGTCTCCTCATGCTTCAGCCTCAACCAAGCTGTGTCATTCAGCCACTATATGGTCTCCTCATGCTGCCAACACATCCACACTGTGTCATTCAGCCACTATATGGTCTCCTCAAGCTGCCAACACCTCCACGCTGTGTCATTCAGCCACTATATGGTCTCCATATGCTGCAAACACCTCCACCCTTTGTCATTCAGCCACTATATGGTCTCCTCATGCCGACAGCACCTCCACACTGTGTCATTCAGCCACTATATGGTCTCCTCATGCTGCCATCACCTCCACGCTGTGACATTCAGCCACTATATGGTCTCCTCATGCAGCCAACACCTCCATGCTGTGTCAATCAGCCACTATATGGTCTCAACATGCTTCAGCCTCATCCAAGCTGTGTCATTCAGCCACTTCATGGTCTCCTCATGTTGCCAACACCACTACGCTGTGTCATTCAGCCACCATATGGTCTCCTCATGCTGTCAACACCTCCACGCTGTGACATTCAGCCACTATATGGTCTCCACATGCTGCCAACTCCTCCACACTTTGTCATTCAGCCACTATATGGTCTCCTCATGCAGACGACACCTCCACGCTGTGTTATTCAGCCACTATATGGTCTCCTCATGCTGCCCATACCTTCATGTTGTGTTATTCAAACACTATATAGTCTCCTCATGCTGCCAACACCTCCACACTGTGTCATTAAGCCGCTATATGGTCTCCACATGCTGCCAACACCTCCACGCTGTGTCATTCAGCCACTATATTGTCTCCTCATGCTGCCAACACCTCCACGCTGTGCCATTCAGCCACTATACGGTGTCCTCATGCTGTCAACACCTCCATGCTGTGTCATTCCGGCACTATATGGTCTCCTCATGCTGCCAACACCTCCATGCTGTGTCATTCAGCCACTATATGGTCTCCTCATGCTTCAGCCTCATCCAAGCTGTGTCATTCAGCCAATGCATGGTCTCCTCATGCTGCCAACACCACTACGCTGTGTCATTCAGCCACCATATGGTCTCCTCATGCTGTCAACAGCTCCATGCTGTGTCATTCAGCCACTATATGGTCTCCTCATGCTTCAGCCTCATCCAAGCTGTGTCATTCAGCCACTATATGGTCTCCTCATGCTGCCAATACCTCCACGCTTTGTCATTCAGCCACTGTATGGTCTCCACATGCTGCCAACTTCTCCACGCTTTGTCACTCAGCCACTGTATGGTCTCCTCATGCCGACAACACCTCCACGCTGTATTATTCAGCCACTATATGCTCTCCTCATGCTTCAGCCTCATCCAAGCTGTGTCATTCAGCCACTATATGGTCTCCTTATGCTGCCAACACATCCACGCTGTGTCATTCAGCCACTATATGGTCTCCTCATGCCGACAACACCTCCACGCTGTGTCATTCAGCCACTATATGGTCTCCACATGCCGACAACACCTCCACACTGTGTCGTTCAGACACTATATGGTCTCCTCATGCTGCCAATCCCTCCACGCTGTGTCATTCAGACACTGTATGGTCTCCTCATGCTGCCAACACCTCCACACTGTGTCATTCAGCCACTGTATGGTCTCCTCATGCTGTCAACACCTCCACGCTGTGTCGTTCAGCCACTATATGGTCTCCTCAAGCTGCCTTCACCTCCATGCTGTGTCATTCAGCCACAATATGGTCTCCTCATGATGCCAACACATCCACGCTGTGTCATTCAGCCACGATATGGTCTCCTCATGCTGCCAACACCTCCACGCTGAGTCATTCAGCTACTATATGGTCTCCTCATGCTTCAGCCTCATCCAGGCTGTATCATTCAGCCACTATATGGTATCCTCATTCTGCCAACACCTCCACGCTGTGCCATTCAGCCACTATATGGCCTCCTCATGCTGCCCATACC
Organism: Hyla sarda; assembly: GCF_029499605.1. Taxonomy (NCBI): domain Eukaryota; kingdom Metazoa; phylum Chordata; class Amphibia; order Anura; family Hylidae; genus Hyla; species Hyla sarda. The sequence continues at coordinate 198,129,897 of NC_079193.1, read as the reverse complement.
TTCATGTTGTGTTATTCAAACACTATATAGTCTCCTCATGCTGCCAACACCTCCACACTGTGTCATTAAGCCGCTATATGGTCTCCTCATGCTGCCAACACCTCCACGCTGTGCCATTCAGCCACTATACGGTGTCCTCATGCTGTCAACACCTCCATGCTGTGTCATTCCGGCACTATATGGTCTCCTCATGCTGCCAACACCTCCATGCTGTGTCATTCAGCCACTATATGGTCTCCTTATGCTTCAGCCTCATCCAAGCTGTGTCATTCAGCCACTGCATGGTCTCCTCATGCTGCCAACACCACTACGCTGTGTCATTCAGCCACCATATGGTCTCCTCATGCTGTTAACAGCTCCATGCTGTGTCATTCAGCCACTATATGGTCTCCTCATGCTTCAGTCTCATCCAAGCTGTGTCATTCAGCCACTATATGGTCTCCTCATGCTGCCAATACCTCCACGCTTTGTCATTCAGCCACTGTATGGTCTCCACATGCTGCCAACTCCTCCACGCTTTGTCACTCAGCCACTGTATGGTCTCCTCATGCCGACAACACCTCCACGCTGTATTATTCAGCCACTATATGCTCTCCTCATGCTTCAGCCTCATCCAAGCTGTGTCATTCAGCCACTATATGGTCTCCTTATGCTGCCAACACATCCACGCTGTGTCATTCAGCCACTATATGGTCTCCTCATGCCGACAACACCTCCACGCTGTGTCATTCAGCCACTATATGGTCTCCACATGCTGCCAACAACTCCACGCTTTGTCATTCAGCCACTATATGGTCTCCTCATGCCGACAACACCTCCACACTGTGTCGTTCAGACACTATATGGTCTCCTCATGCTGCCAATCCCTCCACGCTGTGTCATTCAGCAACTGTATGGTCTCCTCATGCTGCCAACACCTCCACACTGTGTCATTCAGCCACTGTATTGTCTCCTCATGCTGTCAACACCTCCACGCTGTGTCGTTCAGCCTCTATATGGTCTCCTCATGCTGCCATCACCTCCACGATGTGTCATTCAGCCACTATATGGTCTCCACATGCTGCCAACTCCTCCACACTTTGTCATTCAGCCACTATATGGTCTCCTCATGCAGACGACACCTCCACGGTGTGTTATTCAGCCACTATATTGTCTCCTCATGCTACCAACACCTCCACGCTGTGTCATTCAGCCAGTATATGGTCTCCTCATGCTGTCACCACCTCCATGCTGTGTCATTCTGGCACTATATGGTCTCCTCATGCTGCCAACACCTCCACGCTGTGTCAATCAGCCACTATATGGTCTCAACATGCTTCAGCCTCATCCAAGCTGTGTCATTCAGCCACTACATGGTCTCCTCATGTTGCCAACACCACTACGCTGTGTCATTCAGCCACCATATGGTCTCCTCATGCTGTCAACACCTCCATGCTGTGTCATTCAGCCACTATATGGTCCCCTCAAGCTGCCTTCACCTCCACGCTGTGTCATTCAGCCACAATATGGTCTCCTTATGCTCTCAACACCTCCACGCTGTGTCATTCAGCCACTATATGGTCTCTTCATGCTTCAGCCTCATCCAAGCTGTGTCCTTCAGCCACTATGTGGTCTCCTCATGCTCTCAAATCCTTCATGCTGTGTCATTCAGCCACTATATGGTCTTCTCATGCTGATAACACCTCCACACTGTGTCATTCAGCCACTATATGGTCTCCTTATGCTGCCAACACCTCCACGCTGTGTCATTCAGCCACTACATGGTCTCCTCATGCTTCAGCCTCATCCAAGCTGTGTCATTGAGTCACTACCTGGTCTCCTCATGCTGCCAACACCACTACACTGTGTCATTCAGCCACCATATGGTCTCCTTATGCTGTCAACACCTCCATGCTGTGTCATTCAGCCACTATATGGTCCCCTCAAGCTTCCTTCACCTCCACGCTGTGTCATTCAGCCACAATATGGTCTCCTCATGATGCCAACACATCCACGCTGTGTCATTCAGCCACTATATGGTCTCCTCATGCTCTCACCACCTCCACGCTGTGTCATTCTGGCACTATATGGTCTCCTCATGCTGCCAACACCTCCACGCTGTGTCAATCAGCCACTATATGGTCTCAACATGCTTCAGCCTCATCCAAGCTGTGTCATTCAGCCACTACATGGTCTCCTCATGTTGCCAACATCACTACGCTGTGTCATTCAGCCACCATATGGTCTCCTCATGCTGTCAACACCTCCACGCTGTGTCATTCAGCCACTATATGGTCCCCTCAAGCTGCCTTCACCTCCACGCTGTGTCATTCAGCCACAATATGGTCTCCTCATGATGCCAACACATCCACGCTGTGTCATTCAGCCACTATATGGTCTCCTTATGCTCGCAACACCTCCACGCTGTGTCATTCAGCCACTATATGGTCTCTTCATGCTTCAGCCTCATCCAAGCTGTGTCCTTCAGCCACTATGTGTTCTCCTCATGCTCTCAAATCCTTCATGCTGTGTCATTCAGCCACTATATGGTCTTCTCATGCTGATAACACCTCCACACTGTGTCATTCAGCCACTATATGGTCTCCTCATGCTGCCAACACCTCCACGCTGTGTCATTCAGCCACTACATGGTCTCCTCATGCTTCAGCCTCATCCAAGCTGTGTCATTCAGTCACTACCTGGTCTCCTCATGCTGCCAACACCACTACACTGTGTTATTCAGCCACTATATGGTCTCCTCCTTCTGCCAACACCTCCAAGCTGTGTCATTCAGCCACCATATGGTCTCCTCATGCTGTCAACACCTCCATGCTGTGCCATTCAGCCACTATATGGTCCCCTCAAGCTTCCTTCACCTCCACGCTGTGTCATTCAGCCACAATATGGTCTCCTCATTCTGCCAACATATCCACGCTGTCATTCAGCCACTATATGGTCTCTTCATGCTTCAGCCTCATCCAAGCTGTGTCATTCAGCCACTATGTGGTCTCCTCATCCTCTCTAATCCTTCATGCTGTGTCATTCAGCCACTATATAGTCTTCTAATGCTGCCAACACCTCCACACTGTGTCATTGAGCCACTATATGGTCTCCTCATGCTGCCAACACCTCCACGCTGTGTCATTCAGCCACTATATGGTCTCCTCATGCTGACAATACCTTCATATTGTGTTATTCAAACACTATATAGTCTCCTCATGCTGCCAACACCTCCACACTATTCAGCCACTATATGGTCTCCTTATGCTGTCAACACCTCCATGCTTAGTCATTCAGCTACTAGATGGTCTCCTCATTCTGCCAAAACCTCCACGCTGTGTCATTCAGCCACTATATGGTCTCCTCTTGCTTCAGCCTCATCCAAACTGTGTCATTCAGCCACAATATGGTCTCCTCATGCTGCCAATACCTCCACGCTGTGTCATTCAGCCACTGTATGGTCTCCTCATGCCAACAACACCTCCACGCTGTGTCATTCAGCTAAAATATGGTCTCCTCATGCTGCCAACACCTCAACACTGTGTCATTCATCCACTATATGGTCTCCTCATGCTGTCAACACCTCCACGCTGTGTCATTCAGCCACTATATGGGCTACTCATGCTTCAGCCTCATCCAAGCTGTGTCATTCAGCCACTATATGGTCTCCTCATGCTGCCAACACTTCCACGATGTGTCATTCAGCCACCATATGGTCTCCTCATGCTGCCAACACCTCCACGCTGTGTCAATTAGCCACTGTATATTCTCCTCATGCGGCCAACACCTCCACGCTGTGTCATTCAGCTACTATATGGTCTCCTCTTGCTTCAGCCACATCCAAGCTGTGTCATTCAGTGACTATATGGTCTCCTCATGCTGCCAACACCTCCACGTTGTGTCATTAGGCCACTATATGGTCTCCTCATGCTGCCAACACCTCCATGCTGTGTCATTCAGTCACTATATGGTCTCCTCATACTGATGTCACCTCCAGGCTCTGTCATTGTTCAGCTCTGCACCATTGATGCATGTCCTTCTGAATAACAGTATTATTTCACTACCTCGGCACACTCCATACAGTGGGGATCAAAAGTTTGGGCACCCCAGATAAAAATTTGTATGAATGTGCATAAAGAAGCCAAGGAAAGATGGAAAAATCTCCAAAAGGCATCAAATTACAGGTTAGACATTCTTATAATATGTCATCAAAAGTTTGATTTTATTTCCATCATTTACACTTTCAAAATAACAGAAAACAAAAAAATGGTGTATGCAAAAGTTTGGGCACCCTTCAAAGTTAAAATCTTTTACTGCTCCCTTTGGCAAGTATCACAGCTTGTAAATGCTTTTTGTAGCCAGCCAAGAGTCTTTCAATTCTTGTTTGAGGTATCTTTGCCCATTCTTCCTTACAAAAGTCTTCCAGTTCTTTGAGATTTCTGGGCTGTCTGTCGCGCACTGCTCTATTAACGTCTATCCATAGATTTTCAATGATGTTGAGGTCAGGAGATTGTGAAGGCCTTGGCAAAACCTTCAGTTTATGCCTCTTGATGTAATCCCCTGTGGATTTTGAGGTGTGTTTAGGATCATTATCCATTTGTAGAAGCCATCCTCTCTTTAACTTCAGCTTTTTCACAGATGGCATCAAGTTAGCATCCAAAATTTGCTGAAATGTTATTGAATCCATATTCCTTCTACTCGTGACATGTTCCCTGTGCCACTGGCTGCAATTACAACCCCAAAGCATGATTGATCCACCCCCCATGCTTAACAGTTGGACAGAGGTCCTTTTCATTAAATTCTGTTCCCCTTCTTCTCCAAACGTACCTTTTCGCATTCCTGCCAAAAAGTTACATTTTAAACTCATCGGTCCACAGAACTTGTTTCCAAAATGCATCAGGTTTGTCTATATGTTCATTTGCAAATTTCAAATGCTGATTTTTGTGGTGATGACATAGAAGAGGTTTACTTCTGATGACTCTTCCATGAAGACCATATTTGTACAAGTATCTCTTTATAGGGGAATGGTGTACCACAACTTCAATGTCTGACAGATCTTTCTGGAGGGATTGTGCAGTCAAACGTGGGTTTTGAATAGTTTTTCTCACAATTCTGCGAGCTGTTCTGTCTGATATTTTTCTTGGTCTTCCACTCTTCCACTCTCACTATTACTTCCACTGTTCCTGATGACTGTCATTTCTTAATTACATTCCGAACAGAGGATATTGACATCTGAAAATGTTTTGCTATCTTCTAAGAGCCTTCTCCAGCTTTGTGAGCGTCAACTATTTTCAGTTTCAGATTTCTAGACAACTACTTAGAAGAGCCCATGGTGCTGATTGTGCTGATTGAGTCTGGGCATCTAAAACCTTTGACATTGACATCACTTGTCTTCCCGGATGATGATTGAGAACAATCCATGACACTGGCAGGTTTCAGCGTTGCAAAGGGGGCAGTGCATGCTATGAATTCTGCAGGGTGTCCAAACTTTTGCAGATACCATTGTTTTGTTTTCTGTTATTTTGAAAGTGTAAATGATGGAAATAAAATATAACTTTTGTTGACATATTATAACAATGTCTAATCTGTTATTTGATGCCTTTTGGAGATTTTTCCATCTTTCCTTGGCATCTTTATGCACATAAATACAATTTTTACCTGGGTTGCCCAAACTTTTGATCCCCACTGTATGCATGTTAGAACACAGCAAAGTGTTCTACACCCCTTTTGAGGCTCTCTGCAGGCCAGAAATAGCAATTGTTGATATAGATTTACCGCAAATAAATTCGGATCGAGACAATTTTTTTTTTAGGAAAATTGGCGAATCAATCACATTTTTCAGCAGTTCGCTCATCTATAGATACCAGACCCATAGGAAATTTCCAATGCGGTTCTTGTTCATTTTGTAGATACAATTCCAATGATAATAAGATAAAACTATGAAGTTACACAGTGTTCATTAAACAGTGCATTACTTGCAGATCAGACCACGTTGTATACAGCCTCAGTTGTAGTTGCGGTTTATTTTATATAGGCCAAACTAAATGCTCACTTTTCCACAGGATTAACCCCTTAAGGACTGAGATGTCATATGTCTCCTTTTCAGACTCCTTAAGGACTCATGACGTATGAGTACGTCATCAGCTTTCCCGGCCCCCTGCAGCCAGCTGGAGCGGAGCCGGTGCCCGATCCCTGCTGAAATCGTTCAGCAGGCATCGCAGCATATCGCCCAGGGGGGATCAGCCCAGCAATCTGCGGCGGATTCTGGGTCAATCGGGTCTCCAGTGACCCAGAATTACTGGCTGATCAGGGCCGGCCTCTGACGGCCCCGAACAGCCTTAGCCAGCAGAGGTGAGGCGGCACTGGTGCCACTTCACGATCGCCCTGATTCGTCAGGCGGTTTACCGGTTGACCAATCAGGGCACCTGCTGCGGATGTCACTCCCGCAACCCGCTCTGCCCCTCTTCCTGAGGAGGTGAGCGGGTTTGGGAAGTGGACCCCGGCAGCTGGGGACCCGGATCCCCAGCGTCCCTGTTGGGATCGGGGTCCAGGAGCGGCGGCGACTGACTGACCTGTGTGCGGGAGCAGCAGTTGGAGGTGAGTGACAGCCTCCTGCTGTTGCTTAGCAACAGCTCCCAGCATGCAAAAAGGGCATGCTGGGAGCTGTAGTTATGCAACAGCAGGAGGCAGACCACCATAACTCCTTATAGTTTTGCAACAGCTGGAGGCACATTTTTTCTATGGAAAAGTGTACCTTCAGCTGTTGTATAACTACAACTCCCAGCTTGCACAATCAGCTAAAGTGCATGCTGGGAGTTGTAGGGGTGCATATGCTGGTTGCATAACTACAACTCCCAGCATGCCCGTTGGCTGTCAGTGACTGCTGAGAGTTGTAGTTTTGCAACAGCTGAAGGCACACTGGTTGTGAAACACAGTTTTTTTTTTACTTAACTCAGTGTTTCATGACCGGTGTGCCTCCAGCTGTTGCAATCTACAACTCCCAGCATACACCGTACATGCTGGGAGTTGTAGTTTTGCAACAGCTGGAGGCACACTGGTTGTGAAACACTGAGTTAAGTAGCAAACCAGTGTGTCTACAGCTGTTGCATTACTACAATGCCCAGCATCCCCAGCCAAAGTAGTATGCCTCCAGCTGTTGCATAACTACAACTCCCAGCATGCACTGATAGACCGTACATGCTGAGAGTTGTAGTTTTGCAACAGCTGGATGTTTCTCCCCCCCCCCCCCCCCCCCCCCAATGTGAATGTACAGGGTACACTCACATGGGCGGAGGTTTACAGTAAGTATCCAGCTGCAAGTTTGAGCTGCGGCAAATTTTCTGCCGCAGCTCAAACTGCCAGCGAGAAACTACAGTGAACCCCCGCCCTTGTGAGTGCACCCTAAAAACACTACACTACACTAACACACAATAAAAGAAAAAGTAAAAAAACACTACATATACACATACCCCTACACAGCCCCCCTCCCCTCCCCAATAAAGTGAAAAACGTCTGGTATGCCACTGTTTACAAAACGGAGCCTCCAGCTGTTGCAAAACAACTACTCCCAGTATTGCCAGACAGCCACTGACTGTCCAGGCATGCTGGGAGTTTTACAACAGCTGGAGGCACCCTGTTTGGGAATCACTGGCGTAGAATACACCTACGTCCACCCCTATGCAAGTCCCTAATTTAGGCCTCAAATGCGCATGGCGCTCTTTCGCTTTGGAGCCCTGTCATATTTCAAGGCAACAGTTTAGTGTCACATATGGGGTATCACCGTACTCGGGAGAAATTGTGTTACAAATTTTGGGGGGTATTTTCTGCTATTACCCTTTTTAAAAATGTTAAATTTTTTGTAAACCAAGCATTTTTTTTTACATATGCAAAAGTCGTGAAACACCTGTGGGGTAGTGATGTCGCGAACATAAAATTTTCAGTTCGCGAACGGTGAATGCGAACTTCCGCAAATGTTCGCAAACCGGCGAACCAGGCGAACCGCCATTGACTTCAAAGGGCAGATTAGAACCCACAGGGACTCTTTCTGGCCATAATAGTGATTTAAAAGTTTTTTCACGGGGACTGATACCTGGACTGTGGTGTGCTGGAGGGGGATTCATGGCAAAACTCCCATGGAAAATTACATAGTTGATGCAGAGTCTGGTTTTAATCTATAAAGGGCATAAATCTATGCCTATTCCTAAATTCTTTGGAATAACGTGCTTTAGCCCCCTTTAGGCAGCACATAGAGCCCCCCTTTAGGCATCACATAGTTAGATCCCCCCTTTAGGCAGCACATAGATTCCCCCATATTAGGCTGCACATAGTTAGAGCCTCCCTTTAGGCAGCACATAGATAGAGCCTCCCTTTAGGCAGCACATAGAGCCCTCTTTAGGCAGCACATAGTTAGATCCCCCCTTTAGCCATCACATAGTTAAATCCCCCCTATAGGCAGTACATAGATTCCCCCATGTTAAGCAGCACATAGTTAGAGCCCCCCTTTAGGCAGCACATAGATTCCCCCATATTAGGCAGCACATAGTTAGAGCCTCCCTTTAGACAGCACATAGAGCCCCCTTTAGGCAGCACAAAGATTCCCCCATGTTAGGCAGCACATATTTAGAGCCCCCATTTAGGCAGCACATAGATTCCCCCATGTTAGGCAGCACATAGTTATAGCCCCCTTAGGCAGCACAGAGATTCCCCCATATTAGGCAGTAGTGTTCAGCAGCATAGGCCATATTCGAATTTGCGATATTTTGGACGAATATTCGTCATACATTCGCTAAATTCGCATACTCATAATATTCGCGTTATATTTTCGCATATGCGAAAATTAGTACATCTAAAAATTTGCATGTGCGAAAATTAGCATATGCGAACATTTGCATAAGCGAAAATTCGCATATACGGAAATTTGCATATGCAAATTTTCCCATATGCGAAAATTCGTACGCCAGTCTCACACAGTAGTATTACAGCCTTCTTTAGACCACACAAGTTGGAAGCAGAGAGGGGTGATCTCTGTGATGTGTACTGTGGAAAAAAAAACAATATTCGTAATTACAAATATATAGTGCTATATTCGCGAATATTCGCGAATTTGCGAATATGCGATATTCGCGAATAAAATTTGCATTGCGAATATTCGCGAGCAACACTATTAGGCAGGACATAGTTAGAGCCTCCCTTTAGGCAGCACATAGAGCCTCCCTTTAGGCAGCACATATTTAGATCCCCCCTTTAGGCAGCACATAGATTCCCAGTTATTAGGCAGCACATAGTTAGGGCCCCCCTTTAGGCAGCACATAGATTACCCCATATTAGGCAGCACATAGTTAGGACCCCCATTTAGGCAGCACTGGTTTTATTTCACAGCCAAAAAAGGTATTTTTTTATTTTTTATTTGAACAACTGTCACACCAAATGTGATTTGCCCTAGTGTGACAATGAGCAAAAAGGTTGCCAGCGGAGTTCCCCTTTTAAACAGAGGTCCCCAACCAGGGTGCCTCCAGCAGTTGCAAGACACACAAACTGAACTTATACCCCTTTTAATACTGTAGTTAGTTGCTTGAAGGAAATTAAGTTTTACACCGGAGTACCCCTTTTAACCAGCGGTTCCCTCCCAACCAGGGTGCCTCCAGCTGTTGCAAGACACACTGACTGATATTTGAGCTCTAAAAAGGGCTTTTTTGGGTGCTGTCCTTAAGGCAGATGTTAGACTAGTGCTTTAGGAGTAAACTGGACCCCGAATACACCACCTAGCAGCAACCAAGCTATCGCTTTCCCTATTACAGCAGGATCAGCTTCTCTGTCCCTCCACTTTCTAAGCATGCCGAATGAAGGTAAAATGGCGTCCGTGCAGGAGGTAGGAGGGTCTGGAAGGGAGGGACTGCTGCTGATTGGCTGTAATGTGTCTGCTGACTCTGACTCACAGGGTCAAAGTTTACCGCAATGTTAAAGTATAGGGGGCAAATCAAACTTCACATATGTTCGCCCGGCGATGCGAACATGCTAAGTTCGCCGGGAACTGTTCGCCGGCGAACAATTTGCGACATCTCTACTGTGGGGTATTAAGGTTCACATTACCCCTTGTTACGTTCCCCAAGGGGTCTAGTTTCCACAATGGTATGCCACGTGTTTTTTTTTTTGCAGTTCTGGCACCATAGGGGCTTCCTAAATGCGGCATGCCCCCAGAGCAAAATTTGCTTTCAAAAAGCCAAATGTGACTCCTTCTCTTCTGAGATCTGTAGTGCACCAGCAGAGCACTTTTCACCCCCATATGGGGTGTTTTCTGAATTGGGTGAAATTGGGCTTCAAATGTTGGGGGGTATTTTCTGCTATTAAAAATGTTAAATTTTTGGGAAACCAAGCATTTTTTTTTTTACATATGCAAAAGTCGTGAATCACCTGTGGGGTATTAAGGTTCACTTTACCCTTGTTATTTTCCCTGAGGGGTCTAGTTCCCAAAATGGTATGCCATGTGTTTTATTTATTTTTTTTTTTTTTGCTGTTCTGGCACCATAGGGGCTTCCTAAAGGTGACATGCCCCCCCAAAACCATTTGTCGCTCCTTCCCTTCTGAGCCCTCTACTGCGCCTGCCGAACAATTAACATAGACATTTGAGGTATGTACTTACTCGAGAGAAATTGAGTTTCAAATACAAGTAAACATTTTCTCCTTTTTACCCCTTGCAAAAATTCAAAAATTGGGTCTACAAGAACACGCGAGTGTAAAAAATTAAGATTTTGAATTTTCTCCTTCACTTTGCTGCTATTCCTGTGAAACACCTAAAGGGTTAAAACACTTACTGAATGTCATTTTGAATACTTTTGGGGGTGCAGTTTTTATAATGGGGTCATTTGTGGGGTATTTCTAATATGAAGACCCTTCAAATCCACTTGAAAACTGAACTGGTCACTGAAAAATAGTGAGTTTGAAAATTTTGTGAAAAATGGGAAAATTGCTGCTGAACTTTGAAGCCCTCTGATGTCTTCCAAACGCATACATTTTAGTAGACATATTGTATATGTGAACCCCAAAAAAATGTATTTCCTTACAAGCAGAGTGCTTCAAAGTTAGAAAAATGCAAAATTTTCATTTTTTTTTCATAAAATTTTGGGATTTTTCACCAAAAAAAGATGCAATTTACCACAAAAATTTACCACTATGTTAAAGTAGAATATGTCCCGAAAAAACAATCTCGGAATCACAATGATAAGTAAAAGCATTCCAGAGTTATTAATGTTTAAAGTGACAGTGGTCAGAATTGCAAAAAACGTCCGAGTCCTTAAGGTGAAAAAGGGCTAAGTCCTTAAGGGGTTAAAGAGCACTTCTGATCCCACAGGATAAGCATGGGAGCTACTTGGGAGCTAAGTTCATCTCCCATATGCAATAGATTCATAATAGTAGTCCTGATACACTAACCTTTGCTGCCTTGGAGAGGATCGAAAGTGCGCACAAAGGTAAAGACAGACATAAGCTTCTCTTGCAGAAAGAGGCCTGATGGATTCTCCGGCTGGAAGCCACGGGCCCCTTAGGTCTCAATGATAAAGAAGAATATGCCGCATTATTGTAAATAATGTTAGCTAGGTGACACGTCGACTGGGCTATAAAAATTACCTGTCTGACGTCATCACGCACCAAGGGCCTGTGAAGCTCCCATCACCCCCCCCACCCGTCTGTACCATCTGTTCTGCCTCACTATGTGTCTGCACCCTGTGGATCAATAAAGTACGTGTCTAGCTGCTAATAAGGAAGTGAGTGCTCCATTTTTACTTTTCTTCAAGAGGATATGAGAAGGATTATGCACAGCTGCAAGACTCTGGAGGACTCTACACCTTGATGTCTGTGGGACTCCAGAGGCACCAGCAGCTTCACATATCTGTTTGCTGCTTTGCAATGGTATTTTAGCAGCTGCTCTCTTGATAAGATGCATGGATCTGGCCGAAATTTTACTCAATGTGTCTTTATCTGCAGAAACCCGTTTTCAGTGATCAAAAGAGCCCTGAGACACAATGCCATCCACGAGTGAAACTGAAAAACGACTTATTTAATCTTTGGGACACTTAAATAGAATTTGCATAATCACTTAGAACAGGGTATATCTATTTATCATGCAACATAGACTATTGATTGAGAATAATGTAGAAGTTTAAGTGCGTGCCTTCTTCTTACTTACTGTTGTTGATGTTGCATACATAGGAAAAACTCAATTTAATTACAAGACTGGATGCTTTTAATTTTCCTTTAATATTTCAAGCAGCAAACAAACAGTTAACATTCAGTTGCTAAGAAAAATATGCTAATTAGGTTCAGCCATTAGCCAATCACTGAATAGTCCAGTATCATAAAGTCCCAAACTAATAAATCCACTTCCTCTTTCTTTGCTGCTTCAGTATAAGATAAGTACTATATATTTTTGTTCTGCTTCACAAATATTATCTCCATTTATTGTGTTCACTACATGTTGACATTGATATATATATATATACATATATATATATATGTATATATATATACTATTTAATACTCATTCATAGCCTTATTGGTATGTTTTTTTATTCATTACCCATTAATTATTTATATCTAGTCTGTTAATGTATTTACATTTCTTTCCTATCAATATATATTGCCCCTGTATTATTAATTTCTGTATTAATTCCTCTCATATTAAATTTCATTTATATACATTATTCCCCTCATATCCCCCTCTAATCCATTACATTAGTTTTTCCCTAACAATTTCTTACCTCATACGCGGCTCCTGCCGCGCCACTGAGGTCACATGTACAGTTGGTGACCAGCTGTTGTTTGTGCGTTTAATATCTCCCCTCAGACGCTGTTCGTTCTCTGTCAGCTCCCCTGTCAGCTCCGACAAGCGATAGTTTGTGTTTCTCTGCCTGCAGGCTACTGCTGTAATACTCTCAGCTACGACATACACTTGTCAATAGCTTTCTATTAGCCGGACCTCAGTGTTCCCGGCACCTTCTCATAGGCTCTCATTTACTTCAATATTCCTGTCAGACCACATACTCTACCTACACTATCCTTGATTATCATTAATAATACTGTATATATATATATATATATATATATATATATATATATATATATATTAAATCTAGGTTATTCATGATTATTTATTGTCTACAATATAGCAAGGCAACGAGAAAACTCGTTCGGCACTGCGGTTTGTCAGATCTGGTCCTAGGGCTTGGGTGGTTTTTGCAAATAAATGATAGTGGTGCTCTGGCTATAAATAATGTGCATTAGTTAACATATTCATGAGAAGAAAGAAAGCCGCCCACTCTCTAAAGTCCATCTTAAAGGGGTACTCTTTTCTTTTTTTTAAATCAACTGGTGCCAGAAAGTTAAACAGATTTGTAAATTACTTATATTAAAAAATCTTAATCCTTCCTGTATTTATTAGCTGCTGAATACTACAGTGGAAATTCTTTTCGTTTTGAAACACAGAGCTGTCTGCTCACATCATGAGCACAGTGCTCTCTGCTGACATCTCTGTCCATTTTAGGAACTGTCCAGAACAGCATATGTTTGCAATGGGGATTTCCTTTTACGCTGGACAGTCCCTAAAATGGACAGAGATGTCAGCAGAGAGCACTGTGCTCGTGATGTAAGCAGACAGCTCTGTGTTTCAAACAGAAAATAATTTCCACTGTAGTATTCAGCAGCTAATAAGTACAAGAAGTACATTTTTTAATAGAAGTAAATTTCAAATCTGTTTAACTTTCTGGCACCAGTTGATTTGAAAAAAATAAAATAAAAAGTTTTTCACCGGTGTACCCCTTTAAAGTTTTATTCCAGCATATATACTCTTCTTCTCCCCTCTCCCCCATCTGCTATGTGAGTATATATGCTGAAATAAAAGCTTGAAGATGGACTTTGGTGAGTGGCCAGCTTTCCTTCTTCTTATGAATATGTCGATTGTCTACATGATATTGACCCTTCATAATTTATTCTCATAATTATGAATTAATAGTTTATTACTAATACCTTACTCATTTATTGATAAATTAAGTTATATGTATTCTTACTACATAATTTATATGTTAATTTAATACATTTTACATTCATTACTTATTTATTAATATATATATATATATATATATATATATATATATATATATATAGTGACAGTGTGGCAATGAAAGGGTTTAATTCCCTAGCTAACCCTGGATAAACCTGCACCTGTGGCCTAATTAACGAGGTAGCAGAAAGGGGAAGTGTGTTTAAAAAGAAGACAGACACAATAGTGTGGGCTCTCCCCAGAAGACAGCAAGGTGGCTGAAGTGGAAGGCAGGGGTCTTGGTGAGGAACAGACAGCCTGAGCTGTGAGTGGCCCCAAGTGTGGACGAGACACACAGCAAGACGTTGCAAACACTGTGTGTGAACAATGAGTAGAATGTTGCAAGAGGCATAAGTTTAACTGGCCAGGAAAAGCCCACCAGTTGATAGACAGGGCATGCTGGATTGTTTAGTTAGTGACTGGACAGTCTAGGGTTTTGTTTTGTTCCTGTGTTATGTTTTTATTTATTCTGCAACCTGTCTAACAAAGCTGGCGAGGGGCCGGACTTGCATAAAGTACTGTTGTTTGCCTGCTGATTGAAGAGTGGAAACGTGTCCTGTGGCGGTGTCAAGGATGATCCCAGCTATTCCCAGGGAGAAATCCATACAATATAAATAAATAAATAAATATATATATATATATATATATATATATATATTTATATACATCATAAAATATTTATTTATATATACTATTTTACTATATACAATTTTCCTATACTTATTTCATTTATATTCTGTCAGTCATTGCAAATGAGGAATCTGCAAATATATCTGACACACAGAATTTTGATTTTGTCAATGAAAATGTCTTACAGTCCATGGTAGACCAATCGGTCAGTGTTACGCTGAGCGCTCCAGGCCGCCTGCTAGCCTCGGAGCGCTCACAGCATGTGTCCCCAGGCTGCGCTTCGGAGTCTCGGCATGTGCATCCCAGCTCTCTTGGGCGCCCATGCACCGGGACTCTTAGATCTAAAGGACCAGTGCACAGATGATTGGTGCCTGGTCCAAACTGGTTTATTAAGGGTTAAGCCTTGTGTGAGGGAGTGCTGTTTGAACTTAATTAGGCCTCACCTGTGCACTGTCTATAAGTACTGTCTCCTCCCGCAGCCTCCTGCCAGATCTTTGTTGCCTTTGTGCCTGAGAGAAAGCATTCCTTGTTTCTGTGTTACCCTGCCTGTTGCTGTTCCCGTTGCTATTGACTTCCGCCTGTGAACCTGTGCCGCCAGCCCTGACCATTTGCTACGTCTGAGTACGCCTTTGCCTGATCCTCTTGTACCTTGCCTTATCTCAGCAACCAGAGAGGTTGAGTCGCTACTGGGTGGAACGACCTGGGGCTTACTTGCCACAGCAAGTCCATCCCGCTTTGCGGCGGGCTCTGGTGAAAACCAGTGACTCCTTAGGCTCCGTTCCCCTGGTACGGCCCACGTCATCACCTCTCTGGCACAGCGGATCCACCACCAGCCTCCGCTACCAGCCCGGATCCTGACAGTCAGCAAGTCTGTACAAACCGCTGTCCTATCTGCAATGTCTACAATACATGAGGTTATCTCAAAATCTCTTACCTCCGCGATAAATTGCTCTAATATTTATAATTCTCCTCAAAAGGTCCTTCTACGCTGTCAGATGTCTTCTGGTCGGCTGAGGGTCCCATCTTAGATATGGCAGGTGGGTTAAAAAAGGGGAAAGCTTCTCAAAAGAAGCAGCATTTGTCTATCGATCCTTCTGTTGCTAAGCAATGCAAAATGCATAAAGATCATGAGCATCAGGTTTTAACAAATGTTTCTAATTTACATCATGGACCCTGAGGAAGTGCAATTTAGGCGGGCAATTACAGCCTCTTCTAAGAAAAAGTCAATTCATTTCCCCAATTCTTCTGTGCAATCTTCTTCAGAAGATAATGTCATTTTTTGTGAATCGGACAGAGATTCCAAATATGAAGACTTATCTGCAGATGATATGAAATTTTTAGGGTTTGATTCTACTGAACCCCTTTAATTAGATAGCACTGGGAACCCATATTATGACCCAGGCCATATAAAACATCCCCGATCAGGAGAGTGGTTACCTCACCCTAAAGTTTCCCAATATGTATGCAACCTTTAGATAGAGCTGCCCGTAGCAAACTTAAATCTGAATGCCCCAGACGTCCCCTTCCCCCAAAAAATTGTCTACCACTTCTGATTTGGATCCAACCCTGGTACGTTATTTAACAAAATCAGGGAAAAACACAAAGAAAGGAGTTGATCGCTTCTTTAAAGCCATTCAGGAAAAATTTTTAGACCTTCTTGGTCCTTTGACCAAGATTGTTGATTTGACAGAGGAAGCATCCTTATCAGAAAACCCGATTGATTTGCATACTCTCCAAGGTGGGGCTTAAAGGGCTCTTTGTCTTTTTGGGAATGCCAACGCCGCCTTGTACATGGAGAAGAGGTCAGTCTTAATGAAGCTGGACCCTCAGTTGGTACATCTGGCAAATTCTGAATCCACACCCTCTCCAGATATTTATCTTTTTGGCGAGTCCTATATAAAAGAAATAAGTATGTAGGGCTCTTTTCGTCACTAGATAAGGCCCAGACATCCCTTAACCCCTTAAGGACCACGGACGTATATTTACGTTCGTGGCCGGCACTCGCGATATGACGCGGGGTCACGCAGTGTGTCATATCGGGTCGATCCCGGCATGTAACTGAAGCCGGAACCGGGGGCTAATAGCGTGCGGCAGCGATCGCGGTGCCACGTGCTATTTACCCCTTAAGGATGCAGCCCTTTTTCACCTTAAGGACTGAGTCCTTTTTCGCAATTCTGACCACCGTTGCTTTACGAATAAATAAAGCGAAAATGCTTCTACCGAATATTCTGATTCTGAGATTGTTTTTTGTGACATATTCTACTTTATTTTGGTGGTAAATTTTCTGCATTACTTGCATCCTGTTTTGGTGAAAAATCTCAAAATGTCATGAAAATTTTGCATTTTCTAACTTTGAAGCTCTCTACTTGTAAGGAAAATGGATATTTCCAATAAATTAAATTTTTCTTAACAAATACAATATGTCCACTTTATGTTGGCATCATAAAATGGACATATTTTAGCTTTTTGAAAAAAAATAGAGGGCTTCAAAGTAGAGCAGCAATCTTCAAAAATTTCATGAAAATTGCTAAATCTGAAGGGACAGATGTTACAGAACTAAAACTCGCAGCATGCCTGGGCAGTCCAGGCATGCTGAGGGTTGTAGTTTGGCAACATCTGGAGAGCTACCGTTTGGGCACCACTGTAACATCCTAGTGGTTGCCACAGTAAAGATTGCTTTACTTTCACTTTCAATTCCCCCCCCCCCCCACCGTCGCTTCCCTACCTGAGCCAGGATCCAGCAGTCTCCAGCGAAGATCGGGGGTTCCCTAGGCATCTTCTTTGCAGGTACCCGGTCTCCATCTTCTGTCTATGTTCCCCTTGACATCCAGGGGTGGGCAGAACGGGGGGTTTCCATGGCAACCCACTGTCCTGCTCTGCCATTGGTCAGAATCAGTTCTTACCAATGGCAGGGGATAGGAGGAAATCGCAACACTGCGACCTCACTCCTAGCCCTCAGGATGATCGTGGCTTTCACTGACAGCTCCGATCCTCCCTATTTTCCGGGTGATCATTGCAAGAAAAAAAGTGTAAAAAAAAGGTAATAAATATGATTTAACCTTTTCAATATTAAAAGTCCAAATCACTCCCTTTTCCCATTTAAAAAAAAAAACATGTAAATAAAAATAAATATAAGCATATGTGGTATCGCCGTGTGCGTAAATGTCCAAACTATAAAAAAGATCATTAATTAAACCACAGGGTCAATGGCATAAAAAATTTGAAAGTCCAAAATAGCATATTTTTGATCACCTTTTTCATCATGAAATTTTTTTATAAAAAAGCGATCAAAAATTCAGATCAATACAAAAATGGAACTGATAAAAACTTCAGATCACGGCGCAAAAATGAGCCCTCATACCGCCCCATACGCAGAAAAATAAAAAAGTTATAAGGGACAGAAGATGACAATTTTAAACATAAAACTTTTCCTGCATGTAGTTATGATTTTTTCCAGAAGTACGACAAAATCAAACCTATATACGAAAAATCAAACCAATATCGTATGGACCTACAGAATAAAGATAAGGTGTCATTTTTACTAAAAAATGTATTGCGTAGAAATGGAAGCCCCCGAAATTACAAAATGCCGTTTTTTCTTCAATTTTGTCACACAATGATTTTTTTTCTGTTTCGTCGTAGATTTTTGGGTGAAATGACTGATGTCACTGCAAAGTAGAATTGTTGGCGCAAAAAATAAGCCATCATATGAATTTTTAGGAGCAAAATTGAAAGGGTTATGATTTTTAAAAGTTGATGAGGAAAAAACGAAAGTGCAAAAATGGAAAAGCCCGTGGTCCTTAAGGGAATAAAAGGGTCTTTCAGGGATGTATTTTTTGGAAGGGCTAGGAAACAAAGGGTCTGGTTTCCCAGCTATTAGCCACAGGAGAGAATCCCTTACAGAGGTCCTACAATTCCCCATGAAGATGCATTCTCTGTACCCACCTCTTTATATCACACACACCCTTTTTCCCATCCAGAGTATGCCCTTGGAGGGCTAGGAGTCATAGAGGATATACCAGATCCAGACCTGCTGCAGGTAAGTGCACCACTTCCAAATTTTTCTCACATTCCCCTAGGAGGGAGGATAGCACATTTTTTACACGTTTGGTCCATGATTACATCAGATGTGTGGATTCTCCACACAGTACAGGGATATCAAATAGAATTTATATCCCCTCCTGTTCAGACTCAAAACCCCATCCAATACAGTTTTCCAAAGCAGACCGAGATCTTATCCATCTGGAAATCAAGGAACTATGTTCCAAAGGTGCAATTATTCAAATTCCAGTTAAAGGGGTACTCCGCCCCTGGCATCTTATCCCCTATCCAAAGGATAGAGGATAAGATGTTAGATCTCCGTGGTCCCGCTGCTGGGGACCCCGGGTATCGCTGCTGCGGCACCCCGCCATCATTACTGCACAGAGCGAGTTCGCTCCGTGCGTAATGACGGTCAATACAGGGGCCGGAGCAGCGTGATGTCATGGCTCCGCCCCTCATGACATCACGGCCTGTCCCCTTAAGGCAAGTCTATGGCAGGGGGCGTGGCGACTGCCACGCCCCCTTCCCATGGACTTGTATTGACGGGGGCGGGCCGTGACGTCACAAGGTGCGGATCCGTGACGTAACGATGCTCCGGCCCCTGTACGTGCAGAGCGATCTTGCTCTGCGCAGTAATGATAACGGGGTGCTGCAGCAGCGATCCCCGGGGTCCCCAGCAGCGGGACCCCGGCGATCTGACATCTTATCCCCTATCCTTTGGATAGGAGATAAGATGTCTAGGGGCGGAGTACCCCTTTAATACTCCAGGTTTCTTAAGCAATCTTTTCCTGGTCAAAAAGAAAGATGGAGGTCACAGACCTGTCATAAATTTAAAAATCCTCAACAATTTTGTCCTGTATCATCATTTCAAGATGGAAGGCATCCATCTATTAAGAGATTTATTGTCACAAGATGATTGGCTGATCAAAATAGATCTCAAAGTTACCTACATCACGCTGCTTATGCAAAAAAACTCACAGCCATACCTCCAATTTTTATGGGTAGGTCAGAATTGGCAATTTACCATTCTCCTTTTCTACCTATCCTCAGCTCCATGGTGCTTCACAAAATTGTTAAAACCAGTAGTAGCTGTACTAAGAGTTCGAGGAGTTTGTCTAATTATATATCTAGACGATATTTTAATTATGGCCGAATCTTTACATCTGATACATCTTCATTCACATTGGACTTTGACTTTTCTTTCAAACCTAGGTTTCAAAATAAACTCAGAAAAATCTATTCTTATTCCATCCAAACAGATAGAATTTCTAGGGTTTTTAATCAATACTCATTTAACCACATTGAGTCTCCCTACCAAGAAATTAAAGATAATTTGGAAAGAAATCCGATCAGTTTTAAACAAACAATTGGTATCCCTTTGGACCATAGTTTGCATTGTTGGACTCCTTTCCTCTTCTATTCAAGCCATATTTCCCGCTCCTCTACATTACCAGGGCCCTTCAATGTCTCAAAGCTCAACATTTGAGAGAAGGTCTGGATTGTTCGGATGAAATCTCACTCAATTCAGATACCAAAGAAGAACTTATTTGGTGGCTTCAACACATACAGTCTTGGAACGGAAAAGCTATTTTCAATTCCTCTCCACATCTGATGATAGCAGTAATCTAGGTTGTGGAGCCCGATGTGGTTTCTTCTCCACAAGAGGGAAATGGTCAGAACAAGAATCCCTCTTTCACATAAATTTCCTGGAACTTTTAGCAGGTTTCTTTGCCCTCAAAAGTTTCACCAAGGAAATGTCTCATTGTTGTGTTCTTCTACGGATGGACAATACCTCACAGTAAAATACATCAATTGTTTAGAAGACACCAGATCACAATTGTTGGCCAACATCGTGAAAGAATTTTGGCATTTTTGTCTGGACAAAGATATTACCTTGAAAGCAGAATATCTCCCTGGCATATCCAATTCCACAGCAGATTGGAACTCTCGCGATTGGAAGCTAGCTCCTCTAATCTTTAAACAACTCAATTGTCTATGGGGTCCCATACATTTAGACTTATTCGCATCCAGACAAAATCATCAGATTCCTCAATTTTACAGTTGGCATCTGGATTGGGAATCCCTAGTTACAGACGTCTTAATTCAGATCTGGCCCTCAGGAATGCTGTATGCTTTCCCACCATTTACTCTGATTCTGAGAACACACTTATTGACCAGTGCTCAGAAATCCCCTTTGATTCTGATAACCCCATTATGGCCAACTCAAACTTGGTTCCCTCAAATTCTAGGCATGTTAATAGATTTCCCATGCATTCTTCCAACTCACCACTCCATTCTTCTAGACTTATTACATTTAGAAGAATCCAATGAAGAAAAGAAATCACACTCACCGCTCCGGTATGGACAAAAGCCGGTTTATTTCAAATGTTCATGGACAAGGTGCAGGGTGCAAACATAGATGAGACGCGGCTTCTTGAAATGAATGGGTGACAGCTGTTGCGCGTGCGCACAAGCACGCTTCCTCAGACCCAATCCCTTGACACACTGGCATCTCCTTAAGAAGCCAAACAGGATGATGTGTATCAAAGGAGGTGGCAACCAAAAGTAAGTGCAAAATTTAAAATAAAAACTTTAAAATTACTATCTTTATGCAAAAACACTGTATTCCAGCCTTTCATTTAATCCAAGATTGCCGTAAGCATTAATTTTAATAATCCATTTAGCCTCGGCACGGAGTAGTGCTTTTCGCCTATCTACACCAGCTTTTGCATTAACTCTTTCGATTCCATGAAAGGTTAGATCACACAGAGAATCATGATGACATTCCTTAACATGGTGGATAAATCTTGGAGACCCCTTTTCTGACTTCATTGAATAAAGATTTTCTCAAAAAGGTATGTTTATGCTTCTTTTAATACTGCCTATATAGAAACGGCCACATGTACAGGTAATAGCATAGACTACCCATTGGGTTCTGCAAGTAATTAGATCCTTGACAAAAAAACTACACCTCCAATTCGGAAATATTTTCCACATGAAAAATAACTACACCAGGTGCAGGATTCACATTTATGATTACCAGTAGGACTGAAACTAGCTAGCCAATCTAATTTATGTTTGGATACGAAAGAACTCTTACCTATAAGATTGATGATAGCAAACTTGAGTTTCTAGATGTCCTGGTTCAACTGAAAAATGTCCAGGCTTCAACATCAGGCTTCAGGAAACCTACTGCATGCAATTCTCTTCTCCACTTCGATAGCTATCATCCAGAGCATGTTAAAAAGGCTATACCTTATTGGCAGTTTTTACGTCTGCGCCATCTTAATAGCTCGGATGAAGGATTTCTAAAACAAGCCACGGAATTGGAGAAGAGATTGCATGACAGGGGTTATCCCAAAAAGATTTTAAAAGAAGCCTTTGATAGAGCTTTCCAACAAGACAGAAGAAGAAAAGGAAAACACATGATGTTACCATTAACAACCCCACCAGGTTTTCTCTCTCCTTCAAATACAGTCTTGTCGCTGACCTCATTAAAACTGCTGTCAGAAAAAACTAGTTCTTGATTAAAAATGATCCCATATTAGGACCTTTGGTCGACAACAATTAGCTTTTTGCTTTTAGGAGATGTAAAAATCTAAAAGATGTTATAACTATGAGTTCTTTCGTATCTAAACATAAATCAGATTGGCTAGCTAATTTCAGTCCTACTGGTAATCATAAATGTGCATCCTGCTCCTGGTGTAGTTATTTTTCATGCGGAAAATATTTCCGAATAGGAGGTGTAGATTTTTTTGTCAAGGATCTAATTACTTGCAGAACCCGCTATTACCTGTATATGTGGCCATTTCTATATAGGCAGTACTAAAAGAAGCATAAACATACATTTTCGAGAACATCTTTATTTGATTAAGTCAGAAAAGGGACTCCAAGATTTATGCAACATGTTAAGGAATGTCATCATGATTCTCTGTGTAATCTAACCTTTCGTGGAATCGAAAGAGTTAATGCAAAAGCCGGTGTAGATAGGCGAAAAGCACTACTCCATGCCGAGGCTAAATGCATTATTAAAATGAATGCTTACGGCAATCTTGGATTAAATGGGTTATCCAGCATAAGGTGATTTTAGTACGTACCTGGCAGGCAGTAATGGACATGCTTAGGAAGGATCTGTGCTTGTCTTGGACTAAATGGCTATGCTGTGAGATTACCATAACACTGTGGCTAGCTTTCTGTGAACTTGTATTTCAAGTTTTCCATTTTCTTGTTTGCCTACAAATCCCATTATACCATTTTCCTCCTTCCCACACATCAGCCCCCCCACCCATTGAAACAGAAATGAGCTGCCGATCTGTGGTTTTCAATCAGAGTGCCTCCAGCTGTTGCATTACTTGCAGATTGCTCTCTCCACCCATTGAAGCAGACAGGCTCCCTGTCATCAGCTGACTAGTGAGTCAGGCCTCGACCGCATTGCAAGCTGGGAAAAATCTGAGACAGCAGTCATATTGTTTGCTGATAAAAATAAATATTGGGAAGAAAATCACATCAGAATTGTGAGAAAACCGTCACACACAGGTACAGACACTATACTATGAACTACACTAACTTTACAGCCCCTATAGCATAGTCAAATAAAAAAAAATCCTGAAATACCCCTTTAAATGAAAGGCTGGACTACAGTGTTTTTACATAAAAATAGTAATTTTAAAGTTTTTGCTTGTTTTTAATTTTGCACTTACTTTTTGTTGCCACCTCCTTTGATACACGTCATCCAGTTTGGCTTCTTAAGGACATGCCGGTGTGTCAAGGGATTGGGTCTGAGCAAGTGTGCTTGTGCGCACGCGCAACAGCTGTCACCTATTCATTGAAAGGAGCCGCGTCTCATCTATGTTTGCACCCTGTACCTTGTCCATGTACATTTGAAATAAACCAGCTTTTGTCCATATCGGAGCGGTGAGTGCGATTTCTCTTCTTCTTCATTGGATTTATCTGAACAGCATTTTCTGAATATGGTTGTTTGCTGCCGTTACTCTCACTGCAAACGATTGTCAGGTCTGTGTTTGGTTGGACTGCCGACTCCTGTGTTTGTGAGCAATCATTAAATTTAGAAGGCCACCATTACCTAAATATAGATCCACTTGGGATCAGTGGCGTTGCTAGGGTTGGTGTCACCCGCTGCGGTAGAAAATCGTGTCACCCCCATACCTACCCCCTCCCCCCAGTAAGTTTTTAGCCTGTTGTGACAGACACCACTGTTGTAGCACATTGTGAGAAATTCCAGTATAATAATCAGATATACCAGTTGCCACAGAATAGGAAAGTGTTAAAGAAGTTTTCACCATTTAAATATATAGCTCCCAGAATTACTTAAAGGGGTACTCCACTGGAAAACATTTTCTTTTATATTAACTGGTGCCAGAAAGTTAAACAGATTTTTAAATTACTTCTGTTTAAAATCTTAATCCTTACAGTATTGATAAGCTTGTGTATGCTCCACAGGAAGTTGTGTAGTTCTTTCCAGTCTGACCACAGTGCTATTTGCTGACACCTCTGTCCATGTCAGGAACTGTCCAGAGCCGGATAGGTTTGCTATGGGGATTTGCTCCTACCATGGACAGTTCTTGACATGGACAGAGGTGTCAGCACAGAACACTGTGGTCAGACAGATAATAAATTAAAAAAGAAAATAACTTCCTGTGAATCGCTTATACAGCCGCTAATAAGTACTGGAAGGATTAAGATTTTTAAATAGAAGTAATTTACAAATCTGTTTAACTTTGTAGCACCAGTTGATAAAAAAAAATGTTTTCCAGTAGAGTACCCCTTTGAGCAGTGGTGAGGTTATGCTGGGAGTTGTAGTTTCACTCACCATAACTGTAGAACTGACAAGCGACTACAGCTCTGATAGGACATAGAGAGGAGAATACACAATGATATCAGTGACTACAGGTGACGTCTTCTCTATAGTCTTCCCTTATCTAATTCAGATGGTACATACCGCCAGGACTTGTTCCAGCTAAAACTTCTCTCAGCAGAATGTGACGCCCAGACGTCTCCTCACTATGTCAGCGCATTCTCATCCTCTATATGAAAACAAGTATTATTATAAACCTGCCAGACACTGTATCCTCTAAATATAATACTACTATACACTATACTCTTTGATTATAAACCTTCCATACACCATACCCACTGAATATAATACTACCACACACTGTATATATATTCTGAATATAATACCAACACATACTGTACACTCTGAATATAAATCTGCCACATACTGTACCCCTGAATATAATACCGCCACAAACTGTACCCTCTGAATATAATACTACCACAAACTGCACCCTCTGAATATAACGTTGCCATTCAGTGCACCCTCTGAATATAATACCACAACCGCAGTAACACCCCTCAACATCCGTTAGCTGATGCTATTACCACGGGAGGGGGGTATTGGTGGTGTTGCTAGTGGATGATGGGGGTGCTACTACTGGGGGGGTAATGCCGGAGGATGATAAGGGTGCTACTGGCCACCCCCCTGGCAGTATCACCCCCATCATCCATCGGCAGGATCATCCTCCTGGCAGGAGCACCACCATTATCCACCATCAGGATCTGCTGATGGAGGTGCTACTGCTAGGGGGGGGGGGTGTTGCTGGTGGATGATGAGGGTGCTACTGCCAGAGGGGGTGCATTAGGTAGGCAGCAGTTCCCCCACATTAGGTAGGTAGCAGTTTCCCCACATTAGGTAGCATATTTTCCCCACATTAGCAGCATAGATTCCCCACATTTGGTACCAGTTCTCCCACATTAGGTAGGTACCAGTTACCCCACATTAGGTAGCAATTTCCCCACATTAGGTAGCACAGATTCCCCACATTAGGTAGCAATTTCCCCACATTAGGTAGCACAGATTCCCCACATTAGGTAGCAGATTCCCCATATTAGGTAGCATAGACTTCCCACATTTGGTAGCACAGATTCCCCACATTAGGTAGCAGTTTCCCTACATTAGGTAGCATAGACTCTGCACATTTGGTAGTAGTTTCCCCACATTAGGCCGCAGGTTCCCTTGCAGGTTCCCCACAATGGGTCAAAGTCTCCCCACATTAGATCGCTGGTTCAACCCCCCCCCCCCCCCACAAAAAAAACCACATACAACACAAGAGACACACACACAAACACACACACAGTCAGAGACACACACACTCACAGACAGACACACACACGGAGTCACACATTCACACACACAGAGTCACACACAGAGTCACACAGTCACACGCAGAGTCACACAAACACACACACACACAGAATCGCACAAACACACACACACACAGAGTCACACAGTCACACACAGACAGAGAAACACAGACAGAGATAGAGACAGACAGACACACTCACCCATCCAGCGCAGTGTTCCTTCTGTCCGGGCACCCTGCGAGTGACGTCACTGACGTCCTCCTGCGCGGCCATGCGGTGGGACGTCATGCCGGTGCAACTGAAGACGTGGGAGTGGAGGCCGGGCACAGTGCTGGTGAATGCGAGGGGGGGGTGATGATGGACGGGCACCCAGTGCAGGTGAAGGCCGGGGGGGGTGTTGTGCTGACGTATGGGTGCACAGCGCAGGTGAATGCCGGGGGGGGGGTGCTGACTGACGGGCGCACCGCACAGCGCAGGTGAAGGCGGGGGGGGCAGGTGCTGACGGATGGGAGGCCAGTCAGGCACAGATGAGGGGTGTCGGTGTAGCTGGGGAGGGGGGGTGGGTGCTTTGAAGCGTCTTGGTGTCACCCCATTAGGTTGGTGTCACCCGGTGCTGGGCGCACCCCCCGCACCCGGGTCGCAACGCCACTGCTTGGGTTGCATCCTTTAGTTTTGGATTTAATAGTTTCATGGGGAGACAATGAATCTCTTCCTTTGAAGCTTTTATCTTTCAAACTCACTATGTTGCCTCATTTAAAAGAGTTTCTGATGTTCGTGCATTAGACACCAATAGAAATATTTCTCCTTAAGGTGTTACTTTTCACATTTAGAGATGTACCAAGACTAATCTTCATACTGTCTTTTATCCAGTTTTCCCCAACAAGAAAATCTTTGTGTTGTTCATTGTTTAAGGACATATAAACAAAGAACGGAATCTCTTAAAGGTTGTTCCAATTCTCAACTAATTATTTATTTTTGTTAACCTCAGTTATCAGTTCCATCCCCTACTTTAACCATATGGATTAGACAAACCATGTCTTTAGCTGGTATAGACATTTCTCTTTTTGGAGCTCATTCAACTAGAAGTGCAATGTCTATTAAAGTTAGTCAGGCAGGAGGTTCCTTGGCAGATATTCTGAAGGCTGCCAATTGGTCTTCAGAATCCACCTTTAAAACTTACTATTTCAGACCAGATCCACATGTTTCTATGGTCTTACTTTAACCATTATTTACTGTATTATGATTATATTATTTACTAATGTTATATTTATCAGCTTTAAACAAGCATAATATGAGCCTCTTGTAATAAAATTGGAGATTTTCCTACCCTTGATGATGGAAAATATACAGGGTGGGCCAATTATATGGATACACCTTAATAAAATGGGAATGGTTGGTGATATTAACTTCCTGTTTGTGGCACATTAGTATATGTGAGGGGAGAAACTTTTCAAGATGGGTAGGAACCATGGCTGCCATTTTGAAGTCGGCCATTTTGAATCCAATGTGACACATCAAACTTATTGGGGATTTCACAAGAAAAACAATGACATGCTTGGTTTTAATGTAACTTTATTCTTTCATGAGTTATTTACAAGTTCCTGACCACTTATAAAATGTGTTCAATGTGCTGCCCATTGTGTTGGATTGTCAATGCAACCCTCTTCTCCCACTCTTCACACACTGATAGCAATACCGCAGGAGAAATGCTAGCACAGGCTTCCAGTATCCGTAGTTTCAGGTGATGCAGAATGGGCAAAACAGAAATTGGAACAGGACCCTCAGTTTATGCAGAGGATTTTGTTCAGTGATGAGGCAAACTTTTCTGTGAATGGTGAAGTTAACAAACAAAACCACCGCTATTGGTCTGACACTAACCCACATTGGATAGATCCCTCCAAGACTGTTGGAACACAAAAATTGATGGTATGGTGTGGTATATGGAGTATAAAGATAGTGGGGCCATTCTTCAACAATGGAAACCTCAAGGCCACTGGATGTGCAAAATTGCTACATGATGATGTGTTTCCCTCTTTATGCACTAAAGCTGGCACGTTCCCTGAGTTTTTCCAGTAATATGGTGCACCACCACATTATGGGTGTCAGGTCCGAGCATTCCTAGATGAACAGTTTCCTGGAAAGTAGATTGGTCGTCGTGGGTAAGTTGAATGGCCCCCGAGGTCTACCCATCTGACCCCCTTAGACTTTTATCTTTGGGGTCATCTGAAGGCAATTGTCTATGCTGTGAAGATATGGGATGTGCAGCACCTGAAACTACGGATACTGGAAGTCTGTGCTAGTATTTCTCTTGCAGAGTTGCTATCAGTGTGTGAAGAGTGGGAGAAGAGGGTTGCATTGACAATCCAACACAATGGGCAGCACATTGAACACATTTTATAAGTGGTCAGAAACTTGTAAATAACTCATGAAAGAATAAAGTTACATTAAAACCAAGCACATCATTGTATTTCTTGTCAAATTCCCAATAAGTTTGATGTGTCAGATGACCCTCTTCTTTTTGAAAAAACAAAAGTTGGATTCAAAATGTCTAACTTCATAATGGCCGCCATGGTCACCACCCATCTTGAAAAGTTTCCCCCCTCACATATACTAATGTGCTACAAACAGGAAGTTAATATCACCAACCATTCCCATTTTATTAAGGTGTATCTATCCATATAAATGGCCCACCCTGTAGATTTCATTAAATACAGGAGGCGAGCATTATCCCTCCCTTTTTTTTACCTGACCCATTCTATTTATGTTATTTTTTCTATTAGTGATTTGACCTTTGATTGAGATGTTTCATGGAGATTTGGCTGAGGTATAGTATTACAATTTTTGCAACAATGCAAAAAAAAAAAAAAAAAAAACAGAATCAGGTAGGTGATGTCCTCCTGTGGTTCACAGGAAGTCAGACCCAGAACTGACATCCTGTTGGCACCATTAGGCACTGGAAGACTTGGAGAGTCAGACTGGTGGTCACATGACCAGAGTAATGGGACATAGATACAGCTGTGCGGGATTAAAACACATGATGATGTACGTCTAGAGAAAGTAAGTGTGCATGATATAAGCAATTTAAAAAAAAAGGAGTGCTTCTTTAAGCTGTTGTCACATGTGGCAGCTCTGCCAGACTCTACTATTATGACACAAAAAGTGGAAGGACTCTGAAAGGTAAAAACAGCAATACAGAGGTCAAGTGGAAAAAATTATGAATACTAATATAGACAAAGAAAATATCACTAAGGAGACCATATTATGAAAGAGCATGTATTAAAGCACACTAATACAATACAATAAAACAATGTAGTACCACATAAACAGTATGGCAAAAGTTGAACAAAGGGTGGGTAATGGGAAGGGGATCCTGTTATGCACAATAATCTGCTGAGAAGACTCATTGAGCAAAGAAGCGTACAGTAAGTAAATAGAAAAAAACCTGATGATACAAGTTTTTTCATAATATGATCTCCTTAGTGGTATTTTCTTTGATATTTATCAGACTCTACTGTTGTTGATCATCAGCAAATAGTTCTCTGAGCTTGGTAGAAGAAGAGTTGGACATTATTGCAGGCATATGCAGAGTGAGAAGTGAAAAGCTGTTGGAAACAGCTAAAAGAGTACCTGAGTGAGTACTGCAGAGCATAGACACCAAGTAAGCTAGCCAGAAAAGCTCGTAATCAGGGGCAGGTGTGAATGGTAGAGCAGTGTGGGTAGAGGAGGGGAACAATGAGAAAAGACTATCACTTTGTTCTGGTCTATTAAAATTCACAATTTTATCATAGATCCATAAAGCAAGATAACATTGCCATTAACAACCTAGGTATATGATAGCAATGATGTCTTGTATTATGAATCTATAATAAGGGTAAGGTCACACGGAATGGATCCGCAGTTTATTTTACATTGCGGATCTTCTGGTGACCCAATCCATAGTTTACCTCCAGCTTTGACACGCCTGCAAGTCGCTATGCGCATGCACAGTGTACTCTGCAGCTGCTCTGTGATGTCTACTTTCCTTAAAAAGCTAGCACAAGAAGTATGGATGCTATACCAAAAGCAAAGTTACAACATTATATTAGTTAGGGAATCTTTGTAATAGTGCAAATGAAAGAAGATTCATTAGAGTGTGGTTATTATATAATCTATAGCTAAAAACTCAGACATAACCAAACAGGAATTAGATGCATACGTGACTTGATAATAAAATAAAAAATATCAAGAGACAATGTCAGTGTTAATGCAGATAGGCTCTCATATTGCAGGAATCTATAATTCCCTCTAAACAGCTGTGCTATTTCAGAGCTATAATAGATCATATAGGCTTTGGTCAGGTGTGGTCCCCATCCCGTCTCCCTTTATGCAAAC
Organism: Hyla sarda; assembly: GCF_029499605.1. Classification (NCBI taxonomy): domain Eukaryota; kingdom Metazoa; phylum Chordata; class Amphibia; order Anura; family Hylidae; genus Hyla; species Hyla sarda. The sequence continues at coordinate 198,099,623 of NC_079193.1, read as the reverse complement.
AGGGCCTGGGACCATTCGGGATTGCTCTGAAATAGTGCAACCAGTAAGACTGAATCATAGATTTCTGTTGTAAGGGAGCCTGTCAGTATTTTAGGCTGTCTGTAATCTAATATAAAACTAGACTACAAAACTAGACAAATTCCCTATCAATGGGTTACCCCATGTGTAACGAGACTATACTACATGCCTGGACTGTTAAAATAGCTGGAGTTATTCGCATGGATATTGTATGAGAAATGCCATTACCAGAGAATGCAACCGGCCGTTCGGTAGTTATACTTGTGACGGATCCTAGAATCACCCTACCTACTTGGATGGACTTAAGGACATCACTATTTGTACCCCTCAGTTTATGTTGTCCAGTGACATAAAGCTCAGAGTTAAAATACTTTTATTTACTGTTTTCATACACTTTCTGTGCACAATACACCTTTTCCACTCAAGGCACTGTATAGGGAGAGCTAATTAGCTTTGTTTGATTATCTCCCAGACTATCTGTCACCTGTATTGCCTTTATTGGATTATTTCACAGACTACCTGTCACCTGGATTACCTTTGTTGGATTATCTCACAGACTATCTGTCACCTGTATTGCCTTTATTGGATTATCTCACAGACTTCCTGTCACCTGGATTACCTTTGTTGGATTATCTCACAGACTACCTGTCACCTGTATTGCCTTTATTGGATTATCTCACAGACTACCTGTCACCTGGATTACCTTTGTTGGATTATCTCCCAGACTACCTGTCACCTGTATTGCCTTTATTGGATTATCTCCCAGACTACCTTCCACCTGTATTGTCTTTACTGACCCTTCCCCCTGTGATGTCCTTCCTATAAAAAAGACACTTGTTCCACAATAAAGAGTTCTTCTTGACCCTTCAAACGTAGCCTCGTCTCGTTCTTGAAAGGGAATTATTTGGGAATATTACTCTGCTCTTTTTACAGCTAAACCTGACTCTGCCTCTGGATATCGTGAATAGGATTATACCAGCTTTACTTTGGCACAGGAGCTTGCAAGGAAAAGGACGACATCAACGGCTGATACCCTCTCTCTACCTGGGTAGCCTTTACATTGGTGGCAGCGGTGGGATCGTCCTTTTATCCAAAGAGCAAGTGCTGAATGGAGTCTCGGTATGCCAGGCTGAAAAGACCCACACTAAAAGATTTATTGGAGAGTCGTGGTAGGAGTGCCAGTAACAGACCGCAGAGAGAGCTGATAGCTGACCTGCTGGAGCTGGACGAAAGGGATAGGTCCATGGAGGTAACTGAACCTATTGCACCTATCAGCGAGGATGATGTACTTACTGCTATTGTACAGTGGAGATTAGCCTTGTATCCAGCAACGTCCACGGAACTAATAAACCAGCTGTTCCAGGACGCAAAGGAGGAGATCGAAACTAAGAGGAGACAAGAAGCGGAACTGGTAAGAGCTAGACAGCCCATTACACATGCAATTCCTGCCCCTCCACCCACTGATGCGGTAAAGAAAATTCCATTTACTGCTTTTAAAACCTTTGTGGAAAATGAAGAAGAAATTGATGGGTATTTGGTTGACTTTGAGAGGCAGTGCTCACTACACCAAGTACCACCAGAGCAATGGGTCACTATCCTGGCTGGGAAACTATCAGGGAAAGCAAATGAGGCTTTCCGAGCACTTACTGCAGAAGAGATATCGCAGTATCAAAGGGTGAAAGAGGCACTGCTCACCAGGTATGCTGTAACCCCAGAAGCATACCGCCGCCACTTCCGGGAGTCCAAGAAGAAGGCTGTGGACTCCCACATGGAATGGGCCAACCGATTACAAAGGGTGGCATCACATTGGGTCCAATGGTGAAAGGCCAACTCCAGGGAGGAGGTATTGCAGTTGTCCCTAATGGAACATTTCTTCCAACACCTGGCCGCGGACCTACAAGACTGGGTACGAGACCGCCGCCCAGCTAACTTAAACGAGGCGGCTCGGCTAGCAGATGAGTATGCGGAAACAAGAAAAGTAAGCCAGGGTACTACACGGCTGGCTCATAAGGTAGAACCGCGCACTCCAGCCGTCACCTCACGCCCAGAGTTTTGGGCTCCAGTCCCACCAGGACCACCGTGCCCTCAGGGGTCCACCAACTACCCCCGAGATTTGTCTAGGGTGACGTGCCATCACTGCAGCAACACGGGACATATTGCTCGTTATTGCCCATTGAGATCTACCAATAACAACTGGAGACGCACAACACCCAACACAAAGGCCACCCCATCACGCCCCTCTGCTGCTCACTGCCTAGAAACCGAGGTGGGCCCTGAGGAATGTCTGGGAATTTTGTATGAGGCAGACCCAATACAAGCTGCTTCTCCAAATAACCGTCGGCATCACCGTCAGGAGGTACGGGTGAATGGACAAGTAGCAAAAGGCCTAGGAGATACCGGGGCTACTATCACTTTGATTCAAAAGCATCTGGTAAAGCCATAAAATGTGTCTACTCGCACCGTTACTGTTCGGGTCACAGGGGGTGCTGTATTTCGCTTGCCCACCGCCCGAGTGCATTTGGACTGGGGAGTCGGGTCGGAAAAGACCACAGTTGGCATTATGGACAACCTGCCTGCCGAGGTTGCGTTGGGCAACGACATTGGCCCTCTGACTTCGGCTTATTTTCCTACGCCTGCTGCTGCTTGTCCCATAACCACCCGCTCACAGACCCGTATCACAGATGATTATACCACAGGCCGGGAGACCCAGGTAAGCCCAGCACCCACATTTAACCCCACTACGATAAAAAGACCCATAGCTTGGGACACCCCAGAGGAGTTTGGGAGGGAAACTAGGGAGGACCCCACCCTCCAAAGGTATCGGGAATTAGCAGACAGTAGAGGGGATGAGTGGTAACGGTTTATATGGGATGGTGACTGGTTATATAGATTGACCGAAGGCAGAAAGAGAGGCTGTGTCCCTTCGCAGAAGCGCCAACTAGTAGTACCCAGAAAGTACCGGTTGGAACTTCTTCGAATTGGCCAAGACATTCCGTTGGCAGGGCATCTAGGGGGTAACCGCACCACCTACAGGATCACCCAGACCTTCTTTTGGCCGGGGATCTCGAGGGATGTGCGACGTTACTGCAGCACTTGTGAGGTATGCCAACGGGTAGGGAAAAGAGGGGATCACCCTAAAGCTCGACTGTCACCTATGCCAGTGATCGAGGAACCGTTTAGCAGGGTGGCAGTCAACCTAGTGGATCCCCTGCCTAACCCCAGTCCCTTGGGTAAGAAATATATTCTTATCGTAGTGAACTATGCTACTCGCTACCCGGAGGCCGTCGCTCCGACGAATATCCAGGCGGAGACTGTTGCTAGTGCTCTCAGGATATTCACCAGAGTGGGGTTTCCTCAGGAAATCTTATCCGACAGAGGGACCCAGTTTACCGCAGACCTAACACAACAGTTGTGGAAGGTCTGCGGTATTAAGACCCTGCTTAGTTCACCGTACCACCCTCAGACTAACGGTCTCTGTGAACGCTTTAATGGTACCCTCAAGCAATTGCTGCAGACCTTTACGGCGGAATACAGAGACTGGGAGCGATTCCTGCCGCACCTCTTGTTTGCTTATCGGGAGGGGCCACAGGAATCCACAGGGTTCTCCCCATTCAAGCTGCTCTATGGACGGAGAGTGTGAGGCCCCCTCGACCTCATTCGAGAGCACTGGGAGGGAGAAACAGAACATGAAGGTGTTCCCATCGTGCCATATGTATTGGAAATGCGGGACCACATGGAGCATTTAGCTCGGTTGGCACGAGACCATCTCCATGCAACCCAGGGTCAACAGAAACATTGGTACGATCAGGGCGCCCATCAGAGAACGTTCCAAGTGGGCCAGAAGGTGCTGGTGCTTAGGCCTGTCAAAGGGAATAAGCTCCAGACCTCCTGGCAAGGCCCTTACAAAGTAGTAGCACAAAGTCTGCGGTACTACATATATAATTGCCAGCAGCAAAGATGAAAGGATCCAGAAATCCTTTCATGTAAACCTATTAAAAGAGTATCAGGAAAGACCAGAGGATATAGCCACCATCTGTATCCCAGCCACTGAAGACCCTGACAGCTTACCCATCCCCGACCTATTAGCCAACTCAGAACCTAAAACCCTGCTCAATACCATACAGCTAGGGGAGCGGTTAACTCCAGCAGAAAAGGGACAGATCCGACAATTACTAGCTGAGAAAGGGTTGACGTTTTCCCAGGAGCCAGGGTACACTCCCTTAGCCACTCATTATGTAGATACCCCAGGACAAAACCCTCTCAGACAAACTCCCTACAGAATCCCTGAGGCAGTAAAAGAGGAGATGAGGAAGGACATACAAGAGATGTGAAGACTGGGGGTGATAGAACCATCTGAGAATCCCTGGGCCTCACCCGTGGTCCTTGTTCCCAAAAAGGACGGAGCAACCCGATTCTGTGTCGATTATCGGCGCTTCAATGACAGAACCGTGACAGATGCATACCCTATGCCCCGAGTAGACGAGTTATTAGATCGTATTGCCAGGGGACGTTATCTGACCACCATCGATTTGTGCAAAGGGTATTAGAAGATTCCCCTGGCCAAGGAGGCTATCCCTAAGTCAGCCTTTGTCACCCCATTTGGCTTATACCAGTTCAAGGTCATGCCATTTGGGATGAAAAACGTCCCAGCTACATTTCAGCGCTTAGTGGACCGCCTCCTTGATGGTTTCCAGGATTTCGCTTGCGCGTACCTGGATGACATTGCGATCTATAGTGAGACTTGGGGAGGCATGTCGAGGCCGTTCTGGATCAAATTAGGGCCGCAGGCCTAACCCTGAAACCAGAAAAATGTAATTTTGGGATGGCAGAAGTCCAGTACTTGGGACACAGAGTGGGTGTGGGAAACAACGACCAGAACCTGCTAAGGTTGAGGCTGTAGCCAATTGGCCCACACCCCACACTAAGACCCAGGTCCTGGCATTCCTAGGGACAGCAGGGTATTACAGAAAATTTGTCCCTGACTATATCACCATTGCTAAACCTTTGACAGATTTGACCAAAAAGAACTTGCCTAGAGTCGTCCTGTGGTCTCCCACCTGTGAAACAGCATTCCAAACATTGAAACAAGCCTTGATCAACGCACCTGTTCTATCTGCCCCCGTCCCTAACAAAAGGTTTGTCGTTCACACAGATGCGCCCATGTACGGACTGGGGGCAGTTCTGAGCCAGATCGGGGAGGATGGAGGGGAACACCCTGTCGCGTACCTGAGTAGAAAGCTATTGCCCAGGGAAGTGAGCTACGCGGCAGTGGAAAAGGAATGTTTAGCCCTGGTTTGGGCTTTAAAGAAGCTCACACCCTACTTGTATGGTCAGGAATTCACCCTGATCACGGACCACATCCCACTCGTATGGCTGAACCGAGTAGCTGGGGATAGTGGGCTCCTGCTAAGATGGAGCTTGGCCCTGCAACCCTACACTTTTTCCATCCAATACCGCCCTGGCAGATTCAATGGTAATGCAGACGGACTGTCCAGGCAAACGGAACTTTTACCCTAACAGCGGACCGGACAGCGCCAAGTTGAACCAAAAAGGATTAATCCGGGTCTGCCGGGGTGTTCCACAAAAGGGGAGCAGTGTAACGAGACTATACTACATGCCTGGACTGTTAAAATAGCTGGAGTTATTCGCATGGATATTGTATGAGAAATGCCATTACCAGAGAATGCAACCGGCCATTCAGTAGTTATACTTGTGACGGATCCTAGAATCACTCTACCTACTTGGATGGACTTAAGGACATCACTATTTGTACCCCTCAGTTTATGTTGTCCAGTGACATAACGCTCAGAGTTAAAATACTTTTAGTTACTGTTTTCATTCACTTTCTGTGCACAATACACCTTTTGCACTCAAGGCACTGTATAGGGAGAGCTAATTACCTTTGTTGGATTATCTCACAGACTACCTGTCACCTGGATTACCTTTGTTGGATTATCTCCCAGACTACCTGTCACCTGGATTGCCTTTATTGGATTATCTCACAGACGACCTGTCACCTGGATTACCTTTGTTGGATTATCTCCCAGACAATCTGTCACCTGTATTGCCTTTATTGTATTATCTCACAGACTACCTGTCACCTGGATTACCTTTGTTGGATTATCTCCCAGACTACCTGTCACCTGTATTGCCTTTATTGGATTATCTCACAGACTACCTGTCACCTGGATTACCTTTGTTGGATTATCTCCCAGACTACCTGTCACCTGTATTGCCTTTATTGGATTATCTCCCAGACTACCTTCCACCTGTATTGTCTTTACTGACCCTTCCCCCTGTGATGTCCTTCCTATAAAGAAGACACTTGTTCCACAATAAAGAGTTCTTCTTGACCCTTCAAACGTAGCCTCATCTTGTTCTTGAAAGGGAATTATTTGGGAATATTACTCTGCTCTTTTTACAGCTAAACCTGACTCTCCCTCTGGATATCGTGAATAGGATTATACCAGCTTCACTTTGACACAGCAGCTTGCAGGGAAAAGGACGCCATCAACGGCTGATACCCTCTCTCTACCTGGGTAGCCGTTACATGGAAAAAATTTATCACCTGTCTACACAATTGAGACCTCTGGTCCTATCAATCAGGGATGGTCCAAGTGGACCTACTTTATGAAAAAGTTATACATGTTTTTGTGGGATAAATATTTGGAGCTAATAAACCCTACTTGACCAAAATAATGCTTTATCTAATTTTATATGGATTTTCAGTTGAACCCAGTGCACTTTAAAATAGTGCAGCAGGCTTTGAGAGTGGCTTATAGTTGTAACACATATACTACACTTTGGTAAACAAACGTAAATTCCTTTTGTAGTCAATGACGATCAGACATTCGGGCCACTAGAAAGAGGAGGACATTTGGAATTCTATTTTTGTAGTTGACGTAACTGTTTTTGTACACTATAATGGGCAGGAAAAGTCCAATTTACAATTGACATTAATAGTTCAGAATTTGCTTCATGATGGATCCGCTTTTAAAGCTTCATAAAGTAACAGTTGTTCTTTAAAGGTTTTGCCCATTAGATATTGGATTCAAGTAGAAATTTATCACCATTGCAATACATTATAACAACTGTACTTGAAAGGGATCAACAGCCTGTGAAGGCACAATAGTTTGCAAAAGAAAAAATCACTATTAAAGAAGCAGCTGAATCTTTTATTCCATATTTTACAACACAAGATATTGAAGAATTGTCAAGGTTCAGTTACCCCTTTCATTTCAAATTATATTTTCTGACATTTAATACTTCAGATGTTTCAAATTCTCTTTATGTCAAAGTTATTATTATGAAAGTCTGACTTATTAAAAAGTTTTCTTTTCTGTAAGAGAGTCATTGACCTTTTCACTGAATTTGTTTTACTTTTGCAAAGGCTTTTTAATCATAGCTGTGCAGAGGTAGTCATCATCACAAAAAAAGAAACAAATCAATATGTATAAATGACAGACTACTATACATTCAAAGTATGAGAACCATTTCTTTACATTCTTTACATTTAGCGTGCATACTGAGGACATAATATTATACTGTATATACATGACTTATTTTGAGTAAGGTTAAGTTACAATATATCTGCCCTTATTGGTGACTTTAGCTTAATTAGGAACTTTAGTCCTTTAGCTGCTTTGCTTGCTCGCTTGCTTAACATCACAGTTCAGCTTATTATCAGATATTTAAACTATTTCATAATATGCCCAGCTTTGGACATCAATTCAAAATAAGTAGAGTTGCTCTATTATCTCTATTTGTTAGTTCTACTACTAGTGTATTGTTATTTTGCAGAGAAGCCAATTGTTCTTTATGCTCCAGATATGTCTTCTACCTCTGCATCCACTATAGCCACACTTCTGCTTATATAATGACAAGATGTTCCACAATATTGAACAAGCTTTGTCATAACTCACAATTTTTCTTGCCCTTGCGAGGATTATTCTCCCTCATTCCCAGATATAGCTTATCATTATGGAAACTCAGTTGCCCAGTTGTCCACACTAGCACCAAATACTTGTATAATTGTTTTCAAGGGAATTTAATGCTTTTAGTTGCAACACTAGGGGAAGATGTAATAACAGCAATGGCTGCAGCAGTAGTATGGAACATGATGCATAATGCAGTAGACTGCAGCTCTGCAGGGCTAGTAGCATCACAGCAGAGGTAGTGGCAGTAGAGTACTGTATGGAAAAATTATTGTCAATGCAGAAGATGTTGATTTATGCTCCACCCACACAGCCAAAGTTGGTCAAGGACATCATCTTTGACATCATCATCATTATAATCATATCTGCCACAAGAAGTTTCAGTTTCGTCCTCTGGTGATGCCTGTAAAAGTTCATGTTCCCCTTCAGTAACATCTCCTACTCATCCTTCTATTTCTCCTAAAGCCCCAGATCTTTATCCACCTCTAGACACAAACTCTAAGAGTGCGTTCACACTATGCAATTCCCGCAGAATTCCGTGGGCGGAATTCCGCTAGCGGAATTACGTGCGGTGAACTTTTGCATCAGTGTGAATTCTGCTGATGAAATTGTTCCGCACAGAGAATGAACATGTTCATTCTTTGTGCAGGGTTCCACAAGCTCTGCATAGCCGTCAATGGTGACGGAGCAGTGCCGCAGGGTTCTAACTCCGATGGTGTCTGCCAGGTTGAATCTTCGCTCGCTGAATTCCGCGAGCAGAGATTCAGTGTGCGTTCCGCTGTGTGAACGCAGCCTAAAGCAGAAACAGATCGGGCACAGTAGCTGTAATAGCCAGCCAAGTCCTGGACAATGAGAGGACCTTAAGCTCGGATCATGCAAGGGGGAAGGCAGTGTAAGTGTTGCAAACCTCGGCACACTAAACATCCAGTGTATGCAGAAATAATACAAATATCTTTGGTGCAAGGGACAGATATAAGATGGAGCACTCACCAGGTAAGTGGGTATCAAACGGATTCTTCTTTATTCCATAAAATATAGCAAAAAACTTACAAACAGCCACAGAGCAGGGAGACAAAGACAATCAGGGAGTGTGGATTGGCAATGACTGTTTTCCACCTGTGCAAGGTGCTTCTTCTGGCCTCCACTAGCGTCATCACATATGTGGTGTGTTTCAAAACCAGGTATGGGGGAGGAACCAAAACCCAATACAGACAAAACAAGCCCACAAAATAAGAGAAGTGCAACATATACAGCGTTAAAATCATTACAAAAATTATTCTAATTCAATCTTATCGTTCAGACCCAAATGTCCCGGTTATGTACTTTATTTATTTTTACATTTTCTGTTTAGGTGTGTATTCATCCACTAGTATGTTCAGAGCAATGTGCTATTCTCCCTAGATGAGGAATAGTTAATGCTCTGAACAAATGAGAACTTGGGTGGGGTTATTTACCAGAGTTCTCCTGCATCCTTGTGCTGGTTATTGTGCAAAACCCTTTCAAGTCTGCTTGAGCATGCACCTTGTATTTATCCTGTGATATGTCTTGGATTTAGATTGGTTAAATAGTCTTGTTTACTTGTAAATTTTAGTCTGTTACATTTGTCGGTTTTAGGATTAGTTTGTCCGTTCTGCTTAGTCTGTGTTCACACTGTCTGAGTCTAGTCTAGTTTTTCCTGTTCTCTGTATGTAATAATTCCTGTTTGGTATCCTGGAGTCTATTTAGACTCATGTGGTTCTGGTCAAGAGTTTCATGTAATATATTTCTGTTTCCTACTGGGTCAGCATCCAGATCACACGGTGGAGTGTGCCTGCTGGCCAGTAGTCTATTTGGCTTCATTATAATGTCTACTCCTTTTGTGGAGTGGAGTGTCCAGTTTGTTAGTTCTGTGTCCCAGTGTGAACAGTGTCCTATGTTACCTGATCAGTTTAGTGTTTTAGCTCTTAGTTCTTCCACTCATCCCCTGAAATTCCTGGTTTCTGCTGTGTACTTGTACCATGCCTAGTCTTGTTTGTTTTATCATGTCTGCCATTTATTTTGGTTCTGGTTATTTGAACTGAATGTTAGTACACTATATTCTGCTCTGTTAGTATTTGTATCCTGTCTGGTTTATCTGTTTTGGTTTTTGTATTGCCGTTCTGTTTATGGCCTGTGACTGACTATGTATATTATTTGTTTTTATGCCATTGCACTTTAGCGCAGGCAGGGACCAGTTCCAAGTTGTCGATTCACCACTATGGGCAAGTAGGCAGGGAGAGTGTCACTAGGGACAGCTTAGGACTTACTCTCCCTGTCTCCTCAGTCGGTCATAAAAGTTATGAATGTCCCATTGCATGCCTGATCGCGGGAGTCCCGCCGCTGGGGACCCCCATGATTTGCACGCGGCACCCCATTTGTAATCAGTCCCCGGAGCGTGTTCGCTTCAGGTCTGATTACTGTCGATCAGGAGGCCGGCGGCATGTGATGTCACACCTCCGCCCCCGTGTGACCTTATGCTCCGCCCCTCAATGCAAGTCTATGGGAGGGGGCGTGACAGCTATCACGTCCATCCCGTAGGCTTGCATTGAGGGAAGGAGCATGACGTCACACGGGGAGGAGGCGTGACATCACACGCCGTCGGCCCTGTGGTCGCTGGTAATCAGACCTGGAGCGAACACGCTCCTGGGACTGATTACAAATGGGGTGCCGCGTGCAAGATCACGGGGGTTCCCTGCGGCGGGACTCCCGCGATCAGGCATCTTATCCCCTATCCTTAGGATAGGGGATAAGATGTCTAAGCACCGAAGAACCCCTTTAATGCCTCCAAGAATAACAACTAATACACCCGGGATTAATTGTTTATATGTTCCCTTGGTAATAGCTCTGCCCTCCCTATTTAACACATGGGTACAGTGACGTAATAGAGGTCAGAAGAAGCACACAGGTGTGTGTGAAAATGGCTGTTCGCCTGTGAGCACCCCGCATCACTGAGGTCTCCTTGCCAGAACAGAATGACCATATGAAGAATCTCTACAAGAACGGTGAGTGCAAGCTTCATCTATTTGCCCTATTTATGCCAGTTCTATTGCTATTTTTCAGCTGTGCACCCTGTCGGTAGTATAACAATCAATGAATCTGGCCGCTCTCCTGCTGGGCCGACCGACTTTTTTCTATGTTGACACAGATGGATCCGTATAATTGTGCTCTCTGATTTGCCCTTTTAAATACATGTTCACATTGTTTTTTTTTCATTATCAGATAGAGCACATTATCACAGTGTGTCACCCAGAATCATTTAATTAATATGGATATGGAACTATTACCCTGCAGTACAGCCATTGTAACGGAGGCAGGGAGACAAGATGGGGGGAGGTTATTTTTGTCTTGCAATGAACAGGAAGAAATCCAAGTCATTAGCACCAAAGCCTTAGAGCACAGAGTTATCAATCTTGCAGGCAAAGAAACACGTCTATTTTGGACTTTGAACTTGTTGAAAGCCTATAAAGAAAGTGAAGGAGAACCGAGAGGCTTGAGGAGCTATAAAACTCCTTCACAATTCCAAGACGATGCAGCAACATTAAGGGATCTAATCCTGGAAAAGAACCAGAAAGATTATTTACAGACAATGCAAGATCTTTGCAAGTCAAAAATAGAACTCTGAACGAGATTGACAGAACATCAAGCTAACGTGTTTTTCAAAAACTTACAGAAAAAATAGCAATAGTACAAGCAGAAATGAAAGAAAAAAACGCAACAAGTTTTTATGAGATAAAAAAGATTATACAACAGGAGCCATTTTTACATGGAAGGAAAACACACCATTTAGAAATAGAAATAAAGGGAATAGAAGAATACAATATATTCACACAAAAAAGAGCAATGCTTACTGTACAACAGATTCCGATACCAGCTTATCTGACGATAATTCAAAGAATGTGTCTAATAAAGATCAGATGGAAGTTAATGAACCCCCAATCCCTTTAGGTGCAAAACAAGGATAGGAAAACACAAGAAGAGAATACAAAGGGAAGATATATCAGAAATGCAATAGCGTTTCTTGGAGATAAAGAATAATGTAATTAATCTCCCTGACGTAGTTGTGTCCCCTGTCTGTATTGGAGCATTAGCAAAAGGTTGAAACTTCGGGATCACTGAGAATTTTGACTACACACAATTTAAAATTGATATGTTTAAAGGGGTACACCAGAGCTTAGACATCTTATCCCCTATCCAAAGGATAGGGGATAAGATGCCTGATCATGGGGGTCCCGCCGCTGGGGACCCCCGTGATCTTGCTCGTCTCACCTGATAAAATCAGTCCCCGGAGCGTGTTCGCTCCGGGTCTGATTACTGTCGATCACGGGATCGGAGCAATGTGACGTCACGGATCCGCCCCCATGTGACGTCACACTCTGCCCCCTCAATGCTACCCTATGGTGGGGGCGTGACAGCCCCTTTTTATATCATTAAAAATTTTATAAGAAGCGATCAAAAAGTCCGATCAATGCAAAAAGGGTAACACTTAAACTTCAGAACATGGCGCAAAAAATGAGCCCTCATACCGGCCCGTACGTGGAAAAATAAAAAGTTATAGGGGTCAGAAGATGACAATTTTAAACGTATACATTTTTCCTGCATGCAGTTATGATTTTTTCCAGAAGTAATACAAAATCAAACCTATATAAGTAGGGTATCATTTTAACCGTATGGGCCTATAGAATAAAGATAAGGTGTCATGTTTACCAAAAAATGCACTGCGTAGAAACAGAAGCCCCCAAAAGAAACAAAATAAAAAAAATTCAATTCAATTTTGTTGCACAATTAATTTTTTTTTCCATTTTGCCGTGGATTTTTGGGTAAAATGACTAATGTCACTGTAAAATAGAATTGGTGTCGCAAAAAATAAACCATCATATGGAATTTTATGTGCAAAATTGAAAGAGTTATGATTTTGAGAAGATGAAAAAATGAAAATGCAAAAATGGAAAAACGTCCTTAAGAGTCCTTAAGGGGTTAATAATAAAAATAACAATTCAAAAAAATAATAGAAAAGAAAATTGGCTCACCGAAGATTTTCTGAAAGGAAATAAAAAATGTGGACTCTGTAACTATTGCCGCTTTAATGTTAATAGTGCATACTGTAATCTAGGAGGCTATTCACATGAGATACAAGATTTAATCACTTGCAAATCTACTTACGTAGTATACTACAGTATATTGTCTGCCCTTTTCAAAGATATTATATAGGGAAGACTAAGCAGCAGTTGTCATTGTGATTTAGGGAGCATATGTACTCAGTGAAAACTGGAATAGGTGCCACTAGGTTGATCGAGCACATTAAGAATGAACATGGCGGCAATGCCAAAGTAATGCAGTTTGGAGGTTTATAAAAAATATATACTCCACCTAGTGGTGATTGACACGATCTCCTGCTTGAAAGGGAGGCGCATTGGATCCTACAGGTGGATGTGCAAGGTCCAACAGGATTAAATGTTAGAATTGACCTGATGCCGTTTTTATAAAAAAATTTCCATAGTTCATTCTGCAGTCCCTTATGCTTAAGCTTTGTGCATTAATATTATACACTTTTAAATTGTTTATAATACATTCGGCATTAATTGTTTATACGTTCCCTTGGTAATAGCTCTCCCCTTCCTATTTAACACATGGGTGCAGTGACGTAATAGAGGCCGGAAGAGGCACACAGGTGTGTGCAAAAACGGCTGTTCGCCTCTGAGCACCCCGCATCACCGAGGTGTCTACCTGCCAGAACAGAATGATCGTATGAAGAATCTCTACAAGAATGGAGAGTGCAAGCTTCACCTCTTTGCCCTATTTACGCCAATTCTATTGATATTCTTCAGCTGTGCACCCCGTCGATAGTACTCCAATCAATGAATCCGGGTGCTGTCCTGCTGGGCTGACTGACTTTTTTCTATGTTGACACAGATGGATCCGTATAATTGTGCTCTCTGATTTGCCTTTTTCAATACACACCTCCTAGAATAACACTGGTGGCCCTAGGATTATATTTACATTGTGAACATTGTCCACAGGCAAAGTTACCTATATGCGAGGTGGGAGATCACCAAGTAGTTTTTTCTTTTTTATTTTTTGGGCTGCATTTTTCTTTTTTTTTCTTTAATCAGACATGGTATGATTTTTCCTATAAGTGATAATAGTTTTTTTCTTCATTACCTCATATAGCTCACTGTCTTGTTTGAGCATATACCAGTAAATAGCTCTTCTGATAACATTATTTAGGGGGGTGTTCATAAAGGAGAAAGTCTTTTGTTCAGTTTTTTTCTTATTACAACATTTTCTTGTTTTTCTTTTTGTACCTTTCTTTAACAACTCCTCTTTATCAAGTTCATCAGCGGGATTATAAGCAATCTCAATCAATTGATTAGGGTGCCCACTTTTGCGCAGTCAATTTTTCAAATCTTCAGCCTGGGTCTGATATTCTTTTTTCTCACTATTAATGCGCATAAGGCAGAGGAACTGACTATATGGCAACCCCTTTTTTTATGTGCTCAGGGGGTGAACTGTTATAGTGTAGAAATGTATTTCTAGTGCTAGGTTTTCTATACTCACAGATGTTAATTCCATTATTAGATATTCTAATTTTAGTATCCAAAAAATCCAGGGAACTATCACTAAACACTGAAGTGTACTTCATGTTTCACATATTGATGGCATTGAGGTGGGAGACAAAGCAATCAAATTGTCTCTCAGTACTGTCCCAGACCACAATTACATCATCTACATAGCGCATAAATACACTGCTCAAAAAAATTAAGGGAACACTTAAACAGCACAATGTAACTCCAAGTCAATCACACTTCTGTGAAATCACACTGTCCACTCAGAAAGCAACACTGATTCACAATCAATTTGCTGTTGTGCAAATAGAACAGACAACAGGTGGAAATTATAGGCAATTAGCAAGACACCCCCAATAAAGGAGTGGTTCTGCAGATGGTGACCACAGACCACTTCTCAGTTCCTATGCTTCTTGGCTGATGCTTTTTTCACTTTTGAATGCTGGCGGTGCTTTCACTCTAGTGGTAGCATGAGCCGAAGTCTACAACCCACACAAGTGGCTCAGGTAGTGCAGTTCATCCAGGATGGCACATCAATGCGAGTTGTGGCAAGAAGGTTTGCTGTGTCTGTCAGCGTAGTGTCCAGAGCATGAAGGCGCTACCAGGAGACAGGCCACTACATCAGGAGACATGGAGGAGGCCGTAGGAGGGAAACAAACCAGCAGCAGGACCGCTACTTCTGCCTTTGTGAAAGGAGGAGCAGAAGGAGCACTGTCAGAGCCCTGCAGAATGACCTCCAGAAGGCCACAAATGTGTATGTGTCCACTCAAACGGTCAGAACCAGACTCCATGAGGGTGGTATGAGGGTCTGATGTTCACAGGTGGGGGTTGTGCTTACAGTCCAACACCGCGCAGGACGTTTGGCATTTGCCAGAGAACACCAAGACTGGCATATTTTTGCCATTGAACCCTGTGCTCTTCACAGATGAAAGCAGGTTCACACTGAGCACATGTGACAGACGTCTGGAGACACCATGGAGAACGTTCTGCTGCCTGCAACATCCTCCCGCATGAGGGTGGGCGAGTAATGGTGGGTGTGGGGTGGTGTTTCTTTGGGGGACCGCACAGCCCTCCATGTGCTTGCCAGAGGTAGCCTGACTGCCATTCAGTACCGAGATGAGATCCTCAGACCCCTTTGAGACCATATGCTGGTGCGATTGGCCCTGGGTTCCTCCTAATAAAAGACAATACTAGACCTCATGTGGTTGGAGTGTGTCAGCAGTTCATGCAAGAGGAAGGCATTGATGCTATGGACTGGCTCTCCCGTTCCCCAGACCTGAATCTGATTGAGCACATCTGGAACATCATGTCTTGCTCCATCCACCAACGCCACAACGTTGCCCTACAGACTTTCCAGGAGTTGGCAGATGCTTTAGTCCAGGTCTGGGAGGAAATCCCTCAGGAGACCATCCGCCACCTCATCAGTAGCATGTTCAGGCGTTGTTGGGAGGTCATGCATGCATGTGGAGGACACACACATTACGGAGCCTCATTTTGGCTTGTTTTAAGGACATTACATCAAAGTTGGATCAGCCTGTAGTGTGGTTTTTCCACTTTAATTTGGAGTCCATATCCAAACCTCAATGGGTTGATAAATTTGATTTTCATTGATAATTTTTGTGTGATTTTGTTGTCAGCACATTCAACTATGTAAAGACAAAAGTATTTCAAACGATTAGTTCATTCATTCAGATCTAGGATGTGTTGTCTTAGTGTTCTCTTTATTTTTTTGAGCAGTGTAGTTTTATGTGTGATTCAATTGGGTTGGAATTGGAAAAAATATACACACTTTCAAAAGTGGCCCAAAAAAATAGCAAAAGTGCAAGAGACCAGGGTACCCATAGCGGTACTGACTTTCTGTCGGTAACACTGGGTCCCGAACCTAAAAGTATTATGTGATAAAATAAACCACAAGGCGTCACAAATGAAATCACAAAATTCTGTACTTTTTCCCGTTGCAGAGAGCAAAAAAGGGGTTGCCATATATCCAGTTCCTCCTCATTAAGAGCATTAATAGTGAGTAAAAACAATATCAGACCCAGGCTTAAGATTTGAAAAATCGACTGCGCAAACGCGAGTACCCTAATCAATTGAGGTTGCTTATAATCCCGTCGAGGAACTTGATATTCCAGGATTTTTTGTTATTTGATTATGCTACAGAGGCTGTAAAGTTAGTGTAGTTCATAATATATTATCTGTACCTGTCTCTAACGGCTGGTCCTGTATTCTTATGTGATCTTTGCTCTGGATGTTAATTTTTAACAGCATACGAAATGACTCCTATCTTGGGTATTTCCCAGGATGCAGTGCGGTCCAGACCTGACATCACTAGTCAGGTGATGACAGGGATCCTGTCTGCTTCAATGGATGGATTCAACTTGAGAAAAAACAGACATGGTCGCACATCCACAACATGCACAATGATCTAATGCTTCTCAGCAACATTTATTAAACTAACACGTCATTAGTGTACTTTACGATCATGAAGTGCAAACCCACTAGCCACATAACGCCCACCTGTAAGTAGTGGGTCCCTAGCATTCCTAGCATAAAATGGTGCAGCACTGAGTGGCGACCACCACCGCCCCAAACCAGTGCCCACAGGGGGAATGATCCAACTGGCAGAGCAGCCCCAATCCCACTGAAACCAGTCCCTGGGTTGCACCACCCCACAGACAGCACCGCACCAGGGGTAATGCAACTTCTTGCCAATTATACAAGCCTGGGCTGAGGGGAAGGGGCAGAGTGCAGACCAAGCAAAAAAAAAAGAGGATAGAAAACACAATGTGAATTTAACATGAGAAAAAAGACATGGTCACACATCCACAACATCCACAACATGCACCTTGATCTAATGCTTCTCAGCATCATTTATTAAACGAACAGGTCGTTAGTGTACTTTATGATCATGAAGTGCAAGCCCATTAGCCACGTCACGGCCACCTGTTAGTAGTGGGTCCCTAGAATACCTAGCATAAAATGGTGCAGCACTGAGTGGCGACCACCACAGCCCCAAACCAGTGCCCACTGGGGGAACAACCCAACTGGAAGAGCAGCCCCAATGTCACTCAAACCACTCCCTGGGGCTGCCCCCCACAGACAGCCCTGGGGCAGCAATGGAAGCCAAACAGCACCACACCAGGGGTAGATGTAAAAAGCTCACTCACTCATGTGCTTCCAGTATGAGACCGGGAGGCTGCCAGGAGAAATAGGGCCCTAACGCAGCTTCCTGACAATTGTATAGACTCAGGCTGAGGGGGAGGGGCAGAGTGCAGACCAAGCAAAAAAAAAAAAAAAAAAGAGGGGATAGAAAACACAATGGGGGACATTTATCAATGTTTGCTTGTGTATTCTTTTTTGTAGTTATTTTTTTTCTTACAATTTTTTTTGCTTATGTGCAATGTATTTATCAACTGGTTTCAGCCTGTTGATAATTTTCTTTCACATAAGCATTTTTTTTTTTTTGCTTTGGTATTGGCTTTTTCTGCTCCATGTCTGAGCTGGAGTAAATTTAGTAAGTTTTTTATGCCATGCGACTTTTTTGCGACTTTCGCACTTGATAAATCTCTGACCACTGCAAGTCAAAAATCACTTTTTGCTCTGGTAAGCAAGATTTTTATTTTTGCTTAGGACACTGCACAATCAAAAAGTCACAGAAAAAGTTGTGACAATTTTATGCAAAAAAAATCTACCAAATGCTTTGATAAATCTCCCTCGATGTGAATTTAACTTGAGAAAAAACATACATGGTCTCACATCCACAACATGCACCTTGATCTAATGCTTCTGACCAACATTTATTAAACTAACAGGTCGTTAGTATACTTTATGATAATGAAGTGAAAGCCCACTTGCCAAGTCACGGCCACCTGTAAGTAGTGGGTCCCTAGCATCTAACCTAGTATACTAACAACCTGTATCAATGCATATCACATATAAGATGCAATCACCATAATACTCCATACAATAGTATACTCCTAGGGTAGGGAACTGATCACTCACTATGGAGACCCTAATCCCTAAGCTGTATATCCGTCCCTAGCAAATATGTACAGCAATATGCAGAGCCGCGCTTACCCATCTGTGTAGCAGTGAACTCCGGTACCACCCCCGAACTTGACGCACGTTTCGCAATCTTTTTCAAGATTCTGGAGGCCACGTCATGTCATCCACCACATGTTGTCAAAAATCTCTCTGTCGGGGAAATCATACGAGCCCGCAGAAACTGTACCCGACAGGAAGATTTTTTACATGAGACAGAGCTTATTGGCTCTAGATTAAGAAAGCGGGGATATCAACAATGGTCCATCAATAGGGCTAGAGCCATTAGTGAACAAAGGGATCGTGATACCCCTATTTTTGGGAAACATACCGCCAAAAAAGATAATGCTACCAAGCCTATAGTGTTTTCGACACCCTATAGTCGTGAACAATTGTTCCATCATACATAAATTTTTACCCGTAATAATACATGACCCCACTTATAATGGGGTATTTGAGGGGCATATAGATGTGTCTCAAAACGGGCCCCGAGTTTATCCAGTGACAAATTAGAGAAACACAAAGCATGGCTTGCAACCGTGGGGAATTTTAAGTGTGGTCACCTTCGCTGTATCTGTTGTTCTGCCATGAAAATTCCATTTCATTCCCATCTTGTGTCTTTGGTGAAACATTCAAAGTAAAGCAGTTTATTAACTGCAACACTGCGAATGTTATGTATCTTATTACTTGCCAGGAATGTTGTGTTCAATACGTGGGTTGTACCAGCAATACCTTAAAATCAAGAATTAGAAAACATCTATCGGACATTCCTCATTTCTCTTCCCGTCATGTCTCTATGGCAACGAGGCATTGTGCAGAGAGACATGACGGGAAGTTCTCAGGGCTGGATTAACGTAGGGGCATATGGAGCGGCAGCTCCAGGCCCATGCGTTAAAATAGGCCCAGCGGCCCGCACAAACGGCCGCACAGACCTAGGGCTGCAACATGCTGGGACAGGTGCTGGCATGGTCCATGCATGTCCATAACCGGACCCTTTACCTGCGGGCCCCATTGTTCCCCCTGCGACTGGGCTAGCAGGTGAAGGGATCCAAGATGCCGGCGGATCCGGGACACCTGTCCCGAATCTCCGAGCGACCGCAGCTTTTAACGCTGAGTGCGCCTTTAAGACGCACACAGCGTTGAGCGTGCACTCGGTGCGGCAGGTGACATAACAGGAAGGAGCAGGTGGCACCGTCCTGTCACTGCAGCCCGGGCTTCCTGTGCGGCAGCGGCTCTGCGGAGGCTGTCAGCAGAAAAGAGAAGAGAACAAGAGCTGAGTGGTGAGTGGTGTTTTTGTTTTTTGCTGGGGGCATTATTATGTGAGGGGGCATTACTTATATGGGGGCAAAGTGACGGGGGCATTACTTATATTGGGGCAAAGTGACGGGGGCATTACTTATATGGGGGAAAAGTAATAATAAGTAATGCCCCCCTCACTTTGCCCCAATAAGTAATGCCCCCTCACATGGCCCACATATATAGCAATGCCCCCTCACATGACCTCCATATATGGGGGCATTGTGAGGGGGGCATTACTATATATCTATATATATATATATATATATATGTGTGTGTGTGTGTGTGTGTGTGTATGAGGGGGCATTAATATGTGAGTGGGCATTAATATGTGAATGGGCCATATGAGGGGGCATTAATATGTGAGGGGGCATTAATATGTGAGGGGGCCATGTGAGGGGGCATTAATATAGGAGGGGGACATGGAAGGGAGCATTAATATGTGAGGGGGCCATGTGAGGGGGCATTAATATGTGTGGGGGCCGTGTGAGGGTGCATTAATATGTGTGGGGGGCCGTGTGAGGGGGCATTAATATGTGTGGTGGCCGTGTGAGGGGCCATTAATATGTGTGGGGGCCATGTGAGGGGGCATTCATATGTGTGGGGGCATTAATATGTGTGGGGGCCATGTGAAGGGGCATTAATATGTGAGGGGACATTAATATGTGAGGGGCCATGTGAGGGGGCATTAATATGTGTAGGGGGGCATGTGAGGGGGCATTAATATGTGTAGGGCACATTAATAAGTGTGGGGGCCATGTTAGGGGGCATTAATAAGTGTGGGGGCCATGTGAGGGGGCATTATTATATGTGGGGGCCATGTGAGGGGGCATTATTATGTGTGGGGAACATGTGAGGGGGCATTATTGTGTGGGGGCATGTGAGAGGGCATTATTATGTGTGGGGGCATGTGAGAGGGCATTATTATATGTGGGGGCCATGTGAGGGGGGGCATTATGTGTGGGGGGCATGTGAGAGGGCATTACTATATATGGGTCAATGTGAGGGGGCATTATTATATATGGGGCAATGTGAGAGGACATTACTATATATGGGGAAATGTGAGGGGGCATTACTATATATGGGGACAATGTGAGAGGGCATTACTATATATGGGGCAATGTGAGAGGGCATTACTATATATGGGGGTCATGTGAGGGGGCATTACTCTATGCGGGGGCAATGTGAGGGGGCATTACTATATATGGGGGGAGTCATGTGAGGGGGCATTACTTACATGGGGACCATATGAGGGGACATTATAATCTATGGGGGTAATGTAAGGAGGCATTAATATATATGAGGTCAATGTGAGGGGGCATTATGTATGGGGGATGTGTACGGGGACATGGGGGCAATGTGAGAGGTCATTACTATATATGAGGGCAATGTATGGGGGCATTATATTATATGGGGCAATAAGAGGGGGCATTAAAATGTATGAGCACAATGTTGGGGCCTAATACTATATAGGGCACAGAATGGACTACTATATGGGGCAGTGTAATA
The DNA here is from genome assembly GCF_029499605.1 of Hyla sarda. NCBI lineage: Eukaryota > Metazoa > Chordata > Amphibia > Anura > Hylidae > Hyla > Hyla sarda. The sequence continues at coordinate 198,078,244 of NC_079193.1, read as the reverse complement.
CATATAGGGAGTAGTGTTGAGCGGCATAGGCCATATTCGAATTCGCGAATATTCGCGAATATATGGACGAATATTCGTCAAATGCGCGAATATTCGCATATTCGTAATAGTCTTGTTTTATTTTCGCATATGCGAAAATTTACATATGCGAAATTCGCATATGCGGAAATTAGCATATCCAAATTTTCGCATATACGAAAATTCACACGCCAGTCTCACACAGTAGTATTAGAGCCTTCTTACACCACATAAGCTGGAAGCAGAGAGGGATGATCACTGTGATGTGTACTGTGAAAAAAAAAAAAAAAAAAAAAAACATTCGTCATTACGAATATATAGCGCTATATTCGCGAATATTCGCGAATTCGCGAATATGCGATATTCGCGAATAAAATTCGAATTGCGAATATTCGCGAGCAACACTAATAGGGAGTTTGTATAGAGGTGAGGACTTTGCTGTAGCGAGAAGCCTAAAATGTTTGTCTGGTAGATTCGGTGAAGACGAGTTGTGATTGTGAGAAATCTTCATGATGACCCAGGACAGATGGAGAAGAAAGAGAAAAGTGAATGACTCCGAACAGAGTAGACACCCCTGTGAGTATTTAACTATAATGACTTATATGGTCTGCAGCACCTGTGTACAGCTCAAATCTATTCCTGTGTAGGGTTATTGATCTTTTGTATACTGTACTGGTTTTTATTCAATAACAATATAGCAGTGTTAGTCAGTGGTATTGGTAGTGGTCATGGTGTGGCGGATTTATATGTCCCTTGTATTGTTTTGTTATTAGTGATACTGGTCTGCGTATAGTGGCTTTTATTTCCTCACAGTATGGTGGTATTATTTAGTCACTGCAGAAAGAATATGGAGTGGCGATATTATTTTATGTTTATAAAATCTAGCGTGTGCCACAGTGTGTAAGGGGCAGCCCTGGTGATGTGACTGCAAAACCTGCTGACCTGCGTGCCCCACATGACATCAGGGTAGCGTATGAGACTCCTCCCCCCGTTCGGCCAGCGCCCGCCAAGTTTAAAAAACTACTGTGTGTGCTGTAGCTGCCACCTGCCTGAGGTCCTGTTACCGGCGCACATTACGCTCTGCCTCTGCCCCAGGAGTTCCCCCAAAGGTATCACTAGTCCACCAGGCATGAACTGACTTGCCCTTCAGGTGCACAGAAAAGCTAGGTGACAATGTCTCACCTAGCTTTTTCAAGCTCCTGAATGGCAGGTCTGCTTATAGTAGCTATATATATATATATATATATATATATATATATATATATATATATATATATATATAGTAGTCTATAACATATAGTCAAAGCTGTCTATAATAGCTCAACTATGATAAGCAAATATGCCATTCAGGAGCCCAGAAAAGTTAGATGACAATTTCTCACCTAGCTTTTTCATACTTCTGAATGCCATATTTGCTTATCATAGTTCAGCTATTATAGACAGCTTTGACTGGTACAGGTAAAGAGTAGTACAGAACTTTTAGTACCTTCCTGTACTGTAGGGGGAGCTACAAGACAGCCAGTCAGTGCATGCACTTCAGTAATACAGGGGTTTTACCAGTGAATGCCTATTCTGATTGGTCAGTTCTTCCAGCTATAGACACGTTTCACAGATCTGGACTGTCTGTACATTGTATGTTGAGTCTGGTTTCAAGTTACAATGGTCCAGAAATGACTACTGTATGTTGAGGCCATTGTAAGTTGAGGGAAACACTGTATGTGTATTTTATTTTTTTGCAGTGGATCATTGTTTTTTTTTTGTTTTTTTTTAACCTTTTCACTTTGATTTGCTATAATTACCCTGTAATTGATTTTTTGTGTGTTCACACATAAATACCAGTACTCTGGTCACTTTTGTATGCTTGATAAAGACTGTACAGACAGTCGAAACGTTGCTTGCCACATATGAGAAAATAAACTACACTGCTTTTCACCTTATATTGGAGTGCTGTGGGATGCTTTCTATTTGTGTCGATTACTGCTGCCAGCGACCAGGGCTGCGATTGGGCCCGCTTGCACCTACATCACCTTGACGCTGTTCGGATGTGCTGCTCTACCTTGCTTCTACTTAGCTATCTGGCTATCCACCTAGTTAGCTAACAATCCAATTAGCAAGCTACCTCCCTGGCTACCTACCTATGTCATATGTTTGTCGTACGTGTCACACATAATGTAAGTTAATGGAGTTGCACTGCAACCCACAAATGGCCGCAACCCAGCTGTTGGGTCACGGACACTTGTAGGCCGATCAAAATCCTCAGCACCAGGCCCATGATGGTCTTAATCCGGCCCTGGAAGTTCTCCACACTTTGTATATAGGGAATTGAGAGAGGTGGTAAGACCAAACAAAAATTACTGGATAACGAAATTTTTTGGATCATAAAGTTAAAAAACAGATTTCTGGACAGTCTCAATCCTAGGCACAATGTTATCTTGCACTATTGAGACACATATGGACATCGTTGAGTATATGTATATGGGTTGTGATACATTTCATATTAACCCCTTAACAACAATGGACGTAAATGTATGTCATGGTGCCGTGGTACTTAACGCACCATGACGTACAATTACGCTCCGGCATGACCGCGAGCACCGGAACGGTGCTCGCATCTTGCGCCGCATGTCCCGGCTGCTATCAGCAGCCAGGGACCTGCCAGTAATGGCAGACATCCATGATTACGCGTATGTCCACCATTAACCCCTCAGATGCCGAGAACAATACAGATCATGGCATCTGCGGCAGTGCAGAACTTTAAATGGATGATCGGATCACCCGCAGCGCTGCAGCGGGGATCCGATCATAAAGCATGGCAGCCAGAGGTCCCCTCACCTTGCTCAGGCTGTCTCCCGGGGTCTTCTGCTCTGGTCTGAGATTGAGCAAACCAGAGCAGAAGATCACCGATAATACTGATCAGTGCTTTGTCCTATGAATAGCACTGAACCGTATCAGCAATCAAATGATTGCTTTAAATAGTCCCCCAATAAAAAGATAAAGCGTCCGTTTTACCCATTTTACCCCCCCAAAAAAGCGTTAAAAAAAAAATTTATACACATATTTGTTATTGCCGCATGCGTAAAAGTCGGAACTTTATATTAAAATATATTGTTAATCATCCCGTAAGGTGAACGGCGTAAACCAAAAAATCCAAAATTGCTGCTTTTTTGTCACATTTTATTCCAAAAAATGAATTTAAAAAATGTATTAAAAGTAAAACCTAGGAAAAAGTGGTACTGATAAAACTAAAGATCATGGTGCAAAAAATTAGCCCCATACTGCCCCATATACGGAAAAATGAGAAAGTTATAGGTGGTCAAAATAGGGCAATTTCAAACATACTAATTTTGTTAAAATGGTTTGAGATTTTTTTTTTAAGCGGTACAATTATAGAAAAGCATATAACATGGGTATCATTTTAATCGTATTGGCCCACAGAATAAAGAAAACATGTAATTTTTCATGTAAAATGTACAGCGTGAAAACAAAAGCTTCCAAAATGTGCAACATTTTTCAACATAAATAATATTTGTTTGGTTGCACCATACATTTTATAGTAAAATAAGTGATGTAATTACAAAGTACAATTTGTGATGCAAAAAACAAGCTCTCATATGGGTCTGTGGATAGAAATATAAAAGAGTTATTATTTTAAGAAGGCGAGGAGGAAAAAACGGAAATGCAAAAATAAAATTGGTCTGGTCCTTAAGGCCAAAATGCGCCTGGTCCTTAAGGGGTTAATATAATATTATAGATTAATATATTTTATGCAATTGAGTCATTTTATATATATCCTCTCTAGTTGCTAATGACTACAGCCATAACATTGCATAATTTTCTTGCGCAACTGATACTGTTTTCCGGAGCATATATATATCATTTTTTCTTTTTATTTATATGTTTTTTCCTATTGGTACTATCATCATTAGTATCATGAGTTACACTTTATGTCTCATACGCTAGTATATGTCGCTGCCCGGAGTACACTGCCAGTTCCCTATATTAGATGCTAACTTTATTGTAGTCTTTTCACTTGTTGATATTATGCATTTTCTATTCTCCTGTGTGAACTATGCCCTACACTTCTTGCTGGGTTCTTGCTTGCTAATGTCACAGGAGGAAGGTTGGAAGGTGGAGGAGTTTATAACACCTGTGACAAGTGCTATGCATCACCTGTCAGTGACTCCTCCCCTTCCCTCCCTATTTAAGTAACCTCAGTGTATTTTATCTTTTGTACGACTAAGGCTGTGAACTAGCAACCGAAATGTGTCCCCTGGTCTGTACCTGTCTTTAATCTGTTAATAAATCCTCGTGAATTCACCGTCACAAGTGCTGGACAACTCTGTTTTGTTTTATATTGGCTTTACTTGGTCTGCTCCGGTCCGCGATGCTGGGGGCTATAGAGGGAGAGCTGGACGTTGCAGCACTTTGGAATTTCTAATTGGACTTTCTTTGTCCGTGCTCCCCATCTGGCATCTGGAATTATCCAACTATGGCAAGCAGCAAATGGCTGAGATCTATGGAAGATTGCCAAGCCCGATTGGAGAGGATATCACAGATATTCAACAATACTAATACAGGTACAGATAACACTGTGGACTTACGTATACAAATGCTAGAGTTAAAATCTGTCCTGGTATCAGAAACAAAACTTTGGTGGGATTTATCTACTCTGAAAAAAATATGGGGAATGTATGATGATCCCAAAGGGCTTAAGAATAAGAAAATACCCCACCACAGTTTTTATTGACATGTTCAAGTCTGAGTGGGAGGAACTTCTAACGGACTCATCCCTTAGATTCCTGAAGCTAATAATTAAATATGAAGAACTGTCACTTTCTGAAATTAATACTAAAATCCAGGACTTACAAGCCTCCGTTGCAAAATTTGAATCACACCCTACATTTATTGAAATGGATAAAAAAATTACAAGCAATCTGGCTAAACTAGAAAATACCATTTGTGAAGTTGAAGAGAACAAATTTCTCAGTGACCTACAGGATTACAAGACGAATAGCATTTATGAATGGCCGAACAACAAAGGACTTTCAACACCACGTTCCATCATTAAAAGTAATTGCAAAAGATACAAAAATAATAAATATAACAGCAATAAAAAACCTTCTAAAGTCAGCTTTAACCTCTTTAGAACATAGGACGTTCTCTAACGTCCCCGCTACCTGGGCTTTAATGCCCAATGACGTTAGAGAACGTCATGTTGTTTTTCCGGTTTCTGCCGCGCGCCGGGCAGAGATCAGAACGGCATGTCTGCTGAAATCTTTCAGCAGGCATGCCGTGCAAATGCCGAGGGGATCTCCGGCGATTGCCGACATGCGGGGGGCATGTCGGCGATCGCCGGAGATCGCTTGCGAAATCACGCAAGCGATCTTCAGCGATTCGGGTCATTCGGGTCACTTGTGACCTGATGACCTTGAAATTAATGGTGATCGGCGGTGGTTAATTCACCGCCAATCACCTACCGTTGCTGGGGAGCGGTGACAATACTGTCACCGCCCCAGCAACGCTGCTATTGGCTGGCAATCGTCCAGACAATAGCAGAGCGGCAGAGGAGGGGTTAACGGCTTCTTCCTGCTTCTGGACCCGCTGTTTTCGTTCAATCAGCGGGTGCAGCAGGGAGAAGAAGCCGTGGATCCCCCCTCGGAGCTCCGGAGCCCCCTCCGGAGCCTTAGAATAGGGTGAGATCATTTTAGGGACAGGTAGGAGTGTAAATGGTTAAAAAGTGAAATAAAAGTTAAAAAAAGTTTTAAAAAAATGTACCCCCCCAACCCTAATAGGTCCCCCAGGGTCCTATTAGGGTCTGATCCCTGACCCCGGGTCCTATTAGGGGTTCAGGGAGCTGCGTGTGCCACCCATTATTTTTTTGGTCACAGCTTTTTTTTTTTTTTTTATAAAAAAAAATCCCCCCCTGACCCCCAAATAGGTCCCCCAGGATCCTATTAGGGTCTGATCCCTTACCCAGGGTCCTATTAGGGGTTCAGGGAGCTGTGTTTGCCACCTCTTTTTTTTATTTGCCCGCAGCTTTTTTATTTCTTTTTTTTCTATTACTGTTCTACACTTTTTACACCAAACACCACACAGTACATACTTTATTATGCAGATAATGCGGCATGTCCGCACCAAGGTGATTCCGCCCATGACCGGCTTTACAAAGTGAGGCCGGTCATCAACACTTTGGGGCCACATTTTTGGAGGCCTACGTACCGCTCAGGGACCTCTCGGTAGATCAGTCTCTCATCAGTTTTAAGGGGAGACTCATTTTCCAGCAGTACATTCCCTCGAAGCGGGCACGGTATGGCGTGAAGCTCTATAAACTTTGCGAGAGTACCTCCAGATACACTCTCAAGTTTAGAGTGTATGAGGGACGAGATTCCCGTATTGAACCCACAGAATGTCCCCCCACTCTGGGTGTTAGCGGGAAATTCGTTTGGGACCTTATGCACCCATTGCTGGATAAGGGTTTCCACGTATACGTGGATAACTTTTATACCAGCATCCCTCTGTTCAAATCCCTTTCCGCCAGATCCACGTCCGCTTGTGGGACCGTGCGGAAGAACCAGAGAGGCCTCCGTCTAAATTTTGTTAAGACACCTATTCCCAAGGGTGAGTCCTTTGCCCTGACCCATGATAACCTGTTGCTGGTGAAGTATAAGGATAAGAGGGATGTCCTTATACTCACCACTATTCATGGGAACGGCAGCACCCCTGTCCCTGTGCGAGGTACCGTGGGACCGGTCCTCAAGCCCGATTGTATTCTGGACTACAATTGGTATATGGGGGGAGTTGATCTGTTGATCTCTCAGATCAAGTCCTCAAGCCATATAATGCCATGCGGAAGACACGGGCATGGTACAAAAAAGTTGCTGTCTACATGGTACAGGTTGCCATGTACAACGCTTTTGTACTATCCCAGTACGCTGGCAACACAGGGACATTCCTCCAGTACCAAGAAGAAGTCCTAAGGTTCCTGATCTTTGCTGACCGGGAAAGATCAGGCCGGACTTCCCAAGGGTCTGGAGTTATAGGTGCCAGGATCGTCCCAGGCCAACACTTTCCAGGTGAGGTTCCCCCCCCCCCCCCAGTGGAAAGAAGGGACGATCCCAGAAAAAATGCAGAGTGTGTTACAGGAAGGGGAGACGGAGGGACACCACCATTCAGTGTGACACTTGCCCAGATAATCCGGCCTCTACATAGGCTGCTTCAGGGAGTATCACACTTCCATGGAGCCCTAAATTTTCCCTTTTCAGTTTAATTTTCCATAGTTTGACCAATGTACCAAGTCCAGAGTACATTCCAAAATTTAACCCCCATAAATCACTAAACTGCCCAAAAAAACCTGAAAAAAAAAACCTGATAAGACCTCTGGGGGTGTTTTTTCAGAAATGGGTCATAGGTCACTGAGTCACTATCATCGGGGACTTTTTTATGTTGCCTCAAAGGCTCTCTCTCCACCTGAGCGGGTGCGCATTTGAGGCAACAGGTTAGGGACGGCCACACACATCACATTGCCAGAATGATGATTCAGAGCATAGGGTTTGGGGCGGGCATATTTTTTTTTAGTTTTGGCTATGCTCTGGGTCATCATTCTGGGAACATATCCTATTTTATTATTATATTATTTTCTGGCCCACTGTACCCCATATTACAGGCCTCTGTACCCCACCTGTCTACCCCAGTTACGGCGTGTTGTCCCACATAGTGTTCCCCTATTTTAGGGCTCAGTGCTCTTCCCCCCCATTAACGCTCCTTGAGGGGGGGGTCCCACATCCTGGCTGCTATAATAAGCTCAAGGCCCCTGACTGACCTCCCACTCCAAGACCTGGTGTGCACCCACGGAGCGAAAATCATAAAAAATTAAGGTATGTCCTTACTCCAAAGAAATGTATTTACAAATTTTGGGGGGTATTTTCTGCTATTAACCCTTGTAAAAATGTAAAATTTAGGGGGAAACACATTGTAGTGAAAATTATTATTTTTTTTTTACATATGCAAAAGTTGTGAAACCCCTGTGGGGTAGTAAGGCTCACTTTACCCATTGTTCCATTCCTCAAGGGGTCTAGTTTCCAAAATGGTATGACATGTGGGGGGGTATTTTGCTGTCCTGGCACCATAGGGGCTTCCTAAATGCGACATGTCCCCCCCCCCCCCCCCATTTCAGCAAAGTTTGCAAATGTGACTCCTTCTTCTCTTCTGAGCATTGTGGCGCTCCTGCAGTGCACGTGACGTCCACTTATGGGGTACCTCCATACTCAGAAGAGATGGGGTTACAAATTTTGGGGGGTCTTTTCTACTATTAACCCTTGCAAAAATGTGAAATTTGTGGGGAAGCCCACATCTAAGTGAAAAAAATATATTTTTTTTTTTCATATGCAAAAGTCGTGAAATCCCTGTGTGGTATTAAGGTTCACTTTACCCCTTGTTACATTCCCCAAGGGGTCTAGTTTCCAAAATATAATGCCATGTGGGGGTATTTTTGCTGTCCTGGCACCATAGGAGCTTCCTAAATGCGGCATGCCCCCAGAGCAAAATTTGCTTCCAAAAAGCCAAATGTGACTACTCCTCTTCTGAGACCTGTAGTACGCCAGCAGAGCACTTTTCACCCCCATATGGGGTGTTTTCTGAATTGGGAGAAATTGGGCTTCAAATTTTGGGGGGTATTTTCTGCTTTAACCCTTTGTAAAAATGTAAAATGTTTGCGAAAACAAGCATTTTAGGTAAAATTATTATAATTTTTTTTACATATGCAAAAGTCGTGAAACCCCTGTGGGCTATTAAGGTTCACTTTATCCCTTGTTATGTTCCCCAAGGGGTCTAGTTTCCAAAATATAATGCCATGTGTTTTTTTTTTGCTGTCCTGGCACCCTAGGGGCTTCCTAAAGGTGATATGCCCCCAAAAACCATTTCAGAAAAATGTTCTCTCCAAAATCCCCTTGTCGCTCCTTCCCTTCTGAGCCCTCTACTGCACCCGCTGAACAATTTACATAGACATATGAGGTATGTGATTACTCGAGAGAAATTGGGCTACAAATAGCAGTAAACATTTTCTACTTTTACCCCTTGCAGAAATTCAAAAATTGGGTCTACAAGAAAATGCGAGTGTAAAAAATGAAGATTTTAAATTTTCTCCTTCACTTTGCTGCTATTCCTGTGAAACACCTAAAGGGTTAAGACACTTACTGAATGTCATTTTGAATACTTTGGGGGGTGTAGTTTTTATAATGGGGTCATTTGTGGGGTATTTCTAATATGAAGACCCTTCAAATCCACTTCAAAACTGTTTTGTGAAAAATTTGAAAATTGCTGCTGAACTTTGAAGCCCTCTGGTGTCTTCCAAAAGTGAAAACTCATCAATTTTATGATGCAAACATAAAGTAGACATACTGTTTATGTGATCCAAAAAAATGTGTTTTTAATATCCATTTTCCTTACAAGCAGAGAGCTTCAAAGTTAGAAAAATGCTAAATTTTCATTTTTTTCATAACATTTTGGGATTTTTCATCATGAAAGGATGCAAGTTGCCACAAAATTTTACCTCTATGTTAAAGTAGAATATGTCACGAAAAAACATACTCGGAATCAGAATGATAAGTAAAAGCATTCCAGAGTTATTAACCCCTTAAGGAACGGGGTTTTTTCAGTTTTTGCATTTTCGTTTTTTGCTCCTTGCCTTTAAAAAATCATAACTCTTTCAATTTTGCACCTAAAAATCCATATGATTGCTTATTTTTTGTGCCACCAATTCTACTTTGTAATGACGTCAGTCATTTTGCCCAAAAATCTACAGTGAAACGGAAAAAAAAATCATTTTGCGACAAAATTGAAAAAAACGCTGCTTTGTGATTTTGAGGGCTTCCCTTTCTACGTAGTATATTTTTCGGTAAGAATGAAACCTTATCTTTACTCTGTAGGTCGATACGATTAAAATGATACCCTACTTATATAGGTTTGATTTTGTCGTACTTCTGAAAAAAATCATAACTACATGCAGGAAAATTAATACGTTTAAAATTGTCACCTTCTGACCCCTATAACTTTTTATTTTTCCGTGTATGGGGCGGTATGAGGGCTCATTTTTTGCGCCGTGATCTGAAGTTTTTAACGGTACCATTTTTGCATTGATAGGACTTACCGGTATTGATCGCTTTTTATTCATTTTTAAATTATATAAAAAGTGACCAAAAATGCACTATTTTGGAATTTGGAATTTTTTTTGCACGCACGCCATTGACCGAGCGGTTTAATTAATGCTATTTTTATAATTCGGACATTTCCGCACGCGGTGATACCATATATGTTTATTTTATTTACACTGTGTTTTTTTTTTATGGGAAAAGTGTTTTTTTCACTTTTTTTTGCAGTGTTATAACTCCCATAGGGACCTATAACACTGCACACACTGATCTTTATCATTGATCACTGGTTTCTCATAGGAAACCAGTGATCGATGATTCTGCCGCATGACTGCTCATGCCTGGATCTCAGGCACTGAGCAGTCATTCGGCGATCGGACAGCGAGGAGGCAGGTAGGCGCCCTCTCGCTGTCCTGTAAGCTGTTCGGGATGCCGCGGCTATCCCGAACAGCCCACTGAGTTAACCGGCAGCTTTCACTTTCGCTTTTAGCTGCGCGGCTCAGCTCTGAGCGCGCAGCTAAAGGGTTAATAGCTAGCGGCGCCGCGATCGGCGCTGCGCGCTATTAGCGGCGGGTCCCGGCTTCACTATGACGCTGGGCCCGCCTTTATATGATGCGGGGTTACCGTGTAACCCCGCGTTAAATCCCCGGAGCAGGACCAAGGACGTACCGGTACGTCCTTGGTCCTTAAGGGGTTAATGTTTAAAGTGACAGTGGTCAGAATTGCAAAAAAAGCTCCGGTCCTAAGGTGTAAAATGGCCCAGTCCTTAAGGGGTTAATGATACAGATCCAGCAACGGAATAGAAAGAAGGTCCATCTTCTCCTTAAGCCACGTCTTCCCCTCTTGCAAAACAAAAAAACGCCGGCAAGAAGTTTACGTCATCAAAAAACGTAGTGGAGGAGGCAAACACCGGAAAACCCAGGGGAGCCACGAGACATACACCAACTCGGAAATAGACTCTATCCCGATTTTCAATTTGTCCGCCTCCATCTTGACAACATCCCAGATCACCATCTTGTCTAAAGGTCTGTCATTTTCACTTTCTTGCAATTTTGATTTCTATAAAACCATGTTGGACATTCATAGGTTTGTGCGCTCTATAACTGTACGTAAGCATTATTTGAAGATACAGGAACGTAGTGAAAGTCCTTTTTATAATCTGGACTTGGAGGATACTGACATTGAGGGTAATTCCTTGGACATTAATGCTCTACTTGATTTGTCTGTAAATGATAATGTGAATAATCATATAAATGTCATGCAAAATAATTTGTGTCAGATGCTATAAATAATGATAACATTTCAGTTGGTACAAGTGATTTCACATTTTGTGAACTCACGGTTCTATCTGAATTGCAAATGAATCAAACTATTTCAAGTGAAACTGTGAAGCCTAAATTTAATACTGCTAATCCAGAATTTTACCCTGTCATGTCCAGGGCCTTTGTCCTTGATCAATTTCAAGAAAATGTGGAACAAGAGCTGATTCATCTTTCACACCAGCGCTCTGTCCCCACCTTTGGTAATCTCACATACTCAGAGATCAACGCCCTTAAAGAACTAGAACGTGCTAAGCACATTGTTATAAGAGGAGCAGACAAAGGTGGAGGCATAGTGGTGTTGGATAGCAGTCTGTACTGCAAATTGAATGAAGAAATATTATTAGATGTCAGTACTTACAGACAACTATCTAAAAATCCCACCAGTGTATTTCAGGTCCAACTTAAATCTATTGTGGATTCAGGAGTGCGTGGGGGCTTCCTAAGTCAAAAGGAAGCATAGTTTATATTTGTTAAGGATCCTATAATTCCAATTTTCCACTCACTCGTGAAAGTTCACAAAAATCAATTTCCCCTCAAAATGAGACCCATAGTTGCTGGCATTGGCTCACTAAATGAACATTTAGGAGAATAGGTGGATGCATATTTCCAGCCTCTTGTTCCACTCATTCCAGGATACATTAAAGACACTAGAAGTGTCTTATCAGCTATACAAGAGATAAAGTGGCAGGATGACATGATGTGGCTTACAACTGATGGCACATCAGTTATTCCACATAATCAAGCGTTACTTTCCGTAAAATGTTTTTTGCATTCATACTCATCTTACCCCGGTGACCTGGAGGAATGTATAATCTTTGTGATTGAGTATTTACTCTCGCACAATTTTTTCATGTTCAATGGAAAGTTTTTCCAGCAGGTCACCAGGGCATCGGTGGGTGCAAAATTTTCACCCTCTCTTGCAAATATTTTCATGAGTTGATGGGAAAGGGCATTTTTGTTTTCCACTAAGAATTTGTTTTTGGATAACATTTGCTGGTATGGTCGGTACATAGATGTTCTCCTGTTTATATGGAGGTCGGGTGTGCTGACCGTACCAGCATTTACCTCTGTAATTACACTTTTACGTTGCACCAAGAGCCCTTTTCTATTAGTTTTTTTGGATTTAATCCTTATTGGGGATAGTACATCGGGGAATATATATACCAAAACTTTCAGAAAAAAAATGGCTTTCAACTCGATTCTGGAGGCCACATCATGTCATCCACCACATGTTGTCAAAAATCTCCCTGTCGGGGAAATCATACGAGCCCACAGAAACTGTACGGCACAAGAAGATTTTTTACATGAGACAGAGCTTATTGGCTCTAGATTAAGAAAGCAGGGATATCAACAATGGTCCATCAATAGGGCTAGAGCCATTTGTGAATCGTGATATCCTTATTTTTGAGAAACATACCCCCCAAAAAGATAATGCTACCAAGCCTATAGTATTTTCGACACCCCATAGTCGCAAATTTAAGCACATTTGTTCCATCATACATAAATTTTTAACCATGGTAATACATGACCCCACTTATAATGGGGTATTTGAGGGGGATATAGATGTGTCTCAAAACGAGCCAGAACAATAGGACAGAGAGTCTCCCTGAGTTTATTCAGTGACAAAATAGAGAAACCCAAAACATGGCTTGCAACTGTGGGGAATTTTAAGTGTGGACACCTTCGCTGTATCTGTTGTTCTGTTACTAAAATTACCAATTCGTTCACCTCTTGTGTCTCTGGTGAAACATTCGCAGTGAAGCAGTTTATTAACTGCAGCACTGTGAATGTGATTTATCTTATTACTTGCCAGGAATGTTGTGTTCAATACGTGGGTTGTACCAACAATACCTTAAAAACAAGAATTAGAAAACATATATTGTATATTCCTCATTTCTCTTCCCATCATGTCTCTATGGCAATGAGGCACTGTGCCGAGAGACATGACGGGAAGTTCTCCACTCTTTGTATACAGGGAATTGAGATGTCCCCTTGATTAGAGGTGGTAATGCCAAACAAAAAATACTGGATAGGGAAATGTTTTGGATCATAAAGTTAAAAACCAGATTTCTGGACGGTCTCAATCGTAGGCAGGATGTTATCCTGCACTATTGAGACATGTATGAACATCGTTGAGTATATGTATATGGCTTGTGATACATTTCATATTAATATGATATTATAGATTAATATATTTTATGCAATGAGTCATTTTATATATATTCTCTCTAGTTGCTAGTGACTACAGCCATAACTTTGCATAATGTTCTTGGGCAACTGACACTGTTTTCCGGAGCATATATATATATATATATATATATATATATATATATATATATATATATTTTTTTTTTTTTTTTTTTTTTCTTTTTATTTATCTGTTTTTTTTTTTTATTGGTACTATCATCATTAGTATCATGAGTTACACTTTATGACTCATACGCTAGTATATGTCGCTGCCCGGGGTACACTGCTAGTTCCCTATATTAGATGATAACTTTATTGTAGTCTTTTCACTTGTTGATTTTATGTGCTTTCTATTCTCCTGTGTGAACTATGCCCTACACTTCTTTCTGGGTTCTCGCTTTCTAATGTCACAGGAGGAAGGTTGGAAGGTGGAGGAGTTTCTAACACCTGTGACAGTGCACTACTACTGGCTGTACCCCTTAGCTATAGTCACAATATACTTGCCCCTGATCATTTAACCCCTTCCCGACCTATGACATACCTGTACGTCATGGGTGGCAAGGTGTTCCCGACCCATGACATACAGGTACGTCATGAACATTACTGCCGCTACTCGCGGCATCCCGCAGCGCCCGGAAAGATGGTGGCTATCACTGATAGCCAGCCATCTTACCGTGCGACCACGGGGGGTTTCATCCCCCACCCCCCCAGCGATCGCTGCTATCAGCTGGTCAAATCTGACTAGCTGATAGCAGCGTTTCGCTATGAAAATACTTAGCAGCGCGGTGTGTGAGTCCCGATCACAGGGATCGGGACACACACCGCTCTGCTAAGTGTCCCTGACCCGTCCCCCGGCGTCACTTACCCGTCCATGCGGCGTCCCGAGCGGTCCCGGCGGTCCGGGCGTCCTCCATGCGGTCCCGGCTGCGCTGCGTCCCGGAGGTGAGTTTGCCAGCAGGGCGGCATCTTCATTGGCAGCAGTGAGATCGCCGTAAAGCGATCTCACTGCTGCCTCTGAGAGTTTCAAAACTGCAACTCCCAGCATGCCCAGACAGCCTTTGGCTTTCTGGGCATGCTGGGAGTTGTAGTTTTGCAACATCTGGAGGCCCACAGTTTGGAGACCACTGTATAATGGTCTCCAATCTGTGCTCTTCCAGATGTTGCAAAACTACAAATCTCAGCATGCTCAGTCTGTCCAGGCATGCTGGGAGTTGTAGTTCTCTAACATCTGGAAGAGCACAGATTGGAGACCATTATACAGTGGTCTCCAAACTGTGGACCTCCAGATGTTGCAAAACTACAACTCCCAACATGCCCAGACTGCCCAAGCATGCTGGAAGTTGTAGTTCGGCAACATCTGATCCTTCAGATATTGCCGAACTACAACTTCCAGCATGCCTGGGCAGTCTGGGCATGCTGGGAGTTGTAGTTTTGCAACAACTGGAGGCACACTAGTTGGGAAACATTGTCCGTTTCCTACCTCAGTGCCTCCAGCTGTTGCAATTGTTGCAAAACTATAACTCCCAGCATGCACTGACAGACCATGCATGCTGGGAGTTGTAGTTTTGCAACAGCTGGAGGCACACTGGTTTGGAAACACTAAGTTTGGTTGCAAAACACTTGAAAGTTTATTACTTAACTTAGTGTTTCCAAACCAGTGTTCCTCCAGCTGTTGCAAAACTACAACTCCCAGCATGCACGGACAGCCAAAGGGCATGCTTGAAGTTTGCAACAGCTGGATGTTTGCCCCCTCCCCCCAATGTGAATGTACAGGGTACACTCACATGGGCGGAGGTTTACAGTGAGTGCTGCAAGTTTGAGATGGCGCAAATTTTGCGCTGCAGCTCAAACTTCCGGCGGCAAACTTGCTGTGAACCTCTGCCCATGTGACTGTACCCTAAAACACTACACTACACTAACACTAACCTAAAATAAAAAGTAAAAAACACTACATATACACATACCCCTACACAGCCCCCCCCTCCCCCAAAAAATGAAAAACGTCTGGTACGCTACTGTTTCCAAAACGGAGCCTCCAGCTGTTGCAAAATAATAACTCCCAGTATTGCCGGACAGCCATTGACTGTCCAGGCATGCTGGGAGTTTTGCAACAGCTGGAGGCACCCTGTTTGGGAATCATTGGCATAGAATACCCCTATGTCCACCCCTATGCAAATCCCTAATTCAGGCCTTAAATGCGCATGGCGCTCTCTCACTTTGGAGCCCTGTCGTATTTCAGGGCAACAGTTTTGGGACACATATGGGGTATCGCTATACTCGGGAGAAATTGCCTTACAAATTTTGGGGGGCTTTTTCTTCTTTAACCCCTTATGAAAAGGTGAAGTTGGGGTCTACACCAGCATGTTAGTGTAAAAAAATAAATTTTTTACACTGACATGCTGGTGTTGCCCTATACTTTTCATTTTCACAAGAGGTAAAAGGGAAAAAAGACCCTCTAAATTTGTAACGCAATTTCTCCCGAGTACGGAGATACCCCATATGTGGGCGCAAAGTGCTCTGGGGGCGCACAACAAGGCTCAGAAGGGAGAGTGCACCATGTACATTTGAGGCGATTTGCACAGGGGGGGGGCTGATTGTTACAGCAGTTCTGACAAACGCAAAACAATAAATATCCATATGTGACCCCATTTTGGAAACTACACCCCTCACGGAATGTAATAAGGGGTGCAGTGAGCATTTACACCCCACTGGTGTATGACAGATTTTTGGAACAGTGGTCTGTGAAAATGAAAAATAAAATTTTTCATTTGCACAGTCCACTGTTTCAAATATCTGTCAAACGCCAGTGGGGTGTAAATGCTCACTGCACCCCTTATTAAATTCCATGAGGGGTATAGTTTCCAAAATGGGGTCACATGTGGGGGGGGGGTCCACTGTTCTGGCACCATAGGGGCTTCCTAAAGGTGACATGCCCCCCAAAAACCCTTTCAGAAAAACTCAATCTTAAAAATCCCATTGTCGCTCCTTCCCTTCTGAGCCCTCTACTGCGCCCGCCGAACACTTTACATACGCATATGAGGTATTTCCTTACTCGAGAGAAATTGGGTTACAAATTTTAGGGTGATTTCTCTCCTTTTACCCCTTGTAAAAATTCAAAAATTTGGGTCTACAAGAAAATGCGAGTGTAAAAAATTAAGATTTAGAATTTTCTCCTTCACTTTGCTGCTATTCCTGTGAAACACCTAAAGGGTTAAAATGATGACTAAATGTCATTTTGAATACTTTGGGGGGTGCAGTTTTTATAATGGGGTCATTTATGGGGTATTTCTAATATGAAGACCCTTAAAATCCACTTCCAACCTGAACTGGGCCCTGAAAAATTACGATTTTGAAAATCTTGAGAAAAATTGGAAAATTGCTGCGGAACTTTGAAGCCCTCTGGTGTCTTCCAAAAGTAAAAACTTGTCAATTTTTTTATGCAAACACAAAGTAGACATATTGTATATGTGAATCAATATGTAATTTATTTGGAATATCCATTTTCCTTTCAAGCAGAGACTTTCAAAGTTAGAAAAATGCGAAATTTTCAAAATTTTCATGAAATTTTTTGATTTTTTACCAAGAAAGGATGCAAATATCAGTGAAATTTTACCAATAACATAAAGTAGAATATGTCACGAATCAGAATGATAAGTAAAAGCATTCCAAAGTTATTAATGTTTAAAATGACAGTGGTCAGATTTTCAAAAAATGCCCAGGTCATGAAGGTGAAAATGGGCTGGGTCCTGAAGGGGTTAATTATTCCATAATATGCACGTCCAGTTCTCATTCTACAGGGTCCACAGCCTGTTAGCTGTGAGCTAGTCATCTATGGGGCTCGCTCGCTGCTCATTGGTCAGCGATACCCACATGACCAGCGCACATAGTAATGCATCCTCGGTTGCCAAGCAGGGACACTGTATGCGCCGCATCTAGTATGCCCGATCACGTCCTGTCAGTTACCTCTGACAGGCGCGATCGCATCACGCTCAGCCTTCCACATGTGAGGATGTATATAAACATCACTGCGGTCTGCTTCTGGGACTCCAGCGGTGTTGAAAACCTCACTCACTGTATGATGTTGAATTATATATTTTATTTATATGCATTACTGTGCATAACCTTATATATTGTGAATATCTTTGTATACAGATGTGTGAAATAGTGTTTCTATGAATGAGAGTGTATATCTTACAAACACCTGTAAACCACTCCCCTTGACCTTGGCACCCATCTTGGGCCTTGTATAAACCCTGTATGTCATTGTTACTGTACCCTGATCTGAGGAAGGGAGGGCTCTAAGGGTCCTTTTTCCTTCAGCCTCCTTCACAGTAGGTATGGTGTTCTTTGGATGCAACTCAGCATTCTTTCTCCTCGAAACACCATGAGTTTAGTTTTTACCAAAAAGTTCTACTTTGGTTTCATCTGACCATATGACATTCTCCCAATACTCTTCTGGATCATCCAACTGCTCTATAGCAAACTTCAAACGGGCCCGGACATGTACTGGTTTAAGCAGGGGGACACGTATAACACTGCATGATGTGAGTCCCTGGAAGCAAACTGTGTTAAGGTGCATGCACACTACATTTTGGCAATACAGTTCCTGTATCAGGTTTTTAATGAAAGACATATTCCTCAAAACCTGACTAAACTGTATCAAAAAGTGTGTACAAATTTTAACCCATATACGGTCGAAAACCGTATACTGTTTGAAAAATGATGTCCGGTTGCATCCGTTTTTTAAGAAAAAAATGTATACGTTTTTAACTTTTCACTCCATTTTGAATAAAGTTTCACTTGTTTGATTGAAAAATTCCAAGAAAAAAACTGTGCAAAGTCAAAAACCCTATGGTGAAAACCTGATGGAACCATACGCACATACAGTTCTGTACGGTTCCCATTGACTCCCATGTTAAAAAAAAACTGTATACAGTTTAACCCCTTAAGGACAATGGACGTACTCCTACGCCCCCGTTTCCGAGTCCTTAAGGACCGAGGACGTACGAGTACGTTCTGTCCATTCCCGGCCCCCCGCCGCTAGCCGGAGGGGAGCCGGTGCCCGATGCCTGCTGAAATCGTTCAGAAGCATCCCGGCATATCGCCCAGGGGGGTCATTATGCCCCCCCCATGTCGGCGATGGCCGCAGATCGCTGGACAATTCAGTCCAGCGATCTGCGGCGATTCCGGGTCAATCGGGTTCCCTAAAAACACTACACTAACACAAAATAAAATAAAAAGTAAAAAACACTACGTATACACATACCCCTACACAGCCCCCCTCCCCAATAAAAATGAAAAACGTCTGGTACGCCACTGTTTCCAAAACGGAGCCTCCAGCTGTTGCAAAACTACAACTCCCAGCATGCACTTATAGACCCTACATGCTGGGAGTTGTAGTTTTGCAACAGCTGGATGTTCGCCCCTCCCCAATGTGAACGTACAGGGTACACTCACATGGGCAGAGGTTTACAGTAAGTATCCGGCTGCAAGTTTGAGCTGCGGCAAATTTTCTGTCGCAGCTCAAATTGCCAGCGAGAAGCTACTGTGAACCCCCCGCCCATGTGACTGTACCCTAAAAACACTACACTACACTACCACAAAATAAAATAAAAAGTAAAAAACACTACATATACACATTCCCCTACACAGCCCCCCTCCCCAATAAAAATGAAAAACGTCTGGTACACCACTGTTTCCAAAACGGAGCCTTCAGCTGTTGCAAAATAACTACTCCCAGTATTACCAGACAGCCACTGACTGTCCAGGCATGCTGGGACTTTTACAACAGCTGGAGGCACCCTGTTTGGGAATCACTGGCGTAGAATACCCCTGTGTCCACCCCTATGCAAGTCCCTAATTTAGGCCTCAAATGCGCATGGCGCTCTCACTTTGGAGCCCTGTCGTATTTCAAGGCAACAGTTTGGGGCCACATATGGGGTATCGCCGTACTCGGGAGAAATTGTGTTACAAATTTTGGTTTTTTTTCTGCTATTACCCTTTTTAAAAATGTTAAATTTTTGGGAAACCAAGCATATTAGGTAATTTTATTTATTTTTTTTTACATATGCAAAAGTTGTGAATCACCTGTGGGGTATTAAGGTTCACATTACCCCTTGTTATGTTCCCCGAGGGGTCTAGTTTCCAAATGGTATGCCATGTGTTTTTTTTTTTTGCTGTCCTGGCACCATAGGGGCTTCCTAAATGTGGCATGCCCTCAGAGCAAAATTTGCTTTCAAAAAGCCAAATGTGACTCCTTCTCTTCTGAGACCTGTAGTGCGCCAGCAGAACACTTTTCACCCCCATATGGGGTGTTTTCTGAATCGGGAGAAATTGGGCTTCAAATTTTGGGGGGTATTTTCTGCTATCACCCTTTTTAAAAATGTAAAAATTTTGGGAAACCAAGCATTTTAGGTAAAACATTTTTTTTTTTTTTTACATATGCAAAAGTCGTGAATCACCTGTGGGGTATTAAGGTTCACTTTACCCCTTGTTACGTTCCCCGAGGGGTCTAGTTTCCAAAATGGTATGCCATGTGTTTTTTTTTTTTTGCTGTCCTGGCACCATAGGGGCTTCCTAAAGGTGACATGCCCCCCAAAACCATTTGTCGCTCCTTCCCTTCTGAGCCCTCTACTGCACCCGCCGAACAATTAACATAGACATATGAGGTATGTGCTTACTCGAGAGAAATTGGGTTTCAAATAAAAGTAAACATTTTCTCCTTTCTACCAATTGCAAAAATTCAAAAATTGGGTCTACAAGAACATGCGAGTGTAAAAAATGAAGATTGTGAATTTTCTCCTTCACTTTTCTGCTATTCCTGTGAAACACCTAAAGGGTTAATACACTTATTGAATGTCATTTTGAATACTTTGGGGGGTGTAGTTTTTATAATGGGGACATTTATGATGTATTTCTAATATGAAGACCCTTCAAATCCACTTCAAACCTGAACTGGTCCATGAAAAATAGCGAGTTTGAAAATTTTGTGAAAAATTTCCAAATTGCTGCTGAACTTTGAAGCCCTCTGGTGTCTTCCAAAAGTAAAAACTCATAAATTTTATGATGCAAACATAAAGTAGACATATTGTATATGTGAACCCAAAAATGTTTTATTTTGAATATCCATTTTCCTTACAAGCAGAGAGCTTCAAAGTTAGAAAAATGCAAAATTTTCATTTTTTTCATCAAATTTTGGGATTTTTCACCAAGAAAGGATGCAAGTTACCATAAAATTTTACCACTAAGTTAAAGTAGAATATGTCATGAAAAAACAATATCAGAATGATAACTAAATGCATTCCAGAGTTATTAATGTTTAAAGTGACAGTGGTCAGAATTGCAAAAAAACGCTCTGATCCTTAAGGTGTAAAATGGACTGGTCCTTAAGGGGTTAATACAGTTTTTCACCCGGACCAAGAAACGTGGTAGACTACGGTTTTATATATGGGTAAAAAACTGGACAAAACCGTATGAGATGCAAAACGGACTAAACTGGATGATGTGTTTGACATACAGTTTACAATGTTAAGTCAATGCATACAGTTTTCTATACAGTTCCATACGGTTTTTAACTTGAAACCATATACGGGAACTGTATAACAAAAATGTGGTGTGCATGCACCCTTACTGATGGTAGCCTTTGTTACTTTGCACCCAGCTTTCTGCAGGTCATTCATTAGGTCATTGACACCACAGGGGGAGATCTTGCATGGAGCCCCAGATGGAGGGAGATTATCAGTGGTCTTGCATGTCTTCCATTTTCTAATAATTGCTCCCACAGTTCATTTATTCACACCTATTGCAGATTAAGTCTTCCCAGCCTGGTGCAGGTCTACAATTTTGTTTCTGGTGTCCTTCGAAAGCTCTTTGGTCTTGGCCATAGTGGAGTTTGGAGTGTGACTGTTTGAGGTTGTTGTATCTATGTGTGAACAAAAGGAACAGCAGAGCCTCTCATTGCGTAGTAGTCTTCCAACAGAATAGGCTAGTGGATAATTTTAGACCCACTCACCTGTTGTTGTTGTGTGGGTAAGACACAACAACTTTTAGCGTTTTTTTCAAGTAAACATGCAGTGCAGCCACCAGGTACCGGATGAAGATCCACTGATCCACCGTGAGAATCCAAGATAGCAAACATACAAAAAAAACAGCTCCAGGAGCAACCGCTTAGTTTCAAATAGGAGATGGTGCACCATCTCCTATTTGAAACTAAGCGGTTGCGCCTGGACCTGTTTTTTTTTTGTATGTTTGCTATCTTTGTTTGAGGTTGTTGACAGGTGTCTTTTATACTGATAACAAGTTCAAACAGGTGCCATTAATACAGGTAATGAATGGAGGACAGAGTCTGTGAGAGCCAGAAATATTGCTTGTTTGTAGGTGACAAAATACTTATTTTCCACCATAATTTGCAACTAAATTCTTTAAAAATCAGACAAAGTGATTTTATAGATTACATTTTTTTCTCATCATGTCTCTCATGGTTGAGGTATACCTATGATGAAAATTACAGGTCTCACTCATCTTTTTAAGGGGGAGAACTTTAAAAAAATAATAATAATAATAATAAAAAAAATATATATATATATATATATATATATATATATATATATATATATATACACACACACAGTTAATACACAGCTGATCCGTCTATTTATCACGATATCAAGATTTTGTTCAAGACAATAAGGAATCAAGAAAAGGTATACTGAGCATTTACAAATGCAATACTAGCCACTTGTTCCACTTTCTTTAGTTCAATGAGAAAGTGTCTTCTTAACACATCTTTATAAATAATTCATCCCAGGGTTGATGGATAACATATCCACAATATGTGCCTCTTACATTTATCTTTCATGTAAGTCACAATCAGGGCATGAATCCGGCCTTTCTGCTTTGATTTATTGCATCATGAAATTAACATTAGTGATAAACAATGATGTCTGCACTTCTCTTACACATGCATTATAAAGTCAGGTGGATTGTTATGCTGCTTTAAATTAATATGTCTTAATAAACATTGCAATATGTCTAAAGCCTAAGCGTTTTGCATAGTCTAGGGTTTTTGCTATAATATATCACAGGGTTATAAATATTAATTTTAACTGAAAAATTAAGTAATTATAATTAAATGCAATTTTTTTGTTCTACTTCTAATGTGTTCCTTAAATCTATCGTACTCTATAGACTTATTTTTTGTCACAGTAATTTCTATTATAAGAAAAGATGAACTTATTGATTTTACTCAAATGGAAAATTCACAGTTTGAGAATTGATTTGCAAATCATTAGCCATTACTAGATATGAACAAGTTTTTTTTCATCTCTGAACCTTAAAGTTTGTAAGCTTTATGTTAAAGTCATCAGTGGTTTTCCTGTATCTAGTGAGAAGTCTTTTTTCAACAATATTAACTATAAGTACATTTGCAAATTGATTTATCTATAATTCTTGCTATATATTCTGTTTAACTACTGTATTTTTAACTACTCATTTAAGAATGAGAGAATGCTAAAACTGCAATTGTCATAATCACGTAATGTAGGGTAGGGAAGAGGTGCGCCCTAAGTTCCCTTAAAGCTGCTTTCCCTGCCTACTTGAAAAGACACCCTAAGCAGTAAATCCCAACTTGAAGCCCGTCCATACACTGCACTAATGTGCTGGGGCTTCAGAGTCAAAATAACAAACAAACAAACTGTACAAGGTTGGGCTACATGTCAAGAACATGAGGGGTTAACACAATAACCAACAAACAGGACTAAGGACCTAATGCCCAGCAGGAATGCTAAATAGCAACCAATAGAAATTTCAAGACAAGATATAGCATTCTGGCAATCAGTTCAGAAATCAGAGTCAAGATAAACAGTAGCTATGATAATATAAACAAGACTGGATAACAGAATCAATACCAAACAGCTAAACAGGATCAGGATATGCAGGGGATGAACCAGTTAACTGATGGTCAGACACCATACAGGTCAGGATTATTAGAACACAATTCACAGTAGACAGATACAAGAAAAACTTCAAATGCCAAACTCCATAACATGAAGGAATACAGGGCAAGATTCTAAACACAAATACTAAATACCAAACACTGGACTGAGAACCAGATTAGTCTCAACAGACTCCACGAACTACTACAAAAGCCAAACTACATAACATGGAGGAATACGGGTCAAGATTCTAAACAAAAATACTAAATAACGAAAACTTTGCTGAGAACCAGATTAGTCTGATGTAACACTCACGTTACGGAAGGCAGGAACCCCGGTGGATGTGGATCCGCTGGACCTTTTTGGCAGATGACTCGGACCGTACCAGGGAGCGGAGTCTAAGGTGGCGCTGTTTTCGCTAAAGCCCGCCGCAAAGCGGGATGGACTTGCTGCTGCCGACAGCACCCAGGTCGCCACCCCTGCATGGCTCGACCAAACAGGCGGTTGAGGAGATGCAAGGCACAGTAGGGATAAGGCAACTCGTAGTCTGGATAGCAGAAGGTCAGGGCAGGCAGCACAGTAGCATGGTCAAGGCGAAGCAGGAGTTCAGTAGGCAGGCGGCAGAGGAGCAAGGTCAAGTCACAAGAGCAAGAGATCTGATACATGGCAAGGAATACAGAGGAACACTTTCTCAAATACTGAAGGCAACAAAGATCCGTCAGGGAACTGAGGAGGGTGGAGGAATTTATAAATAAGCCCCAGGTGGATTACACTAATGAGTGTACTGGCCCTTTAAATCTTAAAACTCCGGCACGCATACCATAGGGGACGGGGACACGTGTGCCGGAGCAGCACGGTGACATCACTGTATAGTAACCCTCTACTGTGTAAACACTGCATTTATTAACCCTGTAGTGACAAAAATTTTATTGTCCTTGTATAGAGACATTACTGTGTAAAATATCCTGTGATGTCACTGTATATATTAACCCTGTATTGTCACTCAAAGTACAAGGTAAATATGTACAGTGACATTAGTGCATAGGGTTAATACAAACATTGACATCACGGTACAGGGTTAATATATACGGTGATGTCACAGTGCAGTGTAAGTGTCCACAGAGTGATGTTGCAGTACAGTGGTCCCTCAACATATGGTATTAATTGGTTCCAGGAGAACCATCATATGTTGAAACCATCATATGTCGAGTCCATATGTCTATGTAAAAATGGTAATTGGTTCTGGGGCCTCGGAACCATTGAATGTTGAATACATATCTCTATGGGAAACTGCTAATTGGTTCTGGGATGACCATTGTATGTGGAGTGTATGGGGAGTGTTTAACAAACCAAGGTGCCTCCAGCTGTTGCACAACTACAACTCCCAGCATGCATGTACAGCCATTGACTGTCTGGGCATGCTGGGAGTTATAGTTTTGCAACAGCTGGAGGCACACTGATAGGGAAACATTGATGTATGGGGTGTATTGTGTGTATATGTATTGTATGTGATGTGTGACATCGCATACAGTACTGTACAGTTCTTTAAATACCTTCAGGGGAGACAGAATGTCCTCCATTACGATCCTGACGACTACAGCTCTATAGGAAAGGAAGGGGAGGGCAGCCAGCAGCTCATTGGATGCCTGCAGCAAGATGCTGCAGGCTATTGGCTATAGCTGCACTGGGGGGGGGGGGGGGGCTAACACGGAGCTCACAGTGGAAGCCTGTATGAGTTAGCAGGACAGCATGTGAGTAACAGGAGGCAGAACGGGGCACACAGGGCACATTAAACAACTATCTGTCAGTTGCTGAAGTTGTCTGCGCTGTCAGATAGCTGTTTGTACGATGGCCCCGACACACAGCAGCATCATATGTCGATGCTGCCTTCAACATACGATGGGCTCTGAGAGGCCATCATATGTTGAAATGATCATATGTCGGGGCCATCATAAGTCGGGGGGTCACTGTATAGGCATAACACACTGATGTTATAGTACAGAGATAATACACACAGTGATGTCACAGTACAGGGATAATGTACACAATGATGTCACAGTACTGGGGTAATACACACAGTGATGTCACAATGATGTGTATAGCTGGTATCTACCACTATATGCTCAGTGTATGTGGGAATATTGGTCTTTGTATAGTGAATTTTATACAGTAACAATTGGTTAGTCAGTCATTAGTCAGTCACAATGGTAGTCATGGTCATGGTGTTGCAGTATTATTTATTTCTTGCTGATAACATACACAACTAACAGAGAACACCTGGGCTTCATTTTGTCTGGGGGTGCTGGACATTTTTTTTTTTTGTACTGGTATAATCAGTAATATTGATCTTAGTATGCAGGATTTGGTCAGTAACAATATGATGGTAATATGTATGGTGATAATATCCCTCCTTGTATACTGGTATTATTAGTAATGTTGGTTTCAGTATACTGTATTTGGTCAGCAACAGTATGATGGTAATATGTATGGTGATAATATTCTTACTTTTATACTGGTAATATTGTTTACTGTAGTCTTTGGCCGACATTTATCATTGTCTGTTGACAGTTTTTTGTGTCTAGAAAAGGTGCAAAAAAGGCCCAAGCAGGGTCATTTGCGCCTTTTATGCACCTTTTGGTTTACACATTTCTGCTGATTTTGAGTTGTAATCCACTGATTTTGGCAATACACATGATATGGAAAGGTTTTATGAACTGCGCCTTTTTGTGAAAATGAACAAAAAAGGCGCAAAGCAACTGAAAAGTCTCTAAAACTACACCAGCCCAGACTTAGCTTAGCTTTTTGGTGTATGTGAAGAGAGAAATTTCAGAAAATGTGACCTGCACAAAACTTATCAAATGCTCTGTGACTATTTAATACATTTGGTGCTCCTACACATTACCAGCACACACAATAAAGGTGTAAAAAATGCTTCACTTACACCTACAAAGATAAATGCCGGCCTTTGTGTACTAGACAAAATTTGCCATGGGTCCATAGGACACTAGTAACACCCCTGATCTTATATCTGCCCCGTCGACACTTGAGATTTGTGCTGCAGCGGCAGCAGATCAATCTCATAGCCGATTGGCTCACCATGGGGGAGATGTATCAAAACTTGTCAAGAGGAAAATTTGCCCATAGGAATCAATCAGATTGCTTCTTTCATTTTTTAACAATGCCGAAGGGATATGACTGGTTGCCATGGGCAACTGGGCAACTTTATTTTTCCACAGGTTTTGATAAATTTCCCCCTCTGAGTCTTCAGAAAATGATGTGGGGCCTCATATTTGAGTTTCGCTTTAGGCCTCACAAAGTCTAGAGCCACCTCTGCATTGTAGTGCGCCCACAGAACACTTAACATCCACATATGGGATATTTCCAAATTTTGGAGGGCTTTTTCTTCTATTATCCTAACAACAGCATACAAATAAAATACAATTTTACATTTTCATGTCCAAATTTAATGCAAAATTTGTCAAATACCTGTGGGGTGTTGAGGCTTACAGCACCCCTTATTACGATCTGTGAGGGGTGTAGTTTCCAAAATGGGGTCACGTGTTTTTTTTTTTTTTTTTGCCACTTATCAGAACTGCTGCATCTATCAATCACCCCTGTGCAAATCACCAATTTAGGCCTCAAATGTACATGGTGCTTCCTCACTCCTGAATCCTGTTGTGCGCCCGCAGTGCACTTTACATCCACATTTGGGGAATTTCCATACTCTTATTGCATTACAAATTTTGTGGTTCTTTTTCTCCTTTTACCTTTTGTGAAAAGGAAAAGTATGGGGCAATATCAGCATGTTAATGTAAAAAAATTATTTTTTTACATTAACATGTTGGTGTAGATCCCACCTTTTCCTTTTCATAAGGGGTAAAAGGAGAAAAAGCCTCCCCAAAATCTTAAGGCAATTTCTCCCGAGTACGGAAAAACCCCATATGTGGCCCTAAACTGTTGCCCTGGAATATGACAGGGTTCCTGAGTGAGATAGCGCCATGCATATTTGAGGCCTTAATTAGTGTTGACCGGCATAGGCCATATTCGAATTTGCGATATTTCGTGAATATATGGACAAATATTCGTCATATATTCGCTAAATTTGCATATTCGTAATATTCACACTTTATTTTCGCATATGCAAAAATTTGCGTATGTGAAAATTAGCATATGCGAAAATTTGCATATACAAAAATTAGCATAAGCGAAAATTCGCATATACGAAAATAAAACGCGAATATTACAAGCTGAAAGCAGAGAGGGGTGATCACTGTGATGTGTACTGTGAAAAAAATAAAAGAATATTCGTAATTACGAATATAGAGTGCTATATTTGCGAATATTCTTGAATTCGCGAATATGCGATATTCGCGAATAACATTTGCATCGCGAATATTCGCGAGCAACACTAGTCTTAATTAGGGATTTACGTAGGGAAGGACCCAGATGCAAGCTTTACACTTGCCTCCACCGTCAAAAATACCCTATGGCAGTGTTTCCCAAACAGGGGGCCTCCAGCTGTTGCAAAACTCCAAGCATGCCTGGACAGTCAATGACTGTCCGGCAATGCCGATAGTTGTTGTTTTGCATTAGCTGGAGGCTCTGTTTTGGAAACACTGCCGTACTAGACATTTTTTATTTTTATGGGGGGGGGGGGGAGGAGGGGGTTTACTGTGTAAGTATATGTAGTGTTTTACTCTTTATTTAGCTTAGTGTAGTGTAGTGTTTTTTAGGGTACATTCACATGGGCAGCGGTTTACAGTGAGTTTCCCGCTGAGAGTTTGAGGTTTGGCGGAAAATTTGCCGCAGGTCAAACTTGAAGTGGCAAACTCACTGTAACCCCCACCCATGTGAATGTACCCTGTATAGCCTGTGTAGCGCAAACCTCCAGCTGTTTCAAAACTACAACACTATGCAACAGCTGGAGGCACAATGGCTGAGAAATAGTCAGCTAGGTAACAGACTAACTTAGTGTTTCCCCACCAGTGTGTCTCCAGCTGTTGTAAAACAACTACTCCCATCATGCACGGTCTTTCACTGCATGCTGGGCATTGTAGTTTTGCAACAGCTGGAGGCATACCGGTTTCAAAACACTGAGTTAGGTAACAAACCCTAACCCAGTATTTTGCAACCAGTGTGCCTTCAGCTATTGCAAAACTACAACTCTCAGCATGCACTGACTGCTGAAGGGTATGCTGGGAGTTGTAGTTGTGCAAAAGCTGGAGGCACAACTACAACTCCCAGCATGCCCTTTGGCTGTCAGTGAAGGCTGGGAGTTTTTTGAGCCTCCAGCTGTTGTATAACTACAATTCCCA
This sequence comes from Hyla sarda, assembly GCF_029499605.1. Classification (NCBI taxonomy): domain Eukaryota; kingdom Metazoa; phylum Chordata; class Amphibia; order Anura; family Hylidae; genus Hyla; species Hyla sarda. Next base: position 198,049,325 of record NC_079193.1, on the reverse strand, counting down.
CCAGGCACTGATTGCCAAAGGCATGCTGGGAGTTGTAGTTGTGCCTCCAGCTGTTTTGTATCTACAACTCCCAGCATGCCCTTTGGCTGTCTGTGCATGCTGGGAATTGTAGTTTTGTAACAGTTGGAGGCATATTTTTTTCTTTGAAAAAGTGTTCCTTCAGCTGTTGCAAAACTACAACTCTCAGCATGCACTGACAGCCAAATGAAATGCTGGGAATTGTAGTTATGCAACAGCTGGAGGTACACTACTACAACTCCCAGCATGCCCTTTGACTGTCAGTGCATGCTGGGAGTTGTAGTTTTGCAACAGCTGATGGCACACTTTTTCAGAGAAAAAAAATGTGCCTCTAGCTGGTGCATAACTACATCTCCCAGCATGCACTGACAGCCAAAAGGCATGCTGGGAGTTGTAGTAGTGTGCATCCAGCTGTTGCATAACTACAACTCCCAGTATGCCCTTTTGCTGTGCATGATGAGAGTTGTACTAATGCAACAACAAAAGGCACTCAGGCCTCACCTCTTGCTGTTGCTGCCTGGATACCGCCGCTTCTGGACCCACTGCCGCCGCCTCCGGACCCAGCGGCAAAAGCCTCAAGACCCCGCCGCAGCATCTAGGGACCTCTGCCGCCGGTAGGTGCCTCTGCCGCTGCCGATCACCTGCCCATCAGGTCCCATGACTGGTCAACCGTTTTCGGCTGGCCACCTCACTACTGCTGGTAAAAGGTGATTGATGCTATCTCGGTGATTGATGCTAACTCCCAGCATTTACAGCCAAAGGGCATGCCGGGAGTTGCAGTTATGTAACAGCTGGAAGCACACAACTATAACCCCCAGCATGCACTTTGGCTGTATGTGCATGCTGGGAGTTGTAGTTATGGAAGAGCTAGTGGCACTTTTTTCTACTAGCTCTCACATAACTACAACTTTCAGCATGAACAGACAGCCAAAGGGTATGCTGGGGGTTGTAGGTGTGGGCCTCCAGATGTTGCATTCCTACAACTGCCAGCATTCCTTTTGACTGTCCATGCATGCTGAGAGTTGTAGTTATGCAACAGCTGGAGGTAAACTTTTTGATAGGAAAAAAGATCCTCCAGATTTTGCCGTACTACAACTCCCAGCATGCCTGAACAGTCAAAAAGCATGCTGGGCATTGTAGTTATGCAACAGTTGAATGCACATAACTACAACTCCCTGCATGCCCTTTGACTGTTCATGCATTCTGGGAGTTGTAGTTGTGCAAGAGCTAGTGAACAAAAAAAAAACTGCTGCTAGCTCTTGCATAACTACAATTCCCAGCATGCCTTTTGACTGCCTGTGCAAGCTGAGAGTTGTAGTTATGCAACAGCTGGAGGTACACGGGTGGGTTTACAGTAAGTTTCTTGCTCCGAGTTTGAGTTGGGGAAAATCCGCTGTGGCTCAAACTTGTAGCGGGGAAACTCGTTGTAAACCAAACACCGCACTACACTACACCTACACTTACACAAAATAAAGAGTAGAACACTATATATACACACCCTTACACAGCCTCCCCATAAAGCACTGTTTCATAAATGGAGCCTCCAGCTGTTGCAAAACAAAAACTCCCAGCATGTCCAGGCATGCTGGGAGTTGCAGTTTTGCAAAAGCTGGAGACACAGTGTTTGGGAAACACTGCCGTAGAGTATGCAAATCCCTAATTTAGGCCTCTAATGCACATGAAGCTCTCTCCAGAGCCCTGTCACATTTTAAGGTAACAGTTTATTGCCACATATGGGGTATTTCTGTACTCGGAAGAAATTGTGTTACAAATTTTGGGGGCCTTTTTCTCCTTTAACCCCTTATGAAAAAAAAAAATTTGGGGTTACACCAGCATGTTAGTGTAAAAGAAATGTACTTTTTACACTAACATGCTGGTGTTGCCTCATATATTATATTTTCACAAGATATAAAAGGAGAAAAAGACCCCAAAAATGTGTACCGCAATTTCTCCTGAGTACGGAAATACCCCATATGTGGACGTAAAGTGCTCTGCGGGCGCACTACAGGGCTCAGGAGTGAGAGCACACTATGTACACTTGAGGCCTAAATGAGTGATTTGCACATGGGTGGCTGATAGTTGCCTCGGTTCTGACATAAATGCAGGGAAAAAGAAACACATGTGAACCCATTTTGCAAACTGCACCCCTCAAAGAATGTAACAAGGGGTGCAGTGAGCATTTATACCCCATAGTTGTCTACAAGTTTCCAAAATGGTGTCACATGTGGGTGGTTTCATGGGCTTTATAAATGTGACATGGCTCCCATAAGCTATTCCAGCTAAATTCTCTGTCCAAAAGCCAAAAGGTGGTTTTTCCCTCCTGAGCCCTGCCATGCGCCCCCTGAACAGTTAACGTTCCCATATCGGGTATTTCCATACAGGAGGTGGGTTTCCACTGTGAGTGTGACATGGCCCCCCAAAACTATTCTGTCTAAATTCTCTCTCCAAAAGCCAAATGGAGCTTATTCCCTTCTTAGCCATGTTGTGCACCCGCTGAGCACTTTATGTCAACATATGGGGTATTTTCTTACTTGGGAAAAATAGGGCTTCACATTTTGGGGGAGTTTTTTCCTATTATCACTTGTGAAAATGAAAAATTTGTCATAACACCAGCATTTTAGTGAAAAAAAATTTCATCTTCATGTCCCACTTTAACAAAGGTTTGTCAAACACCTGTGAAATGTTAAGGCTCACTGTACCCCTTGTTATGTTCCTTGAGGAGTGTAGTTTCCCAAATAGTGTGCCATGTAGTTTTTTTTCTTGCTGTTCTGGCATCATGGGGGCTTCCTAAATGTGACATGCCCCCAAAAACCATTTCAGCAAAATTCGCTCTCCAAAAGCCCAATGTTGCTCTTTCCCTTCTGAGCCCTGCAGTACACCCGCAGAAAATTTTACATCCACATATGAGGTATTTACATACTTGAGAGAAATTGAGTGATAAATTTGGGGGGCTTTTTCTCCATTTACCTCTTGTAATAATGAACAAAATGGGGCTACAAGAACATGCTAGTGTAAAAAACTTAAGATTTTTAGTTTTCTCCTCCACTTTGCTGCTATACAAAATGTTTAACATAAAACTTTGATACAAACAAAAATGTGTGTTCTGAAGACACATTCCCTTTAAATAGTTGAAAATTATCAAAACTATCTTAAAAATAAGCTTTGGGCAACACTTTTTGTTCTTGTTATGGAGTCTCTGCTCCAGAGAGTGAGACAACATATGGACATCAATGGAATGCTTACCCCCTCTGGTGAGCTGAAGACACTGGCTTTTGTTGAGGATTTGCTCTTCCTCCTCACCAAACCTGAGTCGGATTTGCCCTGCCTGGTGTCCTTGTTTGAGGAATTTGGTTCTCTTTCGAACTTCAAGGTTAATATATCCAAGTCTGAATTGCTTAATATTACTCTTCCCACTGATAGGGTTGCCTCCCTGAAACACTTTTCTCCCTTCCCTTGGGCGTCCGCCTCCTTGAAATATCTTGGGGTGCATATCACCAACTCGGATTGCTCTATCAGGCTAATTTCCAACACCTTCTCTCTGAGATAAAGTGCGTTCTGAGAGATTATGATAACCCCCTCATTTCTTGGATAGGTAAAAGTAATGTTGTTCAGACATGTGTTATCCCCAAAATACTCTACAAGCTCCAAATGCTCCCTATAGCTCTCCCACCGTCCTTTTTCCTAGATGTTAAGAGACTGTTTTCAGCATACCTTTGGCGCTACAAGAGACCTAGAATTGCCCACTCACTCTTGGCCAGACCAGCCACTGAGGGTGGGATAGGCATACCTGATGGCTTGACATTATACAAGGCGGTTCAGCTTCGTAAGTGGTTTGTGTGCTCCTCTCCTCTCTCTTCTACGCCTCCTTCCTGCTCTTTTTCCTCTGAACTTTCCTGGTCCCAGTGGGTGTTTGGTCCTCACTTCCTGAAAGATCTCTGGTTGCCTAGGAAACGGTGTTACTCCCACTTGGACCCATCTCTTCTCTCCTCGAGCATTCTCTCTGTCTGGCACACTCTTGCTCCCTCTCTTTCTCCACTTTTGTCTCCTTTACTCCCTTCTGCTCATGTGCCCGAGGTCGTGAATTGTGTCACGCCGGTATACGCTTCTCTATTGTCAAAATTTCCCGCATTCCTGTTCAGCAGCTGTTCTCGGGTGGAGGGTTTCCATTGGCGAGCTCCCTGCAGGCGTTCTTGCCTGTGTTAAATTTGTCCTTCCTCCATATTTGACATATACAGCATTGCTGCGCCTAATTCCTCACCAAAGTAGGTGAGATGAGGGGTCTGACTCCCTTTGAGGCCCAATTGATTTTGTCACCTAGGAACTCACTTAAACTGTCCTCCCTTAAAAACTGGTGCCGGGTCCCGACCCCCTCTTTACGGCCGGGATACATTGCTTCCTGGGAGAGGGAACTGAGCCTTACCTTCACCGACTCTGATGTAGAATATATCCTTAAACATTCTCACGGTTACTCGACATGTATTGGACTAAGGGAGTCTCACTTTAAGTTATTGTCTAGATGGTATTGAACCCCTGAATTCCTCTACACACACGGCCTTTCGACCAGCAACTCCTGTTGGAGATGCGGAACACAAGTGGGGAGTCTTACACATATCTGGTGGGCCTGCCCTTCCATTCAGGCATTTTGGAAAGATCTGGATTTGACAATTAATGCTATTGTACCCTCACCTATTGTGCTGACCCCTGATCTGGTTCTCCTAGGTAGACCCACTGTGGGTTTTCGTTTGCACAAGGATGCTCTCCTTGCTCATTTCTTGGCTGCTGCCAAATCCTTAATTCCGCTGAAATGGTTAAACACTGTACCACCCTCTGTTGCTCAGTGGACAGCCAAGGTGCACCAGATATGTTGATTCGAAGAACTGACCAGCAGATCTAACAGATAACATGAGAGGTTCCTGACCACATGGGGGCCATGGTTGAGTCATGTCCGTGCCTAAACTTTTGTATTGACCCCCTTCACATTCCCCCCTCTTCTCCCTCCTTCCCCCTCCTCCCCCCTCCCTTCCCTTAATTTCTTCCTGTTATATAAGTATGCATTGTATTTTGCTATGTTGAAACTCAATAAACTTTTAAATGAAAAAAAAAAAAAGAGCTTTGGGAACTTAAATAGACAGTGTCATTTGAACATGCTTTGCATAGATCAATAGTACATGCAAATATAAGAAACTTTGTAATATATCTTATAAGACAAAAATGTTTTTTATTCTGTTTTTCAAGTTTCTTTCCCCCCCTCTCTCCTCCTGCTACTCAAATCTTCTTCTCTTAAAATCAGCTCAGCTTTGTCCTGAGTATGCAGGTAAGCAATACAAGTCTTTAAAGAGGGGAAGAGGGAGCTCTGCCCACAAGTTCTTGGAAAACTTCAAATTATAGATGAAGCCCTCAAAGCAGAAATCTGCTGAAGAATATAATATACAAGTTATATAAAGGCCAGAAATAGTGTTGCTCCTTATGGTCACACACACATGGCAATGGGGTTATGAAGGGTGGCATATATGATGTACTGATGGGGTTTTGTAACTGAAATAGAGTTTGTGATGCCAGGAGTGTTAGCCACCACACTATCAAGTATAAGGGGTTGCATGTGCCAGGTGACGGTGAATATACACTCCTCAAATGTCAGGTTAGGGAAGTCACTTTTACTTTACTTTCAGAAGCTTGCTGGATAAACAGGAACAGTTCAACTTTAACCCCTTGCCGCAGAACGCCGGGTTTATACAGCGCTGCGGCACGGGAGGGTTATGAAGCGAGCTCAGGGGCTGAGCTCACATCATACCCGCATGGTCCCGGCTGCTATCAGCAGCAGGGACCCATGGCTAATGCCGGACATCGCTGTTCCGGCAGATGTCTGGCATTAACTCTTTTGACGCGGCGATCAAAGTTGATTGCCGCGTCTAAAAGGGAAAGTAAAAGTATCCCAGCAGCTCAGTCTTGCTGATTGGGACATCACGATAAAATTGCGATGTCCCGATCAGCTAGGACGCAGCAGGAGGGTGCCTTACCTGCCTCCTGCACGTCCGAATGGCGATTAATTGCTGCAAGCCTGAAATCCAGGCTTGAGCAATCAACCGCCGATAACACTGATCAATGCAAAGCTATGGCTTTGCAGTGATCAGTGTAAAAGATTAGTGTGTGCAGTGTTATAACCCCCTATGGGAGCTATAACACTGCACAAAAAAGTGAAAAAAAAAAGTTAATAAGTTTTAAGGCCTGCGCAGCTGGCCTGTATTTGTGGGAGGAGCCGGCTGCCTTTAAGAACTCACGGCCGCCGTGGGTTCTTCAGTCAAGGGTTTGTCACGTGATGTCAGCAGGAGGTGGCGTCACGTTCACACCGGTCAGCTGACTGGAAGGTCGCTCCAGCCGGCATGGTGGTGGTAAGTGGCCATGGCTGACCGGGGGTAACGCTGGCTGTTCCCGGACTCCGGAGGTAAGCCGGAGTTCAGGGAAACCCTTGGTCAGCCCGGCCCCAGGTTATTGTATTACATACCGGCATTCGGCCTCCTGCACATGCATATCATTACCGCATTATATCAACAGTCTCCTGCACATGCATATCATTGCCGCACTATGTGATAGGCCTCCTGCGCATGTATATCATTACCGCACTATGTGAACAGTCTCCTGCACATGCATATCATTACCGCACTATGTGATAGGCTTCTTGCACATGCATATCATTACCGCACTATATGAACAGTCTTCTGCATATTTTAACATTTCCGCACCACGTGAAAAGTCTCCTGCACATATATATCATTATCGCATTTTGTAGTTCTGTGCTGCTGGGAGGATCTATATGTGTCTCCGGCATACTGAGACTTGCACACCTTTACACTCAATCGGACTGGTCAGTCTAAGGCACGCTACATCAACAGCTGCGCTCACTTCCAACCTTTGTCTCTTAAACTAACTTCCTCACAGTTTTCTTTTCATTTATTTTATATTTATACTTCTGTGTTTCCGGGCAGTGTGCCTCCGCCTGTTGTGGAACTACGATTCTCACTTATACAGCGGTCGATTAAACTGCAGGGGTGGACGGAGGCATGCTCTTAGCAGTGCTAATACTGTCTTCCTTCATCCTTCCCCCCCCCCCCCCCCTTCCCCTGCAGTTACTTGCGTTTTCTCGGTGCGTTGCAAGTTGTCAGCAGTCAGGTATAATCATCTAAGTTAGAACTCCCTTTCAGGAGGGGGTTCCATCCTTAATAACAGGAAGGCGTATTGTTTAGCTTTGGTGCCTGTCAGGTTACAGAAAATTACGTTTTCATGCATTTCGCTAGTCATGCACATATTCTTTATACATAGACAGGTCACGTGGTTGTGCCGGGCACACATATAGTTGTCAGTGTTCACACTCTTATAACTTAATTTACATAACATGTGGTCCGCGTACGTAGTTGGTCAGTATATACTCAAATAATTTGTTTGCTCTTTCGGTCATATTCTTTGTTCTGGGTACATGCCCTCATAGTTGTCATACACACATTCGTAACATTTATACCATACACACACTTATGCCGTACACACGCTTGTAGGATTTAGGCTGTACATACGTTTGTATGGTTCATGCCGCATACACGCTCGTAGAATTTATGCCCTACACATGTTTTTAGGATCTATGCTGTACATACGCTTGTTGGATTTGTGCTGTACACACGCTGGAAGGTCTTATGCTGTACACACGCTGGTAGGATTCATGCCGTACACACGTTTGTAGGTTTCATGCTGTACACACGCTTGCAGGGTTCATGCCGTACACACGCTGGTAGGATTTAGGCCGTACACACGTTTTTAGGATTTATGCTGTACATACGTTGGTTGGATTTGTGCCGTACACACGCTGGCAGCATTTATGCTCTACACACGTCTGTGGGATTTATGCTGTACACACACTGTAGATTCTCATTATTCATATACTTGTAGGTTTCATACCATACACATGCTCATAGGATTCATGCGGTACTAGTAGGACATCCGCTTGTAGGGTCATGGTATACACACTCGTAGAGTCATACTGTACATACGCTTGTAGGGTTTTTACTGTACACAAGCTTGTAGAAATTAAACGGTACACTCACTTGTAAGATTTATAACCATACACTCGCTTGTAGGACTTATATTGTACTCACGCCCATGCACGTTGGTAGGATTCATGCTGGTAACATTTATACGCCACACACGCTTATAGGATTCATTCGTTCTCTACACGCTTGTAGTTTTATACCGTACACACGCTTTTAGGGTCATACTGTACACCCCCTTTGTAAGGTTTATACTGCACACACGCTTGTAAGATTCATACGGTACACACTTGTAGAGTTTTATGCCGTTTACTCGCCTATAGGTTTCATACTGTACACTCGCTTGTAGGATTATATTGTACATTCTCCCTTAGGATTCATACTGTACACTTGCTTGTAGGATTCATACTGCACTCAAGCATGCGCGTGTTTGTAGGGTGCATGCTTGTAGCATTTACTCTATACACGCTTGTACATGCTTGTAGCATTATGCTGTGTACATACTTGTAAGATTCATGCTGTACACACCTGTAGGATTTTTTCTGCCGTACACACTGGTAGGATATGCTGTACACACGCTTGTTGGAATCTTACTTTACACACGTTAGGATCATGCAGTGCATTCGCCGGTAGCATTTATACGGTACACTCGCTCGCATAATTCACAAAGTTCATGCGGTACATACCATTGTAGCATCCATACTGTACACTTGCTCGTAGGTTTACGTTGTATACACGCTTGTACACGCTTGCAGGGTTCATACTACACACACTCTTGTAGGAGTCATGTTGTACACACTCATAGGAATCATACTATGTACACGCTCATACGAGTTACACTGTACGCACGTTCATAGTATTACATGGTCCCCACGCTCGTAGGATTACTACTGAACATGCACTCATAAGGATTGTGCTGCACACCCGCTCGCAGGACTTGTATCACGCATGTTTGTAGGGTTATATTACATGGGTGCACGCCTGAATCAGGCTGCACGTGCACTCGTGGCATGTGTTCTGTACATGCGCTTGCGCTATTTGTGAAGTTCGCACGCCCGCAGTTTTTGTGCAGCGCTCATGCTCATACAGCACATGGGGTGTGGCCCCGTACGCAGGTATGTGGTCGTAATAGTTACTACTTGCCGGCATATTCTCTGCCATCGGTCGTGGTTAGCTACACGTGCGTTAGCTGGTGGTGTATACGCGTATATGGTTGGCCCGAGTATAGGTTCATCAAGTTGGTGGTACAGCCATGCATAGCGGTTCATGACAGTTTCACACGTAATCGTTCTACACGCATCTTTATATAGGCAGGGAGATATATGGCAGTTGTCGTTGCTGACACATCTTCAGAACGACAATTACACGACGCACAGGCGGTGCTTACCCATTAAACTGTTGCAGACGGGGTACGTTGCATTATCATTGTTACTGACATGCCTTCTGAACGACATTGACATTACGCACAGGTGGTGTTTACCTGTTAAGCCTGCCACCTTGCAGAAAGGGTACATTGCATTATTGTTGTTGCTGACACGCCTTCAGCACAACAATAATATGACACATAGGTGGTGTATACCCATTATGCCTGCCTCGTCTGCAGGGGGGATACATTGCAGTTGTTGTTACTGACACGTCTCCAGAGCAACGACATTATGACACATAGGTGGCGTATACCTGTTATGCATGCCACGCCTGCAGGAGGGGTACGTCGCATAATTGTTGTTACTGACACGCCTTCAGAACAGCAATAACACCACACATAGGTGATGTATACCCATCATACCTGCCACGTCAGCAGGGGGATACATTGCATATTTGTTGTTGTTGCTGACACTACTTCAGAGCAACAACATCACGACACATAAGTGGCGTATACCCATCATGCCTGCCACGCCTGCAGGGGGGTACGTTGCACGGTTGTTACTGACACGCCTTCAGAGCAACAGCGTTATGACACATGCGAGGTGATATACTCATTATTCCTCACACATATAAAAAAATAAAAAAAAGATTAAAAAAGTATAAATAGGTGTGTGTATATATATGTATATATATATATATATATATATATATATATGTAGAGAGAGTGCCTCACATTAGCAATTTCTAGTTATTGTACTGTGGGGTAGACACCGCATGTATAAATCCAGGTGTTGCTTCATATGTCAGTATTTCATGTAGTTGTATAGTGGTACTAGGCACATGTGTGGATTAGTCGTTCTGTGCATCTGGTCATATAGGTTGTTCAGTATATACGCTCACCCATGCAGTTCGTTCCAGCCACACGTTCATAGTTTGTTCGGTACATACGCTCAAAGTTTATACATACACTCATGTAGTTGATCTAGACCAGTCACGTCTACAGGTCAGACTGGTTACAAATTGAAAAGACTTAACGCAGCGTTAATGTCTTTGTATACATTGTATTCTTTCAGCAATCGGGTTATGCTACAGGGATAGCATGATGTTTCCATTGTTAATTGCCACGTCTTTAGGTATGTCATGGTCACGACCTGTTTTGTTCAGGGCGACGGTCATTCGGTTAGTTACAGATTAGTTGAGTCTTTCACGTTTCGGCCTATCACGTCTATAGGTCAGTTCAGTTGCGACCTGACACGTCTTCAGGTCTAGGGTAACGTCATCGCATGTCCATGTTTACTTAGCATCGGGGATATAGCTTGGTTCGGTGTGGTTGGTTTAGTTTGTCTTGGCTTAGATTGACGATGATAGTAGTCACATGTTGGGTGAGTCTCATTATCATGTTGCTGCACTAGGGGTCGCATTGCCGACACAGGTTTAGTTGGTGTTTACGTAGTCTTTGTGTATACACATGTTAGCACTCGGAGTTGTACATTCGGGCATAGGGTTATTCTCAGTCGAGGCTTTTCACGCCCACAGCTCACAGCGTACTTCCAACACGTAGCCGAGAATACTTATGTGATATTCATTGATACCTAGTGGATGTCTCACATGCCATTTCATTCTATTTGCATGCATCGGGTTTTGCCATTCTTCTTTGCATCCAGCATAGTACTATCGAAATATATCTGTCAGGTGTCCAGCATAACATCGCGTGGTTCCTCTGACAGGGAACCATTGTTTGCATTCCATTCCACGCCATCAAATCTACCTTGGAGAGCGCATGAAAAGGGAGGTTGCGAACCCTCTAGCAGCCGTCAGCTCTAGCAGCTGACCTAGTTAGTTGGTTGACTGGTGCTTAGGTAGTTCCCCATCGGGACCATCAGGACGGCTCATCGTTAGAGGACGTGCTGGCTTTCAGTTGTCGTCATATCCAAGGTTAGAATCACATGCGGAGGCATGGCCGTAGTTGCAATGGCTTGTAGGGATTAAATAATTACAGGTTGAGAAGGGACGGCTATGCTTTCGAGACGTTGGTTTGTAAATGTACTTTCATGCAATTATAGGGTTTTGCCCTCTTTTCCCCCAGGCATATTCTATCTGCAGCAGTTATGGCACACCTCAGACTGCTTGGTTAGTTAGGGGTTGGTATTCAGCAGTAGTAGGGTAGGTAGGTACGGTTCTCGGGCAGAGGCGACGACCACAAGTTTTAAGGCCTGCGCAGCTGGCCTGTATTTGTGGGAGGAGCCGGCTGCCTTTAAGAACTCACGGCCGCCTCACGTCCGGCCGCCGTGGGTTCTTCAGTCCCACCCACCCTCCCCTAATTTCCGTTTACTCAGTTACAGGGTATGCCCTCTTTTCCCCCAGGCATATTCTATACGCAGCAGTTATGGCACACCTCAGACTGCTTGGTTAGTTAGGGGTTGGTATTCAGCAGTAGTAGGGTAGGTAGGTACGGTTCTCGGGCAGAGGCGACGACCACAAACATCATTTAACCTCTTCCCTAATAAAAGTTTGAATCACACCCCTTTTCCCATAAAAAAAACTGTGTAAATAAAAATAAACATATGTGGTTTCGCCGCGTGCGTAACTGTCCGACCTATAAAAATATATCATTAATTAAACTGCAAGGTCAATGGCGTACACCCAAAAAAATTCCAAATTCCAAAAAAGCATATTTTTTGTCACTTTTTATAACATTACAAATGAATAAAAAGTGTTCAAAAAGTCTGATCAAAACAAAAATGGTACCAATAAAAACTTCAGATCACGGCAAAAAAAATGTGCCCACATACCGCCCCGTACATGGGACAATAAAAAAGTTATAGGGGTCAGAAGAGGACAATTTTAAATGTATACATTTTCCTGCATGTAGTTATGATTTTTTTTTCCAAAGTAATAAAAAATCAAACCTATATAAGTAGGGCATCATTTTAAAGGAGTAGTCCAGTGGTGACTCAGTGGTTTACAACTTATCCCCTATCTTAAGGATAGGGGATAAGTTGCAGATCGCGGGGGGTCCGACCCCTGGGGCCCCCCGCGATCTCTTGTACGAAGCCCCGACAGCCCGCGGGAAGGGGGCGTGTCGACCTCCGCACGAAGCGGCGGCCGACACGCCCCCTCCATACAACTCTATGGCAGAGCCGAAGCGCTGCCTTCGGCAATCTCCGGCTCTGCCATTGAGATGTATTGAGGGGGCGTGTTGGCCGCCGCCTCGTGCGGGGGTCGACACCCGCTATCTCGGCGGAGAGCCGGGGCCCCGTACAGAGAGATCGCGGGGGGCCCCAGCGGTCGGACCCCCGCGATCTCAAACCTATCCCCTATCCTTAGGATAGGGGATACATTTTTCACCACTGGACTACCCCTTTAATCATATGGACCTACAGAATAAAGATAAGGTGTCATTTGTAATGAAAAAAGTACTGCGTAGAAACAGAAGCCCCCAAAATTTACAAAATTTACTATTATATTTTGTGGCACAATGATTTTTTTTCCATTTCGCAGTAGATTTTTGGGTAAAATGACTGATGTCATTACAAAGTAGAATTGGTGGCACAAAAAATAAGCCATCATATGGCTTTTGAGGTGCAAAATTGAAAGGGTTATGATTTTTAAAAGGCAAGGAGGAAAAAATGAAAGTGCAAAAACGGAAAAACACTATGTCCTTAAGGGGTTAATGCAACATTTGCTGAAGGATACTTTTGGGAATCACAGTTGCTTTTAGGCACTATGTGACTTATAGTCCTCCTCGACTAATTTGTTGCTTGACTTAGTTATATTACAGATTTATTTGAACTTGAATTGGACAGACTGACTGAATGACTGGGACTTGACTTTAGTAAGTTGGAATTAGACTTTGGAGCTAACAATCACTGAATCTGCTCTTCACCCAGGGAATCCTGTGTTAGGGCTTACCGCCAGGGTGGGCATGTATGGACCGGAGCTGCCTGAGGCTTTCACTCTCGTAATCCTCTTCTTTTGCAATGGGGCCAGCTCACTGGCTCTTCTCCCCACTGCGGACTTGGGTCTGAACTTGAATGAACAGTCTTGATGGGCGATCTAGTCGGTGGCATCCTGTGAAGGCTCAGGAACAGATTGAAGAAGCAACTGGGTACTTTAGGCTTGTCCCCATGTGGTAAGTTATAGGTCAACTGCAGAGGTCTGAAGTTGACCTCCATTCTCCCTAACTCACTCCACTACACTAACCAGCTCCTCTTTGTCTGGGAATACCTGGGAGAGCAGGGCAGGAGCCCTGATTGGCTGAAGCAGTCATGCAATCCCTTAATCATCCTCCTGCACAGATTAGATTAACTCTTGAAAAGACAATAAGGCATAAAAGTGCATTTCACAATGAATATGACAGTGCAATAAATCATACAATATAATTCATATTAACCTGAGCAGTGGACCATGAGCAGACATATTAAAGTGACATCCACTGTGACAGGTAGACAGGCATGTTCTGCACCTGGACACCTCAGCAGCTTATGCTGAAAAGTCACCTGAAATAACAGGTACATTTAATTTTTTATTTATTTATTTAATTTACCGTATATATTTAATTGAACAAGTTTTAATAAACAAAATAAAAGATTCTCAAGAAAGTCAAAAATACAAAGCACCATGAAGGAGGTAACAGAAATCCCTAATAGTACAGTATTACTCCCCCCCCCCCCCCAACACACACATAAGCATTCACGTATGTAGTGTCCAAAAATAACAATGGAACAATGGATGACGCTCCAGGCTATGGCACAGTCTTCAACCATGCAATTGGCATATGCTTTTATTTTCATGTACTTTTGTCTTCTCATCTTTAGGATCCGGCAGCATTTAGTAGGCCTCTTGAGTATAAAAACATATTGAATGCAAGATGATGGTGTAAACTCAAATTTTACGGATGTTATTAATTTTAGTACATATCATATCATTGAAAGGAATTCTGGAGAAATCATTGAAGAGGTTTCTGCTCATAAGTCATTCATAATATAAAAATCTATAGTATGGAGATTTAGCAAACTGTTGGAACCTAGCCTTGTAGTTATTAATACAAATATTTTATTAGGGAAATATATTTAAGTTTATTAGTAACAACTGTTTTTAAGATGTGGTTTGCTCATATTTATGCATTCATCAATACATCTAGTTTATGATCTGTTATGTTCACTGCCAACCATAAACCTGTTATTACGTGTATAAGAATAGATTTATCTTCTGTATATGTCATTGCATGTCGTTAAATATGTTGTCCAGTATTAATTATTACATTCACATAAAAGTAAATGGTTTAAGGTAGTAAATGGGTCAATGGATCAATGTTTACTAAATTAAGGAAAGTCTTTAAACCAAGTGAATTATTTTATACTATCAAAAGTAGATAAATTAAAGGTATAATATATAACATAGAGCTTGCAAAATAAAATATCTATTTATTTACCTTTTGGTTTGCTAATTTTTTTAATGTATAAATCATATCAGAACAATGTGTCCATCTTGGAAAAAGAGCCAACTTAGTTTACTGGTAGCAATATATTTCCACATTTATTTTCATGGGGTCATAAAAGTAGTGATATAAAATCTGATTTTATGTATGCAAGAGAAATGTACAGAAATCAACTCATTGGTAATATATTTTCTGGGTCCATTTGAGAAAAAAAATATTTTTTACTACCTCAAGAATTCTTAAAGGATGAAATTTCATGAAATGAATGTTTTTATGAGTATCATTTTCTTTACCAATGAACACCATTTGTTCAGAGTAATGCAAAAGGAAGTAGTGAACATAAATACTCAGTCTTCCATGGGTATACTGTACATCTTTAATTTATTTTCAACAATGTATTACCCACATAAATGATATGCAATTTGGTAATATTTTTTTAAAATTATTTAATAAAAAAAATTATGAAAATAATAGTTAAAATGAACACTTCTCTCCCCATATCTCCTTGCTAAAGTAAACAGGCTCCAAACATTTTCTATAGAATTTGTCACCTGCAGCAAGGAGAGAAACTAGAAAATAAGTGCTTAGTTAAGCCTTTTTGTTAGTCGTTCTACTAATTGGTAAAGGCCTCGGCACCCAGGCCCTGACTTTTAACATGTCTCTATGACATGTTATTTATTTAATTTTAAATAAAAGTAACACTTTAAATTTAAACTTTTAGTTTGATCATGTGATAAATTAGTTTCATTTAATAATAATTCAATAAACAAATAAAACTTGTTAAAACTTTAAAAAGCTGATTGTAAGTTGCTTTATTATATAGAGATAACTAGACATGAGGTAGCTGATCTCGGCAAACATGGTTTTGTTCAAAAATTTGGGATGAGAGCGTCTCGCCAAACTTTTGAACATTGCCATGCTTGCACAAGCATGACACCATAGTAATAATAGAAGAAGGGTGCCTCAATGAAAGGAGTGTACTGGGTACACTGAGATGATGTCAGCATAGCTTAGCATACCTTACAACTAGCAGCAAGATCACATGACCCCAGGTTATCCAATCATTGCTTTGAATTATGTGCCATACAGCTCCCAGACCAATGAGAACCCAGCATAAGGGTGGGATTAAGAGGATTTTTGCATTGCAGCCACCATTTTTGGAACTACTGAACCCTTTTACAAATCCAATAAAATTTCAAAGCATGCTAAGTAAAGCATTATTCAGTGGACTAGAGAAAAAAGGCTAAAAATAGACAATGGCGGCTCACTCACACTTATTGCCATATTTATGTATAAACAGAAAAAGTGGTGTTAGCCCCTCTAGGCTACACAGTCAGACTTGTATAGAGATGTTTGGTTATATCTATAGTGGTATATACTACTATTGTATGTGTATGTGCGCAATATCTTTACGGCATTGCAAAAAGATTTGGTAAAATAAAAGATCAAAATAATAAAATGTGGCAGTATATAATATTTGCCCCATTGCAATAGAGCTATATCCTCTTTATGGTGTGTATTTAGATATTTCACACACACTTGTGATAATAAAGAATCTTTATTTATTACTTGTTATTTTTTTTTATTTTTTATTACAGTTTAAAAGTATACATGCATTGAAGAGAAAGGACAGATTTATCAAAAGTAAGAAAAAATGTAATAATAAATGTGCCAAAAGTGAATCTATATATATATATATATATATATATATATATATATATATATACAAGCAAAAAGAAAATTAGCCAGCACAACAACCTAATACACGGGTGCACACTGCTGTGGCAGATACAGAGTATACAAAAAAGAAGATTGCAGCAGCACACATTGGTCAAAAAATTGAGGCTCTTAGCGCACTTTTTTGATCAAAAACGTGTCCCCCATCCACCACGGGGAGGTGGCCTCATTCAGGATGGGACCCTAACACACATTCTGAGCCTAACACTCAGATACCAACCCACCTCTGCTGGGCATATAGCCTCTGACTGGGTGACATGCTGGATCCATATACAATTTAAAACAACACCTGGGAGAAAGGGGGAGGGGTGCACAGCTAAAGAGGGTGCCATTCCCCCTGTGTAGTAAATACAAGCAAAAAGAAAATTAGCCAGCACAGCAACCTAATACACGGGTGCACACTGCTGTGGCAGATACAGAGTATACAAAAAAGAAGATTGCAGCAGCACACATTGGTCAAAAATTGAGGCTCTTAGCGCACTTTTTTGATCAAAAATGTGTCCCCCATCCACCACGGGGAGGTGGCCTCATTCAGGATGGGACCCTAACACACATTCTGAGCCTAACACTCAGATACCAACTCACCTCTGCTGGGCATATAGCCTCTGACTGGGTGACATGCTGGATCCATATACAATTTAAAACACCACCTGGGAGAAAGGGGGAGGGGTGCACAGCTAAAGAGGGTGCCATTCCCCCTGTGTAGTAAATACAAGCAAAAAGAAAATTAGCCAGCACAGCAACCTAATACACGTGTGCACACTGCTGTGGCAGATATTGAGTATACAAAAAAGAAGATTGCAGCAGCACACATTGGTCAAAAAATTGAGGCTCTTAGCACACTTTTTTGATCAAAAATGTGTCCCCCATCCACCACGGGGAGGTGGCCTCATTCAGGATGGGACCCTAACACACATTCTGAGCCTAACACTCAGATACCAACTCACCTCTGCTGGGCATATAGCCTCTGACTGGGTGACATGCTGGATCCATATACAATTTAAAACACCACCTGGGAGAAAGGGGGAGGGGTGTACAGCTAAAGAGGGTGCCATTCCCCCTGTGTAGTAAATACAAGAAAAAGAAAATTAGCCAGCACAACAACCTAATACACGGGTGCACACTGCTGTGGTAGATACAGAGTATACAAAAAAGAAGAATGGCACCCAGCAGAGGTGAGTTGGTATCTGAGTGTTAGGCTCAGAATGTGTGTTAGGGTCCCATCCTGAATGAGGCCACCTCCCCGTGGTGGATGGGGGACAAGTTTTTGATTAAAAAAAGTGCGCTAAGAGCCTCAATTTTTTGACCAATGTGTGCTGCTGCAGTCTTCTTTTTTGTTTATTCTATATATATTTAAATATATATATATATATATATATATATATATATATATATATAAAACTCAATGTGTGTGTATGTTCCAGCATCACGTCCAAACGGCAAAAGATATTAACATGGAACTTGGCACACATGTTACTTATATGTCAACAACAAACATAGGATAAGTAATTTAATCATTACTCACCCCCATTTGCCAGGGTCGGGGGTTTTGTTTTAAGTCCCATACAAGTCTATGGGAACTATATGTTACTGCATAACTTCCAAACAGCTGGAGATATTTGGATAATACTTGGTCACATGTTACTTAAATGTATAGAGATAGAGAAAAGACAACCGCATATGGCGCCTCGTGTATTACCCTTGTGAGGCTAGCAGAACTAACAGCAATATGCTGTCTTCAGGGACCAGTACCGTCCCTTCAGATCTGTGCTCACCTTAGAAAAGAATAAAAAGAGCGTATCGCCCCACTAAAGGGGTGCACTGATGTGGATAGCTGCTGCCGGGATCAGGTCACCGGACCACGTATGTACACGAAGTCCTGGGTAAGTGTAGGAGAAGAAGAACAAAAGGACCTCTGGAATCCTGGCGCTGCCGATCAACACATTTTTATGCCTACTGATGCGGTTCTATTGATGCTGTGGTTTTCAATCAGGGTGCCTCCAGCTGTTATTGTCAACGAAGAAAGTAGAAACTGATGCAGCACTTGGATAAAAAGTTGCAGCTTTAATTTGGTCCGAATCCGACAAACAAACTTTCCACAGTAAAACCGACACCCTCCCTTGTCATACCGTTTCAAGCGCATGCGCGCTCTTCCGCAGCATTAGGCCGACATGCAGCCTGCTCCCATTTCCCTCCAGTGTGACATCACTGGAGGGAAATGGGAGCAGGCTGCATGTCAGCCTAATGCTGCTGTAATTGCCCACTGGCCCCTTGTTTTTGCTTATTACGCACAGCTTGCAATGCGGTAGAGACCCGACTCACTAGTCAGCTGATGACAAGGAGCCTGTCTGCTTCAATGGGTGGAGAGAGCAATCTACAAGTAATGCAACAGCTGGAGGCACCCTGATTGAAAACCACAGCATCAATAGAACCGCATCAGTAGGCATAAAAATGTGTTGATCGGCAGCGCCAGGATTCCAGAGGTCCTTTTATTCTTTTTCTCCTACATGTTACTTAAATGTCCACTTAAAATAGATGATGGTTAATTTAACCCTTAACTACCCCCATTTGTGAGGGTTGGGGTTTTTGTTTAATGTCCCATGAAAATCTGTGGACAATGTATGTTCCCACATAACTTCCGTAAGGCTGGATATATTTCAATAATACCTGGCACACATATTGCTTATATGTCAAATAAAAAGATATGATAGTTAAATTAACCCTTATTTACACCCTTATATAAAAGATGGGCTTTTGTTTCAAGTCCCATGCAAGCATATGGGACTTCAAGTACCTTACTCTACAAGCTCCGCTCTGCATCTCCTGGTGAATGTGTCAATCCGGTTTGAAAGCCACACCACATCTCACAAAGACACGTCCACATTTTAAGCCACACTCCTTTTATCTACCCTTTTTGTGCATAGGTCTTGCTTGCAAATCACGCCCAGTCCCGCAAATCCACGTCCAATCCTATTTTCAGCTTACAATAGAATAAACTCACACTTTATTAAACACATTATTAAAATACATTACTAATAAAAATTTCCCGAGAATTTATTTGGATCATATAGATTTTTTTTCTTTTATTTGGCGAATCGGCCAAATCAAATTTTTTAAAAATTTGCACATCTCTAGCTCTGTTACCGTGCGGCTGTCTGTATCACTTCTCCTATGCGCATGCGCTCTTGAGCAGGTGATCATTAGACTTGTAGTATTCAACGCTGCTTGTTTGCTGGTCTCCGTTTGGCGTTTCTTTGTAGCAGTTGCCCTGCAGACATTAGGCAAATGTGCTGTGTTGGGGGATGATAGTAAATTCAAAGTTACAGAAAATATCTGTGTTTGTAGTGATGTGAGGTCATGGTCCTCTGCTGGGTTCGCCCCTCCCATAGACACGGCTGTCACGGCTCCCATTGACATGAATGGAGGGGGCGTGACGTCACAAGAGGGTATGGCGTTACGTCACGTCTCCAGTCCCGGAAACCCAGATGTTTCCGAAACTGGAAACACAGCCCCATATAGAATGCGGGTGCTGCAGGGGGATCGTGGGGGGTCCCAGCGCAGGGCCCCCAGCGATCAGACATCTTATCCACTATCCTTTGGAAAGTGCATAATATGTTTTTGACTGGAATACCCCTTTAAGAGTGAACGTGGCCTAGCCATCTAAGGACAAGCTGTGTGTTTTTTCTAGGTTTAAAAGAAAAACATAGCATTTGTAGCTGGTTTTTACATAAATATACATTTCTAGTATTAAATGTGAAAGTTTACTAGTATGTAAGGGACAAATCCCTGAAAGAACAAAAAAATTACCTAAAAATTTAATGGTGTCAGCATCAGCACCAGTACAGGTAGCAGAAGCAGTAAGGTACCTGGTTGTTGTTGTAGTAGCAGCTACATTAGCAAGCAAATTTTCTTACTGTTTTCCAGGGGTTGTGTGGTTTCAGAGGATAGTGGACTGTGGACAGGTTGACTCGTTTAACGCGGTAATCCCGAGCGTGACTCGGGGTTAATTTTCCCTGCCAGGATCGGTAACCCCAAGTCACGCTCGGGGTAGAATTGCAGAGTTCCCGGCCGGGCTGCACGATATATCGCAAAAGCAATGCGATATAGCGATGCGGCCCCCGGGAAAACATGCGATTATCTGCTCTGGTTGGCTCCCGTTGCGGGGGCCGGCCAGAGCAGGTAAAGAAAAATACTAAAAGTCAGTGTTTCCCTACCAGGGGGCCTCCAGATGTTGCAAAACTACAATTCTCAGCATGCCCGTACAGCCAAAGGCTGTCCGGGCATGCTGGGAGTAGTAGTTTCACAACAGCTGGAGGCACCCTGTTAGAAAAACACTGAGCTAAGTGTAAAAGGAAAAAGTAGTAAGATAAAAAAAAAACTTTTGCTCACCTAATCCCGGACCCTGAAGATGTCATTCCCCTCCGTGCGCTCTGGTCCCTGCACTCTTCTTATTCATCTTACAGGACCTTTCACTTTTCAGCCAATCACAGGCCGCAGTGGTGTAAAGCCTGTGATTGGCTGAAGGGGAAAGGGCTTGTTCTGCAGCAAATACACTAGGTTTGAAATCTGCCCGGCAAACCTAGTGTATGCTGCTGCAGGACAAGGTGAGAAGGGGGGGGGGGGATGTGACAAACGGGGGAATGTGACAGAGGGGGGGATGTGACAAGGGGGAGATGTGACGGGGGGGGGAATGTGACGGGGGGGATGTGACAAGGGAGGGGGAATGTGACGGGGGAGATGTGAAATGGGCAGGGGGGAGATGTGAAATTCAGTGCAAAAAATTGTACCGCTTTTGGTACAAATTTCCAGACAGAATCATAATGCCAGGGAGGTTAAGAAGGAGGAAGTAGAGTCTTACAATATGACCTTGAGGCATTTTTTTTTTACTAGTTTTATTGGCACTGAAACATACATACATTATTTACAGGACACACACATTGGAAAAACCAAGCATTATATAAAAAAAAGGTACATGTACAAAACAACCGTTACAACTGTGCAAACTATCAAAATAAAACAAGAAACCTTATTAAGCAGTGCTCCCACATGACATCCCACCACAACCACAGCCACGTCACTACAAAACAGGTCTCATGAGGCAGAAATGGTAGGGGAAAGGGCAATAGCAAGAGCTAAGGTGAACTACGGGAGGCCGATCCGACTGTATGCACAGAATCATTCCAAGCATCCCAGATCTTGGAAAATTTTTGTGGGCAACAACAATGTTGGTATACCACCTTCTCATATGGTGAAATCAAATAAATAAGTCTCTGCCACATAGTGAGGGGAGTTGATCTGCCATCCATCTCAATACAATAGATTTTCGTGCAAGAAAGAGTGTTTCTAGCAGGAAAATGTGTGTATGATGCTGCCAGAGCTCCTCATCCAAAGAACCAAAGATACAGACTTCTATGGTCGGTGGTACAGGAATTCCCAACAAGGAGGAGAGGAAGGATAGCACATCACTCCAAAAGGACTGGATAGGGGGACACGTCCATATGAGATGAACAAAATCGGCACACCGAAAACAGTCTGAAGAGGGCAGGCGATGCATACAGAATAGTCAGAAAGGGGTCAAATAGGACTGATGAATAATGTTGAACTGTCTAATTCAAAGAAAGAGAGGGAAGGGACCTTAGTCTCTGGGTGAGAATAGTGTGGTGACTGGGTGCTCTATTCCCAGGAAAATCACAGTAGAAAAAAGAGTACACACACTAGTATACTGCAAAAATTCTTCTGTCTTTATATAAGAATTCTGCAATGATACACAAGAAAATTGCAGAGTGTAATCACCCAGTGTGGATCATGCAAAGTCCACAAGTAGTTACAAGGAGAGGTAATCGACTTCTTGAGCTTCCATGTGCAGCTTCACTGCTATATTTCTTTAGCCATCTCCATTCACTAAAAGACAGGAGAGATCATTTGCCTGAATTTTTGCAGTATACTAGTGTGTGTACCCTTTTTTTCTACTGTAATGTTTAACTGTATCATCTTATTGTTAGCTGCAGGTGAAACATGGAGATGAGACTTCATGATCTCCTCCCCCCTCATCCTGCAAATCGGGGATAACCGATTACCATTTTGCACGAACTGGCAGAGGATGTGTCAAGATGGTGACAGATAGTAAGTGAATGTGTAATACGGAAAGTAACCTCCTGGGGCGCTGGGACTGAAATGTGCCTATCAAAGGAAAGGAAGAAATGGAGATGTCCATCCCAACATTAGCAAAATAGGATTGCAATATGCTACGAAGTTGAAGATATCGAAAAAATTGGGTACTGGGCACTTCAAATTTTGCCTGCAACTGCCCAAAAGACACAAAGACATTCTGGTCATAAACATCCCCAATACACTGTATACCATAGCCCTCCCAAGAAAAGGGGTCCTCACCTAGAAGAAGAGTGGAGATAACATTGTTACGACATAAAAGAACTTTGGCCACTATCTCGGAGAAGTTGGAGACTTCTGGGAGAAGTTGGAGACCTCGCTAATTTGTGCAAAGGTAACATGCCAGAGGGGCATTGCGTACTGCTGGCTTCCAGAAAACCCATCAAGCAGGTAGTGCAGGCTGCATGCGCTAAATGATTCTCAGAATTAGGCATGGGCACAGAAGGCATCCAATAGTATAATGGGCTGCCCTGCTAGATAGTATAAGAAGAAATCTGGCAAAGCTGCTCCAGCCATAACTTTGGGTTTCTGCAAAATAGAGAATTTCAATTTGGCTCTGGAGTTACCCCACAGGAATGAGGATAGCAGAGAGTTTATCATTCTTAGAGACCTATTGGGAACTATAACCA
The DNA here is from genome assembly GCF_029499605.1 of Hyla sarda. Lineage (NCBI taxonomy): Eukaryota > Metazoa > Chordata > Amphibia > Anura > Hylidae > Hyla > Hyla sarda. The sequence continues at coordinate 198,025,935 of NC_079193.1, read as the reverse complement.
CACTATGTTGCAGCAGATATAACAATTTAGGCAATAAAATCATCTTAACAAGATTTATTCTGCAAGAGACAGACAACAATAACTTGCTCCAAGTATCAAATTTAGACCGAGCAAGATCTAGCAGAGGAGAGATATTCAGACTATAGTCCCTGGCCGAAGCTTTGGTAGGGGAGATACATTAAGTAAAGCTTGAGATGCCGATTGAGAAAGGGACATAACAGAGGATTTTCCCCAATTTATAGTAAGGCCTGAATAGGTACCAAAAGATTTATGATGGCAATAACAGATTGTAGGGAAGAGGGAGTCTGATCAAGGAACATCACCATGCCATCAGCATATACCCTGACAGTATCCACCCTGTCCACGATAGCAACCCCCACCACTTGTGAAGAGGAACAAAGTCTAATGGCCAATGGCTCAATTGCTATCGCAAACAGGGAAGGAGACAGCGGGAACGCCTGTCTCGTACCCGATGGAGAGACATACAGTCATGGCCGTAAATGTTGGCAACCCTGAAATTTTTCTAGAAAATTACGTATTTCTCACAGAAAGGGATTGCAGTAACACATGTTTTGCTATACACATGTTTATTCCATTTGTGTGTATTGGAACTACACCAAAAAAGGGAGGGAAAAAAAAGCTAATTGCACATAATATCACACCAAACTCCAAAAATGGGCTGTACATAATTATTGTCACCCTTTCAAAATTGTGGAAAATAAGATTGTTTCAAGCATGTGATGCTCTTTTAAACTCACCTGTGGCAAGTAACAGGTGTGGGCAATATAAAAATCACACCTGAAAGCAGAGAAAAAGGAGAGCAGTTCACTTAGTCTTTGCATTGTGTGTCTGTGTGTGCCACACTAAGCATGGACAACAGAAAGAGGAGAAGAGAACTGTCTGAGGACTTGGGAACCAAAATTGTGAAAAAAATATCAACAATCTCAAGGTCACAAGTCCATCTCCAGAGATCTAGATTTGCCTATGTCCACAGTGTGCAACATTATAAAGAAGTTTGCAACCCATGGCACTGTAGCTAATCTCCCTGGGCGTGGACAGAAGAGAAAAATTGATGAAAGGTGTCAACGCAAGATAGTACGGTTGGTGAATAAGTGGCCCCAAACCAGTTCCAAAGATATTCAAGCTGTCCCGCAGGCTCAGGGAGCATCAGTGTCAGTGTGAACTATCCATCAAAATTTAAATGAAATGAAACACTATGGCAAGAGACCCAGGAGGACCCCACTGCTGGCTAAGAAAAATAAAAAAAGCAAGACTACATTTTGCCAAAATGAACTTGAGTAAGCCAAAATCCTTCTGGGAAAACATCTTGTGGACCGATGATACCAAGATAGAGCTTTTTGGCATCATGAAATCTGAGGATTACCTAGAGATGTTGGGTCACACTGTACAGCCCAGTGTCAGAAAGCTGGGTTTGTGTCCGAGATCTTTGAGTCTTCCAGCAGGACAATGACCCCAACCATATGTCAAAAATCACCCAAAAATGGATGGCAACAAAGTGCTGGAGAGTTCTGAAGTGGCCAACAATGAGTCCAGATCTAAATCCCATTGAACACCTGTGGAGAGATCTTACAGCTGTCACGCCCCCTCCCATAGGCTTGCATTGATGGGGCGTAGAGTGATGTCACACAGGGGCGTGGCCATGACATCACAATGCTCCGGCCCCTGTGATCACCAAGAATCAGACCCGGAGCGAACAAGCTCCAGGGAATGATTAGAACGGGGTGCTGCGTGCAAGATCACGGGGGTCCCCAGCGGCGGGACCCCCGCGATCAGGCATCTTATCCCCTATCCTTTGGATAGGGGATGAGATGTCTTAGTGCCGGAGTACACCTTTAAAATTGCTGTTGGGAAAAGACCATTCCAATAAGAGAGACCTGGAGCAGTTTGCAAAGGAAGAGTGGTCCAAGCTGTAAGAAGCTTATTGATGGTTATAGGCTAAGAATTATTGTTGGTAAGAAGCTTATTGATAGCTCTGGCTCTTCCCGGCACCCCTGTGGCGGTGGGTACTTGGGTAATAATTGGAGGTTAGCGCTAGCTGATTTTAGGGGTTGACGCTAAGCCCTGGCTTAGTAATGGATTCCGTCTATATGACAGCTTCCACTACTAACCCTGAAAATTCAATTATAAAAAACATGACACATTGAAAAAAAATGTTCTTTAAAAACAACACTCCACCACAGCCGTCATTATCCATTTTATTGAAATAAAAAAAAACAAAAAAAAAAAAAACGCTGATCATCGTCGCAGTCCACCGAATCTGAAGCATGTACCGCCAGTTTGTATAGTTAATAAATGCGGATCGCAGCGGATCTCCAGAGAATGATCTGCTGTGATCCGCATAAATTAAAAAGCCAGCGGTACATGCATCTACACTGCACACCCCGCCGGCTTCTATTTACACTGTCATAATTCATAATCGCCGCTGCCGGAACACAGGAGCTCTGATTGGTGAACAGCTATTGACCAATCAGAGCTCCCCTCTCCCGGAGGTGGGGATTATGAATTATGACAGTGCATATAGAAGCCGCCGGGGTGCGCAGTGTAGACACATGTACCGCTTGGCTTTTACAGTTAATAAATGCGGATCACAGCAGGTCTCTGTAGAATGTCCTGGTGTGATCTGCACCTCAGCCCCTGGACTACAACTCCCATTATGGGCAGAGTCTGTCCATAATGTGAGTAGTAGTTCTAAAAGTCCCACAACCGGGGGATGTGCAAGTGCCATCCCTCAGCAGTGCCGCAGTACTACAACTACTCCCATCATGGGACAGACTCTGTCCCATGATGGGAGTAGTAGTCCAAGGGCAGAGGAGCAGATCGCAGTGGATCATTCTCTGGAGATCCGCTGCGATCTGCATTTATTAACTATACAAACTGGCGGCACATGCGGCTACACTGCGCTGCACGCCGGCTCGTATATACAGCTCTTATAATTCCTAATCCCCGTTGGGAGACGGGAGCTCTGATTGGTTAATAGCTATTGACCAATCAGAGCTCCTATGTCCCGGCAGCTGGGATTATGAATTATGACAGTGTATACAGGAGCCGGCAGCAGCGCAGTGGAGCCACATGTACTGCCGGCTTTTACAGTTAATAAGTGCAGATCGCAGCGGGTCTCTGGTGAATGACCTGATGTGATCTGCACCTCAGCCCCTGGATTACAACTCCCATCATGGGCAGAGTCTGTCCATGATGGGAGTAGCAGTCCTTACTGTGCCAAAATAGACACTTTGGTACGTGTCGTTTGCACATTTTTTTGGGGGGTTGGGAGGGTCAGATTATATCAGATGACTGGAGTCTGCTTGTAGAGCATAGCAGATTATATCACATGACTGCAGGCTGCTTGTAGAGAATAGCAGATTATATCAAATGAGTGCAGGCCGCTTGTAGAGTATAAGGCGGGGGAAAAAAAGTGCAGAGCTTCCCATAGAGTAGTATTGTGACAAAAGGAATGGTAAAAGGGATATCTCAATAAAGAAACTGATAACTTTTGGATGCTGTGTTTCCCAAGACACAACAATTTATAACAGCATAATGGAATATCCGTGGTAGTGGTGCTGCCTCCCGGTTATCGGTACTGTGGGTTCCCCGAACCAGTGAATACAAATCAGTGACTGGAGAGTAGAAGAACAATGCCGGGTAACAGGCGCGATCCACTGGAACAGACTTGCTTCAGACGGGTTGAAGATAAAAGTTTATTTATTAGCCAAAGATACACAAATGGGTTTTGAGGTATAGCAACCTCTTTATCAATGTGAGTATGGCGTGACAAGAGACTGACATGTTACAGCTTTAAAATACAGAAAATGGCGCCAACTCTTGATGACGTCAGAGGGATGGAACAACTGATGAATTGTGATAAAAACTTTTTATAAACAAAAGCACAATAAAAGCCGGTGAAAAAGATCTGCAATAAACATGTACAGTAGATGTAAGAAATGTGTCATCTTAAAATTATTCCATGTCTAAAGACTGTAAGTTCAAGATTGTGCTGGTGGTCTGGAGCGCTGTGAGTAAATGTGTTATGCGATGTATGCGCTGGGTTGACGCCGGGTCCCTGATACCATCAGTATATGCATTTAAGCACCTACTAGAAGTAACAGCATGCCCATAATCGTGAAGGAGCAGGTAAGTTTTGGATATTGCAAGGAGAGTACACTGGATTGCCGCCGGGTCCTAAGTGCCGACAGTATGAACTCATCAGTGCTTACTAAAAGTCACAGCATGCCCTTAGTAATGGGGAAGCGGGTTAGTGGTGCAGCGGAAGGAAGAATCATGATTAAATAAACCTAAAAAACAAATGGAATTCCCCTTTGGTGAATCAATTTGTAGTATTGATGATATGCAAAAAAATGAAGGATAATGATTGAAATGGAACTGCTAATGATGTGACTGGCAAATGAACAAAAGGCTGCTAGATAGTATTAAGAACTGGCCAACTTGTACAGCAGGGGACACGGTGAGTGATCTGCTGTAAGATCAACAAGGCAGCATATCAGAAAGCCCTAAATATAAAGAGGAACACCAAATCTACAAAAAGAAAAAAAACTAAATGAGCATTGTCTTTCCTAGTACCTCATGCCTCAACCAGACCCGGGAACAACACCAGTACCAGCTAAATTTCATCACAAGGTACTCGACATCACATCACATTATCTGTAACATTATGGCCAAACACTGGAGAATTCTTCTCCAAGATTATTTCCTCAAAGACAGTATTCCAAGGAACCCTAGGATTACTTTCAGGAGAGCCACCATTATCAAAAATACATTTGTTCCCAGCCGTTTATAAGAATGTGGCCCTAAACTGTTTCCTTGAAATACAAAAGGGCTCCGAAGCGAGAGAGCGCCATATGCATTTGAGGCCTAAATTAGAGATTCGAATAGGGGTGGACTTGGATGCAAGTGTTGCAATTGCCTCCTCTACAAAAAATATTCTACGCCAGTGATTCCCAAACAAGGTGCCTTCAGCTGTTGCTAAACTCCCAGCATGCCTGGACAGTCAGTGGCTGTCCGGCAATGCTGAGAGTTGTTGTTTTCCAACAGCTGGAGGCTCTGTTTTGGAAACACTGCTGTATGAAACAGTTGTCATTTTTATTGGGGGGGGGGGGCAGTGTATGTGTGTGTATATGTAGTGTTTTACCCTTTCTTTTGTGTAGTGTAGTGTTTTTAGGGTACATTCACAGAGGTGGGGGTTTATGGTGAGTTTCCCGCTAGGAGGTTTTTCCACCACAGCTCAAACTTGAAGCAGGAAATTCACTGTAAACCTGCGCCCGTGTTGAGTTAGGTTCTGTTACCTAACTATTTTCTATTTTCCATCCAGTGTGCCTCCAGCTGTTGCAAAACTACATGTCCCAGCTTGCACTGATTGCCAAAAGGCATGCTGGGAGATATAGTTATGCCATGGAGACACGCAACTACAACTCCCAGTATGCCGAGACAGTCGTTTGCTGTTCTTGACTGCTGGGAGTTGTAGTTATGCAAGATTTGGAGGGCTATAGTTTAGAGACCAACTCACAGTGATCTCCAAACTGTGGCCCTCCATATGTAGCAAAACTACAAATTCCAGCATGCCCAGACAGCAAACTACTGTGTGGGCATGCTGGAAGTTGTAGTTTTGCAAGATCTAGAGGGCCACAGTTTAGAGACCATTGCACATTGATCTCCAAACTGTAGCCCTCGAGCTGTTGCAAGACTACAAATCCCAGCATGCCCAAACAGCAAACAGCTGTCTGGGCATGCTGGGAGTTGTAGTTTTGCAACATCTGGACAATGGTCTCCAAGCTGCGGTCCTCCAGATGTTGCTAGGCAGCAACTCACCTACTGGCTTCTGTCGTCAGCAGGATTGCCACCGCTGCACGCATTGGAGGATCGCCGCTCGCTGCCGATTGTTGCCCGCTGCTGTAAGGGACCTCCACCGCCGCCCACAGGACAGTTCCCCCGCTCTGCCCGGAATACCGTGGATGGGCAGAGTGGGGGAACTGAACTTTAACCCCCCTGCCCCCATCTGCTACTGGTTGGTTGCTTCTGACCAACCAATAGCATGGCACCCCTGCCACCTCACTCCAATCCCCCTTATTTTCCGGGTCGCTGGAGACCTGCATGACCCAGAATCACCGACATGGGGGGGTCTCAGGACACCTGTGCACACTGCATCCTTAAGGGGTTAAACAATAACAATAACATGTTACACCATAACCTCACCACCACAAGCCTGAAACATTGATACAAGGCTGGACATATCCATGCTTTCATGTTGTTTATGCTAAATGCTGACCCTTCCATCTAAATATTGCAGCTGCAATCGAGACTCATCAGACCAGAAGGTTTTTTTTTTTTTTAAACCTGTACGAATTGCAGCCTCAGTTTCCAGTTCTTAGCTGACAGGAGTGACACCCAAAGTGGTCTTTTGCTTCTGTAGCGCATCTGCTTCATGGTTCAACTTGTTGTGAGTTCAGAGATATCATTCTGAATACCTTGGTTGGAATAAGGGGTTATTTGAGTTTCTGTCATCTTGAACTAGTCAGCTTACTATTCTCTGACATCAAGAAGGCATTTTTGTCCACACAACTGTTGTTCAGTGAATATTTTCTCTTTTTAGACCATTCTCTGTAAACCCTAAATATGGTTCGGTGTGTGTGTGTGAAAATCTTAGTAGATCAGCAGTTTGGAAAATATACAAGCCTGTATGGCACAAACTACCACACCAGATGAATGAGTCTTCCTGACTCTGTAATCTGTTAAAATGCAACCCATCTTTGCAGGTGGACTCACTTAACTTACAAGATCCATCCTAGAGAAATTGTTATCAGGCCCTAAATCCTTGGGGCAGCTTTGGCTTGCAAACCGTCGATTTGCAGTTAAGAATCTCAGCACAGCATTAGATAAACTATAGTAGTGGTCAGGTAGTTTATTAGATTAGTCTATACCATCCTCCTATAATACTTACTTATGTTACTTACTAGGTCATGCAGATGCTTAACATGTCTTTTTATTTGTCTAACTTCTGTGTTTGGCCAACAGATCCCCCTATTCTGCTGCTCACTCATTTTGACATCCACTGCTCAGAATGGAGCAAGTCTAAGGCAAGTATTGAGCGTGCCCTCACTCATCATGTAATTATTTCCTTCTTGTGTTTGCTGTGCTGGATTTCTTCTTCCAATCACTACAGGTTGCTCTCAGGAGTCTGATAGACAAGATAGGTGTGAGCACAGAGGAGTGCCTGTCCTGCCCTCACGTCCTAGACTTTGCCCTAGTTGGTTCTTCAGCTGGAACAAAGATGATAAAGCAGCCAGATAAGATCATTGGGCCATAATGAGGGTACTCTAAAAGAAGACTAAGGTTATTCCATTACTAGAAGGTCTAATTAGAGCAACAGATGGGTGGAAAAAGGAGCAGGCTAACACCAAGAAAAAGAAGATAAAATAGAAAAAAACAAAAATACGTTTTCATTCCTTGAAAAAGGTTTTGGCTGCAGATTCCTTTAACCCCTTAAGGATCCGGGGTTTTTCCATTTTTGCATTTTCATTTTTCCTCCTCACCTTTAAAAAATCATAACTCTTTCAATCTTTCACCTAAAAATCCATATGATGGCTTATTTTTTGCACTACCAATTCTACTTTGTAATGACGTCAGTCATTTTACCCATAAAAATCTACGGCGAAACGGAAAAAAAATCAATGTGAGACAAAATTGAAAAAAAAACACACCATTTTGTAAGTTTTTGGGGCTTCCGTTTCTGCACAGTAAATTTTTCGGTAAAAATGACACCTTCTTTTTATTCTGTAGGTCCATACAGTTAGAATGAGACCCTACTTATGTACTTTTTTATTTTTCCGCGTATGTGGCGGTATGAGGGCTCATTTTTTGCGCCGCGATCTGAAGTTTTTAGCTGTACCATTTTTGCATTGATAGGACTTATTGATCGCTTTTTATTCATTTTTTCATGATATAAAAAGTGACCAAAAATGCACTATTTTGGACTTTGGAATTTTTTTGCGTGCACGCCATTGACCGTGTGGTTTAATTAATGATATATTTGTTAAATAATTCAGACATTTCCGCACCCGGCGATACCACATGTTTATTTTTATTTACAGTTTTTTTTTATGGGAAAAGGGGGATGATACAAACTTTTAATAGGGGAGGGGTTAAATGATCTTTATTCATTTTTTTTTCACTTTTTTTGCAGTGTTATAGCTCCCATAGGGACCTATAACACTGCACACACTGATCTTTCACATTGATCACTGGTTTCTCATAAGAAACCAGTGATCGATGATTCTGCCGCTTGACTGCTCATGCCTGGATCTCAGGCACTGAGCAGTCATTCGGCGATCGGACAGCGAGGAGGCAGGTAGGGACCCTCCAGCTGTCCTGTAAGCTGTTCGGGATGCCGCGATTTTACCGCGGCTATCCCGAACAGCTCCCTGAGCTAACCGGCATGGTTTTACTTTCATTTTAGACGCGGCGTTCAACTTTGAACGCCGCGTCTAAAGGGTTAATAGCGCGCAGCAGCCACATTAGCCACGGTTCCCGGCCGTTGTTAGAGGCCAGGCCCGACCCGCTATGATGCGGTTAAAAGGAGTTCTATGTGTAGTATTTGCTTAGGTTTTAGTAGGATTTAGAAATGTTTGTAGCCAATTTCTCATAACACATTACAACACAAATATTAATAGCAGATGAATAGCCTAACCCATCTTCCCCAATTGCCATTTATGACAAGATGGGAGATAGGAAATGTTTCCAGATCCTGGGCTTAAAATAAAGGCATATGTGGCCTTGAGGAGAATACACTGGAGGAGTTCCACAATTTGTTAATTAGGGGTGGAAACCTTAATAGAAAGTAGACCGGACCTTTTCTTATCAGGTAAGTTTGCATCTTGTAAATGAGTAGACCACCTATAAAGAGATGTACAGTATATCATGCCTGTACATTACTGCATCTCTACAGGGGACTTCATTCTGTTTTTTATGACATTAAGTCCTCCTTATCTCAGCATGTTACCTGTATAAAATACACCTGCCACAAAAACAATCAATCAGAATCTGACCTCTCCACCATCCCCAAGGCCAAAGAGCTGTCCGAGCATGTAATGGGACAGGATTTTAGACCTGAACAAGTCTGGAATGGACTACAAGACCATCACCAAGCAACTTGTTTAGAAGTTTATTACAGTTGGTGCCATTATACGCAAATTGAAGAAACACAAAATAACTGTCAATCTCCCTTGGTCAGGGGCTCCATGCAAGATCTTACCTTGTGTGGTTTCAATGATTACAAGAACAGTAAGCAATTAGTCCAGAACTGTACGTTCTCATGATCTTGTCAATGATCGCCAAATAAACAAATCCTTATTAAATCCTGAAATCCTACAGCGACTGTAAGGTTATTCTGCTCAAAAAAGCACATGTACAAGCCCTTCTAAAGTTTTTCAATGAACCTCTGAATCATTCAGAATTTTTTTCATTTAACAAAACTGTTAGTTACAGTTTATGTTAACCGTTACAAAATTTCCATTTACAATTTTTTATCAAGATCATTGTTACCTCAAACCTCCTCCCTCCCATGCCCCTTCCTTCCAATTACTGCTGGAGAAAGGGTAATAAAACAATGAATATGCCCCTCTCTCTTTCACCCCGACTCCACACCGCCCGACACCAGTCTCTCTTATATACTTTGTAATCAATTTCATATTCTCAGACAACTTAGATACATTAGGAGGGGATGGAGACAACCATCTTCTAACTGTTAATAGTCACACATAAAATAGGTATATCAACAATGTTCTTTTTTGTAATTTTCAGTTTAGAGTCTTCAGATGTTTATAAGCAAAATTCAGACAGACCTGTGCATGTGCTTTCTTGAGCAGAGGGACCTAACAGACGCTGCAGGATTTCAGTCCTTCATGGTGTAGTGTTTTACCAATTATTTTCTTGGCAACTTTAGTCCTAGTTGTCTCGAGAACATTGACAAGATCCTCCTGTGTAGTTCTGGACTGATTCCTTTTCAATCCCTTCATCATTGAGATGCCACAAGGTGATATTTTGCATGGAGCCTCCGACAAAGGGAGACAGACAGTTATTTTGTGTTTCTTCTATTTGCAAACACTCGCACCAACTGTTTTAAACTTGAGATTAGGGACACACTTATTAGGGGAGTGTTCCTAATATCAACTCATTACCTGTATAAAAAATACCTGGGAGCCAGAAATCTTGAGGATTGATGGGGGAAAAAATACCTTTTTCACTGAATAAAATGCAAAACATTACATAATTTACTTCATATGTATTTTTATTGTTATTCTGTCACTCACTGGTCAAATAAACCTACCATTAAAAATATAGACTGATCATTTTGTTGCAGACGCAATTTGGCCATCATTTTGCAAATGCATTGTAAGAAATAAAATATGCCTGAAAAAACACTGTTTAAACCTAGCCTTAGAAGCAAAGGGTGCATTCATCGAACTTTCCCCCCAAAATTGGTAAAAGCATGTAAGAAATCATGGCATAGTGTCCAAATGCAGCATGAATCTAAAAAGCAGCAAAGGTGCCAATACGGAAGAGTCTTAATAACAGGTATTACTTTAAACTGTAGACATTACATTTCATGTTAAATATTTCCCTAAAGGGGTACTCCGCCCCTGGCATCTTATCCCCTATCCAAAGGATAGGGGATAAGATGTTAGATTGCCGCAGTCCCGCTGCTGGGGACCCCGGGGATCACCGCTGCGGCACCCCGCCATCATTACTGCACAGAGCGAGTTCGCTCTGTGCGTAATGACGGGCGATACAGGGGCCGGAGCAGCGTGATGCCATGGCTCCGCCCCTCATGACATCACGGCCCGTCCCCTTAATGCAAGTCTATGGCAGGGGGCGTGATGACCGCCACGCCCCCTTCCATAGACTTGTATTGACGGGGGCGGGTCCTGATGTCATGAGGGGCGGGGCCATGACATAACGATGCTCCGGCCCCTGTATTGCCCGTCATCACGTGCAGAGCGATCTCGCTCTGCGCAGTGATGATAGCGGGGTGCAGCAGCAGCGATCCCCGGGGTCCCAAGCAGCGGGACCGCGCCGATCTAACATCTTATCCCCTATCCTTTGGTTAGGGGATAAGATGTCTAGGGGCGGAGTACCCCTTTAAAGCTACTTCCAGTGTTTTCCAATACACTAGTAGAATAAATAAAGCTATACAGGAAAGCACATGCAGGAATGCATCGCTACAACATTACAACTTGAGCAACTCACTGTGACTGAGACGTCGATTCTTATAACACTTAAGAGACAGTCATACTCCAAGTGAATGGATTCATACAGTGATTCATACATTTTCGTATTCACTTTTATTAAAACGCTCTTCAAGAATCCACAATACAGGCTGTGTCGTACTCCATCAGATTAGGTATGCACCATGGAAGAGAAAGCATCAGAAACACTTTTGAAAAAAGCCAGAAATAAGAGTAAAGGGAAATAATTGAAAACAAATAACGTGACAATTGTGAAAAGTCATATTCCTAATCCTGGTCTGTGAGTCTGAGGGATTAACTTTACTGCAAACAATGTCTTAAATTAATCCTACTTGATGTGGCAAAATATCAAGACCTATGAACAAGACATCAGAACTCTAAAACGAGTTTCTTTCTACTTTCAGTAAATCTAATGTATTCTATAAAAAAAAAGCAGTGTAGAAAATATGCATGAAGCAGATATTTATTTTCATATGGTTAATGACTATACTGTACCTGTGTTAAAACTACACCAAGATCAATTTCTCATATAACATTAATGCCCTAAAATAAAATGTAATGTATCAGCTCGCTGCTTTATTGATGACCAGCCGCAATTGATTTCTATTTGCAAATTACATGCTGAAAAAGGTAATTTACTTGAAAATAAGAACTGCACTCCATGAAAATTATAGTGTGTTTGTTGCATATATTTTCAATCTCTTTGACAGTCTAGTTTTTTTCAGGCTGATTAAAGCAGCCTATTAAGGGACCATTGAAGCTTAATCATATAATTTATAGGCTTCCTTAAGACCTAACTACTAAAGAAACCACTTATGCTTGAGCTGTCACGTTGGAAGTCTCGAATATGATTAACAATTATTGTGCAGTCACTTCAGTGTTGCTGGAGAAGGATACCGACTTACATTTAAATATATATTACACCAATGTGCTGCTTGTTTTAAATGTAAATCTATCTATATATATTTATGTAGTGCTATATTACTTTCATATGCATATTTATTTCTCTTTTGTATTCCAAATTATATAAACAGGGCCAAAGAATAGAAAAAAAAAAACAAAAACAAAAAAAACATGTACATGGGTATGAAAGCACGCAATATTATTTATACCCAGAAGGCAGATATGAATAAGCAGGCTAAAAGTAATTTCACTAGTGATGACTGGACGACTTCACAAAGAATTTTTCATTAATCCCATTTTAATGCTTTATTGAAGTCAGCCACATAAAAAGAATTATTTATGTTTTGTTGGTCAGCTTTGAGAATATAATGACTTGTGAAGGTATTTTGTATAACATAACAAAATTACATTGGTTTTAACTCATGAGTCTTGCTTCATAGTTATTATTGCCCTCTTAAACATACTGTAGACCTAAAACAGTATTATTATAAAATGAATTTCTCATGAGAAACATGTCTAACTCTTTATCCATTATAAAGAATATTTGCTTTTGTTCCTAAAATGTTTATTTGCATTTGATATGATATCTAAATTTAGATATAATACAATAGATAGATCATGACTTCTCATTGAAACAGTATAAACATGCATGACAGTTATTTCTTTGCCAACAATAATACAATGCATGCGTAGTGAGTGAGAAAGCCATGGCTGTAGAGACCTGACCCATGACATTACTGTTTGGGTTGAGAGAGAAAAACTGAACCGTGTATTCTCCATCAGTGACAGAGAGGACAATTGTATTGATATCAGTGTGAAGTCAAACAATTTGAAAGACAGCTGGGGCTTAAAGGAGTACTGCATTCCTAGACACTTATCCTCAATCCGCAGGATAGGGGATCAGTGTCTGATCACAGGGGGGTATATTGCTGGGCAATCTCCCGCATGGGGACCCGTCATTGCCACGGCTGCGTGACTAATGCACGTGTCGTCGACCTCAGTGAACGCTGCATTTCTGCCTCTCCCATAGAGATACATGAAGAGGACATGTCGGCCGACACACCTCCTGCACAAGAGAGCTGCTGCAGAGCCAGGGCCCCATTCAGGAGATCACGGGGGATAGGGGATAAGTGTCTCTAGCTGCAGATCTTCTTTAAGAGTACCTGGCACAAGACATGTATTACTGTGATATAAAATACCATCAGTGATACCAGACAGAAGCTGAGTGGCCGTAAGGTAGCACAGAGAGTTAGTAAAGTCTAGCCTGCTGTTAAATCTACAGAAAGAGATCATGTAAAGTGGGTTTGTAGTACCAAGGTGTAGTACTGGAACATTTCACTCTTGGTTTAAGGGAAATTGTTAAGACTGTATGCCATCTTACTCCTGGTTAATGGAAAAGAGACTGAGAATATGCTTAAAAAATTTGCCGCAATTCTTCTGTTATTACTGCAGCTATTTTTCAAATATATACATGGAATCAAACCATCAAGTTTGAAATAGCTCTGTTTATTATATGAGTATAGGGGGAGATTTATCAAAACCTGTGCAAAGGAAAAGTTGCCCAGTTGCCCATAGCAACCAATCAGATTGCTTCTTTCATTTTCCACAGGCCCTTTTGAAAAGGAAAGAAGCAATCTGATTGGTTGCTATGGGCAACTGGGCAACTTTTACTCTGCACAGGTTTTGATAAATCTCCCCCAGAGTCTTTCATAATTTGCTAACAAAAGGACTGGTGGAGATCAGGGCCAGGACGTCTACAGGGTTGGCCGGTCCAGTACTCAGTTAACTATAAGTACATCTTAATGATGTGCCTTTAATTAATTGCGGCACTCTGCTGTTTGACAGTGAAGAGTCATTGGCCATAGGGGGCTACTATTACTACCTAAAGAGAGCTACTATTAAAACTTAAAGGGGTACTCCGGTGAAAAACTTTTTTTTTTATTTTTTTTTTTAAATCAACTGGTGCCAGAAAGTTAAACAGATTTGTAAATTACTTCTATTAAAAAATCTTCCTGTACTTATTAGCTGCTGAATACTACAGTGGAAATTATTTTCCGTTTGAAACACAGAGCTGTCTACTGACATCATGAGCACAGTACTCTCTGCTGTCATCTCTGTCCATTTTAGGAACTGTCCAGGGTAAAAGGAAATCCCCATAGCAAACATATGCTGTTCTGGACAGTTCATAAAATGGACAGAGATGTCAGCAGAGAGCACTGTGCTCGTGAGGTCAGCAGACAGTTCTGTGATTCAAAAAGAAAAGAATTTCCGCTGTAGTATTCAGCAGCTAATAAGTACAGGAAGGATTAAGATTTTTTAATAGAAGTACTTTTTAAAGATTTAAAGATCCTTTTTAAAGATTTTCTTGAATATATTTAGACATGGCCTGAGTTTCAGGGATAGACAGAGGGTAAATTCTTCCCCAAGGAGGAGTGGTCCTGGGCAATAAGTCTATAGGACGATCATAGGGACGATGAGGTGGCAATACTTCAGCTTGTTTCTAACCGAAAATGCCAACATAGTCCTGAAGAAACGAAGGCAAACTGGGCAGAGGAGTAGAAGGAGGCACCCACTTAGACGGATGAGAATGAATGCAGTGACTGTTGCAATAAGGTCCCCAAGGGAAAACTTCTCCAGTTTTCAAATCCAGCTGCGGGGCATGGATCTACAACCAAGGAAGGCTAAGCAGGAGAGGACAGTGAGGAAGTAGATAGAAGGACAAGTTCTCCTTATTCAAGACTCCGACCTGCATTGATATCGGTTCTGTGTGGTATAGCACTGTACAGTCCAGATTTTCTCTGTTAACCATAAAGATGTACAAGGGCAAGGGCTATACTTTCAGGGATCATTTCTAAAGTCTTTGAAGGGAGAAGAAAAAAAAAAAAAAAAGAAAAAAAAAAGATGTACAAGGGCTTCAAAAGGCGAGACACCGGCAGATGATACCTATGTACTATGGAGACATCAATAAAATGTCCTGCAGAACCAGAATCCAGGAAGGCAAGAACGGAAATATTCTCTTTGGAGGGTAGAGAAAGCTGGACCAACAAATTCAATCATGGAGAGGTGGTGTTCACACCTAGGGAAGCCTCTCCCACAAACCCTAGATGCGAGCGTTTCCCTGTGGCTGTGGATGTACAGGACAATCTTTGAGGAAATGATCTGCACTAACGCAGTAGAGACATGGATTATCAGCTCGTCGGCGAGTTCTTTCCTGCAGAGTCAGGCGAGACCGATCCACCTGCATAGCCTCCACTGCGGGAGGCAACGTAGAAGTTTGCAGTGGTTGCTGGAAATCTGGTGTCAGGTAAGGAAAGAGCCGAGGTTGTGCAGACTCCCTTTCTTGATGTTGTTCCTCACATCGCTAAGAGAAATGAATTTCAATCCGGGAGGCCAGCTGTATAAGATCATTTAAGGTAGTTGTCAATTCCCGGGCAGCAAGGAAATCTTTAATATGGCTAGAGAGTCCTCTTTTGAAAGTGGCGCAAAGAGCTTTATTCTTCCAGGATAACTCTGAAGCCAGGGTACGGAATGGGATGGCATATTCGCCCACAGAGAAGTTACCCTGAGAATGTCTCAGCAAGGCTGTTTCAGCAGAAGCTTGTGCAGGTTCTGCAAAAACACTTCAGCATTCCGTCAGGAAAGCCTGAAGACTGGCTGTGGGTGGGTCACTGCGATCCCATAACGGAGTAGCCCAGGCCAGAGCCCTTCCAGTTAACAGACTGACAACAAAGGCAAGCTTCGCTCGTTCAGTAGAGAACTGTTTTGCCATAAGCTCTACGTGCATTCAGCACTGAGTCACAAATCCACAGCAGGACTTGGGATCCCCTTCATACTTCTCGGAAGAGACAAACAGAGCTTGGATCCAGTGGTGACTGCTGGAGTGGGAGGCATTACCGGAGCAGGAGGAGGCTGTGGTTGCTGCGGTTGTTGCTGGGCAGAAAGCAGCTGCTGCATCATGGCAGACAACTGGTTTAACTGCTACACCTGCTGGGCCAAGCGCTGCGACTGAAGAGCCACTATGGTGGCGAGATGCGGATTCTTTGGCAGATGTACCCCTGAGGGATCCATGTCCGGATCTTGCTGTAACGATGCTGGATGTGGATCCACTGACCTGAGTGACTGATGACACAGGCTATTTCGGGGAGCGGACTCTAAGATGCCGCTGGTCTTCATTAGAGCCCACCGCAAGGCAGGATGGATTTGGTGCGGAAGGTGACACCCAGGTTGCTACCCCCGATACGACTCGACCACACAGGTAGCTGGGCGAGGCGAAGTACAGTAGGATGAGGCAGAGGCATAGTCAGACTTAGCAGAAGGTCAAGGCAGGAGGCAAAGCTGCATAGTCAAACAATGTAGCGGAAGGGTCAGAACACGAGCAAGGCAGTAAGAGACAGTATAGAACACTTAATCTCAGGCAAATGGCACTGACGATCCAGCAGGGTAGAGTGGGAGGTGCAGGGAATTATAGAAAAGTGTCAGGTGTTTCACATAATTATGGGCGTACTGGCCCTTTAAATTTCAGAGCTCCGACGTAGGAGATGGGGACGCGCGCTGAAGCTGAGAGGCAGAGGTAGAAGCAGCAGAGAAGTGTAGAAAGTGACGGGCTGGGATTCGCATGCAGGAACGTCCCACGATGCGAATCCCAGCCCCGCCGGCAGCAGGAAAGAGTCGGACAGTGTGCTTACGGCCAGGGTAAGCAAGGTGTAACAATGATACGTATGATGATAATATTCCTCCTTATGTACTTGTGTAATTTGGCTCCTCCCCTTATTGCTCCTCCTTTACATATTCACACCCATTACCAAAATGAGCTGGTTAGTTCAAAATGCCTATTTTCAGTCCCAGTCCAGCCCTAGTGGACATTTATTGTGTTGTTGTATTATAGTAAGATTATCTTTGTTGCCCATAGCAACCAGAGCTCAACTTATTTTAACAGACCAATTTAAAAAATAAAAGCCAGGCTCTAATTGGATGCTATGCAACAAAGAAAATCTTACTATAAGAAAGTTATTGATGTGCCATTGTACCAGTGAAGTGGTTTTCTACTAGATCCCTTGGCACATTATCAACAACCTGAAAATAATCATACTACACAAAGGACTACTTATATTCGGTCCCTCATATAGCCTGACAGAGAATGGAATGTAATATATCACTCCAGAGAATAATTTTATGTCTGACTATGGTAATTGCATGACTGGTGCTTAATTTTATGCATTCTTTAAAATAGAACTGGAAGATGGTAGGGAGATTCATCAAAATCATTACAGAGAAAAAGTTGACCAGTTGCCCATAGCAACCAATCAGATTGCGTCTTTTATTTTTAGAGGCCTTTTTAAAAGTTATAAAGTAATCTGAATGGTTGCTATGGGCAACTGGTCACCTTTTCCTCTGCACAGACTTTGATAAATCTCCTCAATAAATTATTAATAAGGAGAATAATGCCCATACTTTTAGATATACAGCATATGGAGGAATTTCAGTTCAGGAATTATTTTGAATACTATGGTCCTTCCTAAAGTTAAACTACATTTTAAAAGAATGTCTAAAGGGTTACAAGGAATGTAGTAATTGGTTCTAATTACCGTGGGAGCTTAGCTCAGTGGAGATGGGCAAACAGTTTAAGGGTGCGTTCACACGCTAGTAATTAGCAGCGGACAAAATCTGACACTATTGCGGACTGTCAGTGGACTCATTTAAATCAATGGTAGCGTAACTTGCAGCGGATTTCCCGCAGCGGAAAATTCGCTGCTAGTTACTAGCGTGTGAACGCACCCTAAAACACCAGTCAAAGACACAGTTCAAATTCAGGGCTTTTCCTGCAGTTTTTTTGTTCAAAAACAACAAAAGGCCAAATTCACATTGGCACAAATCAAAACAAAACCTACTTTTTTAGCACTAACTAAAAGCAATAACTGGCCCTTATTACCCCACAGCACCGGCACTTGTCACAAAGTCCGCATTTAAGGCTCCAGCCTTCCGGAGTACAATCGGAGTTCTGGTGACTGTCTCACACTACTCATTTATCTATTTCTGGTATTGTGAAGATGTACTGATTTGCTATTCTCTTCTGGAATTAAACTCATCCAATCAGACTTTTAAGTATTAGATACCATATTAAAGAAAATGTATTGAAAATGTATTGTGATTGTATTCAATGATAAAATGTGCTATCCTTGTTTTATCGTCTTGTGCTTTATAGCTGTTTTACTCATTCATGCATGAACATAGGTTCATGAAGCTATATTGATATTCAAATTGGAAATACAAGGGGCTGGTCCCCCAGAAAAATTAAACATCTCAATCATCTTGTATCTCAATCATCAAACCTATTTCATTGAGATGATAAGTAGGGATGAGTGAATCGAATCTGACGAATCAGAATTCGTTACGAATTTCATGAAAAATTTGCTTTGCAACCAATCCGAATATCGCCATGATTCGATCGCACAAATCGCTTAATTAAACTCCATTAAGTGTGGTCCAGGCTTCAGGGCATCTAAGATGGCGGCTTCACATATCAGGACATGGGGCAAGAAACTCTGGGAAGGCGGGAACACGGGTAGGCGGGATGACCTTGAATCACATGCAGCATGCAGCCTATCAACAGCCAGCCACCCATTGTGATGTCACAGCCCTATATAATCGTCAGCCATCTTGCGGCCATCACATCAGCGTACTTTTCATGTGCTGAATCCAGTCACGTCAGTTTTTTTCCCCAAACGCTGTTTAATAAACTGTCACAGTAACAACCTAACATTATATATATCATATATACAGTACAGACCAAAAGTTTGGACACACCTTCTCATTCAAAGAGTTTTCTTAATTTTCATGCCTATGAAAATTGTAGATTCACACTGAAGGCATCAAAACTATGAATTAACACATGTGGAATTATAGACAACAAAAAAGTGTGAAACAACTGAAAATATGTCATATTTTAGTGGAAAGTGTCCCCAAGTGTCACAAAAACCATCAAGAGCTACAAAGAAACTGGCTCACATGCAGACTGCCCCAGGAAAGGAAGACCAAGAGTCACCTCTGCTGCGGAGGATAAGTTCATCTGAGTCACCAGCCTCAGAAATTGCAGGTTAACAGCAGCTCAGATTAGAGACCAGGTCAATGCCACACACAATTCTAGCAGCAGACACATCTCTAGAACAACTGTTAAGAGGAGACTGTGTGTGAATCAGGCCTTCATGGTAGAATATCTGCAAGGAAATCACTGCTACGGACAGGCTACAAGCAGAAGAGACTTGTTTGGGCTAAAGAACGCAAGGAATGGACATTAGACCAGTGGAAATCTGTGCTTTGGTCTGATGAGTCCAAATTTGAGTTCTTTGGTTCCAACCACCGCGTCTTTGTGCGATGCAGAAAAGATGAACGGATGAACTCTACATGCCTGGTTCCCACCGTGAAGCATGGAGGAGGAGGTGTGATGGTGTGGGGGTGATTTGCTGGTGACACTGTTGGGGATTTGCTGGTGACACTGTTGGGAATATATTCAAAATTGAAGGCATACTGAACCAGCATGGCTACCACAGCATCTTGCAGTGGCATGCTATTCCATCCAGTTTGCGTTCAGTTGGACCATCATTTATTTTTCAACAGGACAATGACCCCAAACACACCTCCAGGCTGTGTAAGGGCTATTTGACCAAGAAGGAGAGTGATGAGGTGCTGCGCCAGATGACCTGTCCTCCACAGTCACCAGACCTAATGAGAACCTTCATTAGAGGACCTAATGAAGGCAAAAGGGCCAACAAGTGCTAAGCATCTCTGGGAACTCCTTCAAGACTGTTGGAAGACCATTTCAAGTGACTACCTCTTGAAGCTCATGCCGAGAAGGCCCAGAGTGTGCAAAGCAGTAATCAAAGCAAAAGGTGGCTACTTTGAAGAACCTAGAATATGCCATATTTTCTGTTGTTTCACACTTTTTTGTTATGTCTATAATTCTATATGTCTATGTTAATTCATAGTTTTGATGCCTTCAGTGTGAATCTATAATTTTCATAGTCATGAAAATAAAGAAAACTATTTGAATGAGGTGTGTCCAAACTTTTGGTATGTACTGTATATATATATATATATATATATATATATATATATATATATACTGAATACGCAAAAAAACACAAAATGAGATGAGTTTTAGGAAGATTGCTTAATAAGACGTCAGCATTTTATGGTTATATGAGCTGCGTGAAAACTGATGGCAGCATTCTGTCGTTCAAGTCTTTCAGTCTTACAAGTCCCTGTAAGTGTGAATCTGTCATCCAACACTCGAAGAGTTTGTGGACAGTGTAGGAATGATCCTGATATATTCTGTTACATTTGCGGTTGTTTTACAACACCCAAAAAAAGGGCAAATATAACTGACTTTGCGCGTGAAGCTTACCACGCATATTTTGAGGTTAAACTGGGTGACGAGGAAAAACCTTGGGCACCACATAACGTGTGCAGGACATGTGTTGAAAATCTGAGACAGTGGACTAAGGGTCAGAGAAAAAGTCTAAGCTTTGGAGTTCCAATGGTGTGGCGGGAGCCTCAAAACCATGTTGATGACTGCTACTTCTGCTTGGTAAATATTACAGGCATGAACACACTGACATAATCTTCATTGATTCTTCTAGAACAACAAAGTGGATATACAAAATGTCCTTGCTTCTTCTGCCTTTGGGATAGCTGAGCAAAGGCAGAACATTATACAAGGACAGAATGGCCAGCCGGAGTGAATTTTGTGATTGGTGAAAATAATATCAAGAATGAACCACTTGTTAATCTACAGAAAAGTGTTGCTTCCCCCACTGCATATAAAATTGGAACTTATGAAACAGTTTGTTAGAGCTTTGGATCAAGATGGTGAGTGCTTCAAGTACATCTGTACCAAATTCCCTGCTCTTTCATACGAGAAGTTGAAAGCTGGCATATTTGATAGCCCGTAAATAAGACTTCTAATCAAAGACAGATAATTCCTTAACCCGTTAACGACGAAGGACATATATTTACGTCCTCCGCCGGCTCCCGCGATATGCTGCGGGGTCACGCAGTCATATCGCGTCGGTCCCGGTGGCTATCAACAGCCGGGACCCGCTGCTAATACAGGACATCACCGATCGTGGTGAAGCCCTGCATTAACCCTTCAGACGCAGCGGTCAGAGCTGACCGTCGCATCTTAAGTTAAAGTGAAAGTATCCCGGCTGCTCAGTCGGGCTGTTCGGGACAGCCACAGTGAAATTGCGGTGTCCCGAACAGCTTACAGGACACCGGGAGGGCCCTTACCTGCCTCCTCGGTGTCCGATCGGCGAATGACTGCTCCGTGCCTGAGATCCAGGCAGGAGCAGTCAAGCGCCGATAACACTGATCACAGGCATGTCAATACATGCCAGTGATCTGCGTAAAAAATCTGTGTATGTAATGTTATAGGCCCCTATGGGAGCTATAACACTGCAAAAAAAAGTGTTAACAAAGGTCATTTAACCCCTCCCCTAATAAAAGTTTGAATCACCCCCCTTTTCCCATAAAAAAAGTGTAAATAAAAATAAACATATGTGGTATCGCCGCGTGCAGAAATGTCCAAGCTATAAAAATATATCATTAATTAAACCGCACGATCAATGGCGTACAGGTAAAAAAATTCCAAAGTAAAAAAAAAGCGTATTTTAGGTCACTTTTTATACAATTAAAAAATGAATAAAAAGTTATCAAAAAGTCCGATCAAAACAAAATTGGTACCGATAAAAACTGCAGATCCCGGCGCAATAAATGAGCCCTGTACGAGGAAAAATAAAAAAAGTTATAGGGGTCAGAAAGGACATTTTTAAACGTATACATTTTCCTGCATGTAGTTATGATTTTTTCCAGAAGTACAACAAAATGAAACCCATATTAATAGGGTACCATTTTAACTGTATGGACCTACAGAATAATGATAAGGTGTAATTTTTACCAAAATATGCACTGCATAGAAACGGAAGCCCCCAAAAGTGACAAAATGGCATTTTTTCTTCGATTTTGTCGCACAGTGATTTTTTTTCAGTATAGGTTTTCAATGGGGATTTGCTCCTACTCTGGACAGTTCGTAAAATGGACAGAGGTGTCAGCAGTGAGCACTGAGGTCAGGGAGAAAGGAAATTCAAAAAGAAAAGAACTTCCTGTGGATCATAACAGCAGCTGATAAGCACTGGAAGGATTAAGATTTTTATATATAAGTAATTTACATTCTGTTTAACTTTCTGGCACCAGTTGATTTAAAAAAAAAAAATGTTTCCCAGTGGAGTTCACCTTTAATACCATGAAAACCAGAAAAAAAGGATGCTTGGTCTGCTTTTTCTGACGTGGTTGCAGATTTCCTTGGTAACTTTAGGGCCGGAAATCATAGCCTTATAGTTCAAAATTTGTTGATTGCTTTTCAAAGATTGGGAGTAAACATGAGTGTCAAATTGCATTTCCTTCATAGCCACCTGAACTACTTCCCAAATCTTGGATCTATGAGAGAGGAACAAGGAAAACGCTTTCACCAAGACATGAAAACCATAGAACATAGATATCAAGGCAGATGGGACACAAACATGATGTCAGACTACTGCTGGTGTTTACAGCTAGTGATGAGCGGCAGGGGCCATATTCGAATTTGCAATATTTCGTGAATATATGGAAGAATATTCGTCCAATGTTTGCGAAAATTTGCATATTCGCTATGTCCGTTCCCTTTTTTCCATGCGTAATAAAATTTGCATAGTGCACATGCGCAATTACATCTTTCACCTAAAGGAAGGGAGGGATCAGTGTCCTGTGGAAGTACCGATATTCTCAAATATTTGCATATTTGCACATACGAAATATTTGCGCTCCACACCGACACAGTAAATAATATTGGAGCCTTCTTTGGACCACAAGCTGGAAGCAGGGAGGGATGATCACTTTTTTTTTTTTTTTTTTAATACAGTACACATCATTGTTGTGATGTGTACTGTGAAGAAAAAAACTAATATTCATCATTACAAATATATATTGTAGTATTCTAAATATATGCTAAATCGCGGATTGCGGATATTCGTGGTAAAAATTTGCATTTCGAATTACCTGAATATACCTATTCCAGAGCATCCAAAAAGAGAAAATTTCTCCCTAACAAATTTAAATCTTGTCTTAAGTAAAAACTATTTTCATTATTTGCTTTCAACAAATATATCACATGCCATCGCTTCAGCAGAAGTTCTTGTTTTCCCTGATATTGGACATTATAACCTCTAATCATATAGTTGTTATTTGTGAAAAAAATTGACGTATTGCATATTTTTGGAGTTCATATTTGGAATCAGCACCTTTCATTTGGGTAGAATCAGCAAAAACACTTAAAGGGGTACGACCGTGGAAAACTTTTTTTTTAAATCAACTGGTGCCAGAAAGTTAAACAGATTTGTAAATTACTTCTACTAAAAAAAATCTTAATCATTCCAGTACTTATTAGCTGCTGAATACTACAGAGGAAATGGTTCTCTTTTTGGAACATAGAGCTCTCTGCTGACATCACGAGCACAGTGCTCTCTGCTGACATCTCTGTCCATTTTAGGAACTGTCCAGAACAGCATATTTTTGCTATGGGGATATTCTCCTACTCTTGACAGTTCTTAAAATGGACAGAGATTTCAGTAGAGAGCACTGTGCTTGTGATGTCAGCAGAGAGCTCTGTGTTCCAAAAAGAAAACCATTTCCTCTGTAGTATTCAGCAGCTAATAAGTACTGGAAGGATTACAATTTTTCAATAGAAGTAATTTACAAATCTGTTTAACTTTCTGCCACCAGTTGATTTAAAAAAAAAAAAAGTTTTCCACGAGAGTACCCCTTTAAGTCAATAGAACTTTTAAATAAGCTTAAAACTATTTTTTTTTAATGCAAAATATAAGAAAATAAATCCAGACTTGACTGCAAACATAGTAATAAGTAGGGCACATGATGTCAAATACGCCTTCTGTCAGTGTTTAACATATTTACTGCATTCGGATAATGTATCACTAAATACCATCTCAAATTGACTCATTATGCCGGAATACAATTCTTATAGTGTTGTGGTTATATAATTTGTGGAATACACACTTTCTACTTTGTCTATAATTTTTGTAACCTAGTCAACTGGATAATGATCTCTCTCATATCTATAAATATCTTGATTATAGAGGTGTTATGCATTTTATTTCAGAGATGCCTTCAGGGTATTCACAGAAAGCATGCAAAATGGAGGAAATGTCAATTTTCTTTGAGAATGTGACATTTGCCTCTCTAGGTTTAGCATGGTCATCTGGGAAAATAATGACTTGGAAATCCAATTTCATCCTTTCTATTTTATTAAAAAAAAGGTTTATCAGTTTTGACCTCTCAAGACAGGTTATTTACAGTCAGCTCTGCAACGTGTGTTTATAAAATCTGCTGCACTGTGGTTTATTCCTGCATGTATTCACATTCATTAATGTTTAATGTATGTTGTTGTTGTTTTTACTTCTCAAATATCTTAATAACATGCAACTGAATAGATTGCAAACAGTGTGTCTTTTGATTATATATCCTCAATTATAAAAGGGGTATTACCGTGTCGTAAAATTATGACATACCGCTGAGATATACCATCATTTTAGGATTGGTGACGCTTGTGTAGAGCTTCCTCTCCTTCACTGTAATTTTCACATACAACAGCAGCCCATGACCAAAAGACTTTGCAGAGAACTAAAACGTAGCTCTACTCAAATACATGTGACTGACACCACCAGATGTCTAGGCACTGACTGATCAGGGGATGCAGTGCCACACCGGCATTGTATCCTCTCCTATCATTGAATCCTCTCCTGATTGGAGGGAGGTTCAAGAAGTCTGACCCCACTGATGATGAAGTGATATACTAGCAGTATGCCATTGGTTTATAAGACTGGAAATCCACTTTTTGTTGATGTGTGTTAACAGAAAATGGATAATACATCAATGTTTGCATGGCAACAGTTTCAAGGGTTTATCTGGCAATCCAAAAAAATACTTAACACCTGAGTAAATGCTTGATAAACATGCTTCCCATGTGGTTTTATTGAGAAAAACAAACAAAAAAAAAACCAAACAAACATATTTGCCTTTTTAGGTACTAGAATTACCGTGATGCATCTATCCATCAGTGGCATCCAGCCCTGTTCTAAAGTTACCTCCCATTGTTCCCCATTTTTATCATTTTTAACTTTTTTATCATTGCAATGTTACTTTAGAGCAGTCTTTTTATTTGTTATCTGCGCCTATTAGTTGTGTCTTCTGTTAGCCTTTCAGTGGGATGCTGAGGCAGCTGATGTCAGGTCAAGTAGTTGGCTTCAGTTACTCTCCTGTGCCCCCTGAGCATAGTAGAGTGAAGATATATCTTGTCCTATCTATCTATCTAAACAAGCAAAAATCCAGCAGCACACCCAAAGGTCATTCGGTGAAACACAAAAGTGCTTTATTGACCCATGTCACAAACTCAACATCTTGACGGTGTGATACAGTTGAAACGTCGTGTTTGTGACATGGCTCAATAAAGCACTTTTGTGTTTCACCGAATGACCTTTGGGTGTGCTGCTGGATCTTTGCTTGTTTGGAATCTGTTCACACAGTCTGCGACTGGAACTGCTTTTTCCATTTGCACCCCGCCCTCTGCTGATGTCTATATTTTGGTTGTGCTGCCTAGTCCTTGGTTTTGTATCTGTCTATCTCTCTATCTATCTATCTATGTTGGATAACCACAAGTATTTGGATTTAAAGGGATACTCTGCCCCTAGACATCTTATCCCCTAAGCGCTGCGGAATCTGTAGGCGCTATATAAATAAATAAAATAAATAAAAATAATAAATCCCCTATCCAAAAGATATAAACTTGCATTAAGGGGTGGGGTGTGATGTCACGAGGGGCCGTGACGTCATGATCCTTCAGCCCCTGCATCATCAGTCATCAGGCATGGAGTAAAGCTCGCTCCGTTCACTAGATGACAGGGGTGTTGCAGGAGAGATCACTGGGGTTCCTAGCGGCGGGACTCCTGCAATCAGACATCTTATCCCCTATCCTTTGGATAGGGGGATAAGATGTCTAGGGCGGAGTACCTCTTTAAGGTCTATGCACTCTAAATAAGTATTTAAATTTAAGCTCTATGCATTCCATTATTTAAAATAAAAAAAAAAAGTACTGGTCATGTGATAACACAAAACCCTCTATATACTCCTTTTCCCAGCAATTTCTATATCACTAATTCAAAACTGCCATGCCTAAATTTGTGATTAAACCATATGTTTTGAATAAATAATTATTTTTCCACTGCTTTTTCCTACCTATTTGTGTGCTTCTATGAAAAACAGGCATGCTTAAATCTAAAAAAAATTAGGCAATGTGTTTTCTGAACTAACAAAAAAAAAATATTTTTAATATTTTTTTCACTAATTATATGTGTACCACTAACAAAAACTGCCACGCTTCGAACTGCAACAATAACACAATTTGGGGGAGATTTATGAAAACCTGTCCAGAGGAAAAGTTGATGAGTTGTCCACAGCAACCAATCAGATCTTTCATTTTTGAAAAGGCCTCTGAAAAATAAAAGTTGTTGATACTGTTTCTTTAAGGGTTTGTGCATGGCTCTGATTCTTATCCTTCTCCAATCTCTGCTGGGCACTGTATATGTAACACTGCTCCAACCATTCCCTAAAGCCTGAGCAATATTTATGGACATTTATCAACGGGTTTAGTCAGGTTTTCTTTACTATAATTGTCGCAAAATTGTCGCAACTGTGACTACACGATTTTTCATGCGACATTTTGACTGGAAAGCGAGAAAAGCAAGTTTTCCTAAAATTTACTATGTAGTAATAATTTTAAAATGGACTACAGGTAGTCAGGTATTTATTAACTGCGACAGTCGCAACTGCGCAAAAAAAAGTCGCAACAGCGTTAAAAATTGACTAAATTTACTCCAGCTCAAATATGGAGCAGAAAAAGCTACTACCAAAGTAAAAAAGGAAAAATTGCTTACGTGAAAGAAAATTATCAACAGGCTGAAAGCAGTTGATAAATATGTCGCACATAAGCAAAAAAAAAAGTAAGGAAAAAATTACTAAAAAAAAGAATACATAAGCAAACATTGATAAATGTCCCTCATTGTGTTTCTACATACCAAAGGTGTTTGTTTGATGTTGATGTGATCGTGTGTTTAACCTAAGCTTGTTTCCTGCCTCTGCCTGATTCTGTTGTACCTTACTGACCTCCTATGCTTTACCTGGACCATTGATCATGCCTGTGCTCTCATCAAGCAGGCACCACCTGGCTGCATCTGAGCTCCTCAACACTGCTATGACACAACTTAGATCTGCTACATCGAACCATGTTTGTTGTGCTACCACAACCTATAGTATCAGCTTGCACCTCCTGCCTGTATCCTGAGGGCTTGGCACCAGAGCATTCTGGCCTGCCTGGCCAGCCTCTACTTAACCCAGGACCACTCTTGTTGAAAGTGATTTGGCATCATCTCTTCAGCTGGAGTTGGATAAAGGGTAAAAACTAGAGAAGAACCTAGATTCAACTCCCAAGTTTGGCCCAAAGCCAAACCAGTAAGTGGAACAATGGGTCCACATCCATTACATCCACATCCACAAGCATTACATTAACAGAGAGACAATTTCATAACGCAGTAATAGCAGGTCTAAGCTAGATTTATATGCAAGAGAGAAAGCAAGATTGTATGCCTGGTCTGTGTATCTGACCATTTGTAAGACTGTCAGCTTCCTTTAGATGATCCCTGGTGGACCTGAAAGGCAAATCAAGGCTTTCCTATCATCTCTCGCCACCATAAACTTCTGTTAAGCTGTCCCTTGTGTAAATACTAGTACTGTATGTAAACTGTGGCTCCTGAATGCAATCTTCTGCTCCTCCTCCTTCTTCTTCTCCTCCTCCTCCTCCCCATCATCATCATGAGCAGCAGTTTAGTGCTTTAATGCTGTGATGCTGCTATTTCTTTAATTTCTACTCACTTTTCTTCGCACTTTTACAACCCCCATTTCATGGCATAGCATGTAAGAGTAAGTACTTTTCTATAATTGGCCAAACTAAGAGAAAGGAAGTATATTTTGTGTATACTGCTGACAAACAGCCCAGTTCTTGTCTCAACCCTTGAAATGTGAGAGAGATTAAGAAATAGCTGTGGTTTTTCAGGAGATTGAGAAATAGGTTTTATGGGGCTCATTTTAAACAGTTGAAGGGGTACTCCGATGTAAAACTATTTTTTTTTAAATCAATTGGCGGCAGAAATTAAACAGATTTGTATTTACTTCTGTTTAAAAATCTTCCAGTACTTATCAGCTGCTGTATGCTACAGAGGAAGTTATTTTCTTTTAGAATTTCCTTCCAGTCTGACCACAGTGCTCTCTGCTGACACCTCTGTCTATGTCAGGAACTGTCCAGAGCAGGAGAGGTTTGCTATGGGGATTTGCACCTGCTCTGGATATAAAATAAAAACAACTATTGGCTGCTGTCACGATTCGGCTTACAGGTTGTGGATCCACTGTGTCAGCGAGGGATTGGCGTGGACCGTGCCGGTGGACCGGTTCTAAGTGGCTACTGGTGTTCACCAGAGCCCGCCGCAAAGCGGGATGGTCTTGCTGCGGCGGTAGCAACCAGGTCGTATCCACTAGCAATGGCTCAACCTCGCTGACTGCTGAGAAGGCGTGGGACAGAAGGACTAGGCAGAGGCAAGGTCAGACGTAGCAGAAGGTCGGGGCAGGCGGCAAGGTTCGTAGTCAATATGGATAGCAGGAGATCAGGTAACACAGGCTTGGACAACACTAAACGCTTTCACTGGCACAAGGCAACAAGATCTGGCAAGGGAGTGCAGGGGAAGTGAGGTGATATAGCCAGGGAGCAGGTGGAAGCTAATTAAGCTAATTGGGCCAGGCACCAATCATTGGTGCACTGGCCCTTTAAGTCTCAGAGAGCTGGCGCGCGCGCGCCCTAGAGAGTGGAGCCGCGCGCGCCAGCACATGACAGCCGGGGACCGGGATGGGTAAGTGACTTGGGATGCGATTCGCGAGCGGGCGCGTCCCGCTATGCGAATCGCATCCCCGCCGGCAATGTCAGTGCAGCGCTCCCGGTCAGCGGGTCTGACCGGGGCGCTGCAGGGAGAGAGACGCCGTGAGCGCTCCGGGGAGGAGCAGGGACCCGGAGCGCTCGGCGTAACAGCTGCCTTGTAGCCTAATCAGCACTAAAAGAGTTCATATTGTACATACAGTGCTAGAATAGGAGTTTTCAGTTCAGTTTTTTCTATACCCCACAGGGAGAAATATCCACTACTAACAAATTCTTTTTTTTTTAAATGGCAGAAATTAAATGGATAATCTAATTTGCATACTGACAGCTCTATTGTGAAGTTTGAGAGCGAATGATTTATGAAGCTAAAATATGCAAAGTACCCACAGGGCAATCTAAGTGTAAAGTTGAACACAGTGAAATAACAGCAAGTAAACTTTTAAAGGACTTGCAAACCCTCATGCCATTAACCATTTGCCACTAATGTATGAGGGCAGAGAGTATATAAATGAAAAGAATCTGCAGGCGGCATAAATATCAGGGTTGTGAACTTCTCAAATGAGCTTTACTGACAATAGTTTACAAATGTGCTGACAAATCATATTTCTAATTACAAGTTTCCTGCAATCTGGTAAAATTATACAGTCTATAAAAGAGGATTGAGTAGAATCTAGGGGAAGAGGGGAATTTGAGAGCGTTATTTTATAGTGAGATCACATTATCAGCAGAGTGTCATATTGTGGTACATAATGAAATTGAATTATAGTTTATATTTAAATGATAAATATGAGTGTTCCTTATTTATTGCTCAATGAGTCAGAGGAAAGAAAATACAGTAAATGTACAGTACAAACTCAATAAAAGAAAACTATATCTTATCAGGCACATTTCCTGCAGTATCTTACTTTGTAACATGTTTTTGTTTCCTTCTCCCCCTTTTTTTTTTCTGTTAGTGTCCTCATCATTATCATGAAGGGTGCAAATGGACATAAATGCTGCAATTGACTATAGTATCTATGATGTCAACAGTTTCTTTGATCACTGACACAATATAAAAAAGTCCCCTCCAGGGATGAAACTACAGACATAAGGCAAAATAGTGTGGGGGGGGGGGGGGGGGGGGGAGCGAAGAAATAGCTTTTGTAGTAATTGAAATGTTAAAAAAAAGATTGGTGATTATGTCAATAGTGTAGAACTATTGGGGGCATTTATGATTGTCTTTAGAGCTGTTTTTGTGTGTACATTTGTAGCACATTTGGCACAGCATTGCACCTCAGCTATTTCTTATGACTTAGGACCCGCAGCTAATACCGGACATCCCCAATCGGGCTGATGTCTAGTATTAACCCTTTAGATGCCGCAATCAAAGTTGATCGCAACATCTAAAGCCAGAGAAATCCAAACAGGCTAGGTCAGCAGAGCTGTTCGGAGCCTGCCTCAGTGAACCGCCACAGTGATCCCAAACAGCTTAGAGGACAGAGGGAGGTGTCTTACCTTTTTCCCGACTGTCCCATTGGTGTTTGGTTGCCCAAAGCCTGAAATCCAGGCTTGAGCAATCAAGGGCAGAAAACACTGATCAATGCATTCCTATGGCAATGCATAGAACAGTGCCTGCAGCCACTGCATAAAAAAGTTAAAAAAAGGTAATAAATATGATTTAACCCCTTCCCTAAAAAAAAATCTGAATCACCCCCCCCCCCCCTTTTCCCATAAAAAAAAAGTGTGTAAAGAAAAAGAAAAACAAACATATGTGGTATCACTGCATTTGTAAATTTCCAAAATATAAAAATATATTAAACCGGATGGTCAATGGCGTTAATTAAACCGCACGGTCAATGGCGTACGCGTAAAGATATTCCAAATTCCAAAATAGCATATTTCTGGTTACTTTTTATACCATAATAAAATTTATAAAAATGTATCCAAAAAGCTGATCAAAATAAAAATAGTTATGTTACGCCGAGCGCTCCGGGTCCCTGCTCCTCCCCGAAGCGCTCGCGGCGCCCGCCCGCGAATCGCATCCCAAGTCACTTACCTGTCCCGGTCCCCGGCTGTCATGCTCTGGCGCGCGCGGCTCCGCTCTCTAGGGCGCGCGCGCGCCAGCTCTCTGAGATTTAAAGGGCCAGTGCACCAATGATGGTGCCTGCCCCAATCACCCTGATTAGCTTGCACCTGTTCCTTGCCCATATAACCTCACTTCCTCTGCACTTCCTTGCCGGATCTTGTTGCCTTGTGCCTTGAGAAAGCTTTACTGTGTTACCCATACTGTGTTCCTGACCTCCTGCTATTTCACCATTGACTACGAACCTAGCCGCCTGCCCCGACCTTCTGCTGCGTCTGACCTTGCTCTTGTCTACTCCCTTGTACCACGCTTATCTCAGCAGTCAGAGAGGTTCAGCCGTTGCCAGTGGATACGACCTGGTTGCTACCGCCGCTGCAAGACCATCCCGCTTTGCGGCGGGCTCTGGTGAATACCAGTAGCAACTTAGAACCGGTCCACCGACACGGTCCACGCCAATCCCTCTCTGGCACAGAGGATCCACCTCCAGCCTGCCGAATCGTGACAAGTTACTGATAAAAACTTCAGATCACAGCTCAAAAAAATGAGTCCTCATACCGCCCTGTTCGTGGAAAAATAAAAAAGTTATAGGGGTCAGAAGATGACAATTTTAAACGTATTGATTTTCATGCATGTAGTTAGGATTTTTTCCCGAATTTAAAACAAAATCAAACCTATATAAGTAGGGTATCATTTTAATCGTATGAACCTACAGAATAAAGATAAGGTGATATTTTTTCCAAAAACTTTACTGCATAGAAACGGAAGCCCCCAAAATATACAAAATTTTATTTTTTCTTCAATTTTGTTGCACAATGATTTTTTTTCCATGTCATTAAAAAGTAGAATTGGTTGCGCAAAAAAAAAAGCCATCATATGGATTTTTAGGTGCAAAATTGAAAGGGTTATGATTTTTAAAATGTACAAAAGGTCAAAAACTGAAAAGCGCTTGATCCTTAAGGGGTAAATGTAAGTCTATGGGAGGGGGCGTGATGTGGGAGGGCAGCCCTCTCAAAGACTTGTATTGAGGGGGCAGGACGAGACGGCACGAAGGGACGTCATTGTGCTCCGGCCCCTGTATCCCCCTGTGGGGACATAAAAAGTGGGAAAAAAAAGTTGAAAAGTGAAAAAATAGAAAGTGAAAAAAAGTGAAAAATCCCCTCCCCCAATAAAAACGAAAATTGTCCCTTTTTCCCATTTTACCCCAAAAAGAGTAATTTTTTTTTATAAACATATTTGGTATTGCCGCATGCTTAAATGTCCAAATTATCAAAATATAATGTTAATGATCCATAAAGTGAATGGCGTAAACTTAAAAAACAAAAGTCCATAAATGCTGCTTTTTTATCACATTTTATAAAAAAAAATAATATATATACATAAAAAGTGATCTAAAAGTTTTATATATGCAAATGTGGTATCAATAAAAAGTACAGATGACGGCGCAAAAACGGAGTCCTCATACCACCCCATATACGGAAAAATGAAAAAGCTATAGGTTGTCAAAATAGGGTCATTTTATGTTTTTGATTTTGTACAAAAAGTTTGAGATTTTTTAAAGCGGTACAAAAAATTGAAAAATATCTAGGCACTGGTATCATTTTAATCGTATTGACCCAGAGAATAAAGAACAAAAGTCATTTTTGCTGTAAAGTGTACAGTGCAAAAACGAAACCCTCCAAAGTGTGCCAAATTGTTTTTTTCAATTAAATTTCCTCCCTAAAAAAATTATTCTTTGGCTTTGCCATACATTTTTTGGTAAAATGAGAGGATTCATTACAAAATATAATTGGTCACAAAAAAAAGCAAGCCCTTTTATGGGTCTGTAGATGGAAATATAATAGTTATGTATTTTAGAAGGCGAGGAGGAAAAAAATGAAAACGCTAAAATAAAATTGGCCTGGTCCTTAAGGTCCTGATCGCGCGTTGTCCCACCGCTGGGGACCCCCATGATCTTGCATGCAGTACTCCGCTGTCATCAGGCCCCAGAGCAAACATCCGCTCCGGGTCTGATGACAGGGCCGGTGATCGTGACATCACAGCCCCGCCCACATGTGACGTCACACTCCACCCCCTCAATGCGTCTATGGCAGGGGCGAGACAGCTGTCTTGCCCCCTGCCATAGACTTACATTGAGGGGGCGGAGCGTGACGTCACATGGGGCGGAGCCGTGACCTCACAATACTCCGGCCGCATGATCGGCAGTCATCATCGGCGATGTTCGCTCCGGGGCCTGATGAAAGTGGGGTGCTGAGTGCGGGATCACGGGGGTCCCCAGTGGTGGGACCCTGCGCGATCAGGCAACTTATCCCCTATCCTTTAGATAGAGGATAAGTTGTCAGCACGGTAGTATCCCTTTAAGGGGTTAAAATAGTGAAAAAGAAAAAGCTTGTGTAAATATTGAAAATTTGAAAAGATTATTAAATATTCTCCCTCTTTGGGAGTAGAAACCATTGGTTATGGTGTCTCAAAATAGTGAGGAACTGGTAAATAGTGAAGAAGAAATAGCTTTTGTGAATATTGAAAAGTTAAAAAAGATATCACAAATTCTCCCTTTTTGGGAATTGCAACAGGTTTTCTTACTGGCAAGTGAAAAAGATGCAATGGCTTTCTCCAAGCTTTCAAAAAATTCTCCTTTTTCGGGAGTTACAACAGGATTAGTCATACAAAATGGTGAAGAAGAAAAATATATATCCCTTTTTGGGGTAAGGGGTTGTCCAAATATTTCTCCTTGTATGGGAGTTGCAACAGGATTGGTGTCCCAAAATGGTGAAGACAAAATAGCTTTGATAGTAGTTTGGCTTACCTGATGGCATGACATAGCCGCCACATCATTCCTCCTCCTCCCTCCACAGTCCATGGATGCCCTAAGCCTGGAGAAATGATCTTCTTCTAGATTATTCTTCACTTATCTTTCTTTGCTGTTTATTTTCTTGTTAAAGTTTTACTTACAAGACAGCCACTGGCATTAATTTACATTTTTAGTAACCAGCAGGCTGAAGCTTTGATACTCAGTATGAAATATGGGTCTAAAACTATTTCAGACCACACCCCTTTAAAAATAAAAGTAGATGACAGTACATCTTGTAAACAGATATGCCCAGTATTTAAGATATGCTCACATTGGCTCATAATACTTGACAAGGATGAATTTATTCTTGCATAAATAATATTGGGATTCACTTAAGGTATACGCTAGAGGTATAAAAGGCAGAAAATGGATTATAAGAAAGATCCTAGTAGTGAATTATTTGAAAATCTTAGAAAAGCTCAAAGTAATTTAGCCAAATCCTTAAAAGGGAAAGTACAACATAGATTGTTTTTTTCAGGGGCTGAGATACTTTGTGGAGGTGGAAAACCCAACTAATTTCTTCAAAATATAGTCAAAACCCAGGAGGAAAGGAAAGCAACCGAGGCCATCTCATTGGGAAATAGTAAAATATTAACTGATCTGCAAGTTTTTAAAAGCTAATTTTCTTTGCACTCTATACTTTTAGTTGTTTGGCTAACGATGAAGGATCTCCAACGTTTTAGGGAAACTGTAATGTGTGGAATCGGGTTCTGAGTACAAGGCGACATTTTCCTATATTCTTTGTAGCATCATGCATTGTTGTGATTATGCCCGGTCCTATCAGTGGGCTTAAACCTAGAGCCTATTACATCTCTGTTTTCATCGTCCACGCCCATCGCAGGTGTCTTCTCAAGCCTTGCTTGTGTTCAGTCTTTCGGGACTAGCTTTCATACTGTTTCTGGCTTGTTCTTTCCTGTGTTTTTTTACCTCAGCTTCCTGTATGGTTATTCTCTGCTTAGCTATTTGGTACCTATGCTGCTATCTCAGTTTTAACCTGGCTAGTTAGACTACTTTATTTTTGTTTGTTTATTCCCTGTTTTTTTATTGTATTTTGTGCCTACTAACCTTTTGTGTTCTGACCAGATTCAATTACCTCCATACAATCTTGTTTATTGTTTCGGAATGTTTTACACCCATGTGCTTTATTCCAGAGCAGGGACATTAAACCAGCTGGGGATCAGCTGTCTAGAGCAAATATGCAAGTAGGCAGGACAAGTGGTCCTAGATGAGAGCAGGGTTACACTTGTAATAGCCCCAAGTTAGACACAACACAAAGGGCAGAGCTCAAGAAGGATAATACTTGTGGGGACTTGTTGGATGTAACGTTTTCCACTGCTATGGTCTCATCACCAGGACTGAATGGTTTACTGTTCAAGTTCTATAAAAAATATGTGAATGCCCTTGCAACTTTACTTACCTCCTAAGTCCTAAAAAAAAATCCTGTATGGAAGGATGTCTCCCAAAATCTATGTTGGAAGCCTTTGTGATTCCTATTTTAAAGAAAAACAAAGAACCTTATTTGGTTGAGGCATACAGACCAATATACTTAATCAATACAGGTGCAAAGATTTTTGCTTAACTTTTAGCGGTAAGAATTGCGAAGGTCATTAACATTCTAGTTCATGAGGATCAAATGGGATTAATCCCAGGGAGATTATGGGCCTTTGTTTAGAGAAATACTTTGCTAACATTAAGCTGACTTGGGGGGGTGGGCACTTCATCCTGTCATTGGGTGCAGTTGAGGCCTTTGACAGGACTGAGTGGCAATTTCTTTAATCCTGTTTTTCTAATTCTGGATAACTCTGTTTAGGGGTAGAGCATTGAATTACAGGGAAGCTAAGGTATTCAGAGAGGAAATTTTTCTACTGTACTTTGCACTTAAAAAAGTATAACAATATAGTCTAAGCTTTAGCCACCTCCACTCAGCTCTCACACAAATTGTTTTGTTGTGGTCAAGTCAATTCTATGCAGACAATTTTCTGAAGTCTTGGTAAAGAACACAGATTTGCATCCTTATTTCCACTATGCTATAGGTTTAGACAATGGTTTATGGTTCAGATATTGTTTCATACTTATATTACAAACTAAGGATTAGTCAAGCTTCTTTGTGGAACAAAAACAAAAACAAAAAAATAACATGGCTGACAATGGCATCTGGCAGATAGCTATTTCCTATGTCAGAAGGTATTGGAAGTATAAATAGCAAAATTTACATCAGAATACCTGTTCATAGTTACTACCCCAACAAGGTTTTTATTCCAGTTCTGGCTACTGCAGTTGTAAAAATGTTGAGGACTAATTTGCTATATTTGTGTTATGAAGTTGGTCTAAAGTAGTCTGGTTCATTATATTAACTATCCTTGTGAATGGTTTTTATTTGTCATAAATTGGCTGGCCTACTGTGAATTTATATGATATTAGCCGTTTTCAAAGCACACCAGTACTAATTGCATGAAATGTGTAGATTTATTGCCTTTACAGATTATTTTCCATCTGCACAGTGGTTCCTTAGGGATCCTGTTTTATAGCATCTTTTGCTTATTAACCCATGTGAGCTGGACTGTGTAAATTGCATCTGCTCATTACCATTTTTCTACATATTTACAATTGTGCTTTTTTCCAGGCAATTAATTTCATTTGACAACGGTTTATTCGATATTAAACTATGTATAAGAGACAACTTTCTGTCAATTTGTAACAGATTTCTACAGAAAATTCTTGGCAGTAACAGTACGAGGATTATCATATACCAAATTACAAAGAATGCACAAAAATAATTACAAAAGTACATTTCGATGAGAATATACTAATGCATCATATAGTGAAACACTAAAGAAAAACTGAATTTATTGTGAGCGAAGCTTCAGAACCAAATGGAGAGATCTGTCAAGCAGAAGAAAAATGAAATTAAATGTTGTTATCAAATGTATTAAATATAAAACCTACAAATTACTGACACCTAAAAACTGTATACAAAACAAGTCAATGTTTTCAAAGGATTACATACTAACAAATATATCCCTCCCTATTAAAATAACACACCCTTAAAGGGGCACTCCACTGGAAAACATTTTCTTTTAATTCAACTGGTACCAGAAAGTTAAACAGATTTGTAAATTACTTCTATTAAAAAATTGCAATCCTTCCAGTACTTATAAGCTGCTGTATAATCCACCGGAAATTCTTTTCTTTTTGAATTTCCTTTCTGCCTAACCACAAGTGCTCTCTGCTAACACCTCTGTCCATTTCAGGAACTGTCCAGTGCAAGAGAGGTTTGTTATGGGGATTTGCTCCTATCTGGACAGTTCCTAAAATGGACAGAGGTGTCAGCAGAGAGCACTGTGGTTAGACAAAAAGGAAATTAAAAAAGAAAAGAACTTCCTGTGGATTATACAGCAGCTGAAAAGTACTGGAAGGATTGGGATGTTTTAAAACAAGTAATTTAGAAGTAATTTTTAAAAGTAAAATCTAAGTAAATCTATTTAACTTACTGACACCAGTTGATTTAAAAGAAAATGTTTTCCAATGGAGTAGATCACCAAAAGAGAATAATTCCTTACATAGGATATCAGTGTACTTTACTTAACTGGGACATCCTGGGGGGTCTGTGTGTGCACCCCACCACCACCTTAACTGGTGTTACAAATCTATAGGGTTGTGTATGGGTTCATTCTTTAAGCTGTGATCTGTAGTTTTTTAATGGTGTCAGAGTGACTTAGATGGGACTTTTTTTATTTACTTTTATTATTTTTTACTGAAATATGATCAACATTTATTATTATTATTATTATTATTTTTTATATACAATTCACCGTTTGGGATACATATTGTTGTATTTTCAAAATTTGGACAATTATGCACTCTGATACCAAACATGTATTTGAATTTTTATTTGGGTGGCTTGTTTACATGTTAACCTCACCATGACGAAAGGCATACAGGTACACGCTCACACCCTGGGGCACTCCAATGGAGAATTTTTTTTTTTTTTTTTTTCAAATCAACTGGTGCCATAAAGTTAAACAGATTTGTATATTACTTCTATAAAAAAATCGTAATCCTTCCATTACTTATCAGCTGCTGTATGCTCCAGAGGAAGTTGAGTTATTTTTTTCTGTCTGACCACAATACTCGCTGCTGACACCTTTATCCATGTCAGGAACTGTACAGAGCAGGAGAGGTTTGCTATGGGGATTTGCTCCTACCCTGGACAGTTCCTGACATGGAAAGAGGTGTCCACAGAGAGCACTGTGGTTAGACTGATAAGAACAACTCAACTTTCTCTGCAGTTAACAGCAGCTGATAAGTACTGGAAGGATTTAGATTTTTTAATAGAAGTTATTTACAAATCTATTTAACTTTATGGCACCAGTTGATTTGAAAGAAAAAAAAATAAAGTTTAACACCAGAGAACCCCTTTAAGGACAGAGGGCATACCAGTATGCCCTGATTCCATTAATGGGGTTTAACCCCTTAAGGACCAGTTTTTTTTTCCCTTTTTGCACTTTAATTCTTTCCTCCTTACCTTCAAAAAATCATAATTCTTTCAATTTTGCACCTAAAAATCCATATGATGGCTTATTTTTTGCGCCACCAATTCTACTTTGTAATGACATCAGTCATTTTACCCAAAAAATCTATGACGAAACGGAAAGAAAAATCATTGTGTGACAAAATTGAAGAAAAAACACCATTTTGTAACTTTTGGGGGCTTCCGTTTCTATGCAGTAAATTTTTTCGGTAAAAAGTACACATTCTCTTTTATTTTGTAGATCCATATGATTAAAATAATAACCTACTTAGATAGGTTTTATTTTGTCGTACTTCTGGAAAAAATCATAACTACATGCAGGAAAATTTATACGTTTAAAATGTCATCATCTGACCCCTATAACTTTTTTATTTTTCCGTATATGGGGCGGTATGAGAGCTCATTCTTTTCTGAAGTTTTTACCAGTACTATTTTTGTATTGATCAGACTTTTTGATCGCTTTTTATTCATTTTTTCAAGATACAAAAAGTGACCAAAAATACCCTATTTTGGACTTTGGATTTTTTTGTGCATACGCCATTGACTGTGCGGCTTAGTTAATTATATATTTTTATAATTCAGACATATCCGCATGCGGCGATACCACATATGTTCATTTTTATTTACACAGTTCTTTTTATGGGAAAAGGGGGGTGATTCAAACTTTTATTAGGGAAGGGGTTAAATGATCTTTATTAACTTTTTTTCACTTTTTTTTTGCAATGTTATAGTTCCCATAAGGGCTATAACACTGCAACACTGATCTTTTACATTGATCAATGGTTTCTCATAGGAAACCATTGATCGATGATTCTGCCTCTTGACTGCTCATGCCTGGATCTCAGGCACTGAGCAGTCATTCGGCTATTGGACACCAGGAGGCAGTAAAGGGGACCCTCTTGCTGCCCTACAGCTGTTCGCGATTTCACCTCGGCGATCCTGCACAGCCCGCTGAGCT
Source organism: Hyla sarda (assembly GCF_029499605.1). NCBI lineage: Eukaryota > Metazoa > Chordata > Amphibia > Anura > Hylidae > Hyla > Hyla sarda. Next base: position 197,986,280 of record NC_079193.1, on the reverse strand, counting down.
AGCCGGGGGTAGTTTAGTTTCACTTTAGACGCGGCAATCAACTTTGAACACCATGTCTAAAGGGTTAATAACTCACAGCACCGGGATCTGTGCAGCGCTGTTATCCACGGGTCCTGGCCATTGTTAGAGGCCGGGCCCGACATGCCGTGGCGCCGCATTATAGAACAGGAGCAGACTCAGGGCGTACAGGTAAGCCCTTGGTCCTTAAGGGGTTAAACAATTCTCACGAGCGGAGAACGCTTTACATCCGGTGGGTCCCGGTTGCTATGGGCAGCCAGGACCCATGGTTAATGCTGGGCACTGCCAATCGGGCCAATGCCCGGCATTAACCCTTAACCCCTTAACGACCATGGACGTAAATGTACGTCCTGGTTTTGTGATACTTCCCGCACCAGGATGTACATTTACGTCCTGTGTATGACCGCGAGCATCATCCATAGGATTTCCCATTGATTTACTGCCTGGCACCACCCTCCCAGGGGGCAAATCTACCACTTGTCTGTTCCTGAAACCCAGGCCATGTCAACCTACATCCAGGAGAACCTTCAGAAGGGGTTTATCAGGAAATCCTCTTCTGCTGCCGGAGCCGGGTTCTTCTTTGTCGAAAAAAAAGATGGGTCATTGCATCCTTCCATCGATTACCGAGGACTGAATAAAATTACAGTAAAAAAAAGTTATCCCCTTCCTTTAATCTCTGATTTGTTTGATCGCCTGCGAGGTGCCAGGATTTTCTCCAAACTGGATCTTCGTGGTGCCTATAACTTGATTCGTACAAAAGAAGGGGACAAGTGGAAGACTGTGTTTAACATTTGAGACGGACATTTTGAGTACCTTGTAAGGCCATTTGGTCTTTGTAATGCGCCAGCAGTCTTCCATGAGTTTGTCAATGACATTTTTTGTGACCTTCTCTACTACTCCTGTGTCGTTGTCTATTTGGATGGCATTCTCATCTATTGGCCCAATCTTCAAACTCATCATCTCCATCTCCGTCAAGTTTCACAGCGTCTCCAAGACAACCAACTCTATGTAAAACTTGAAAAGTCTTCTGTTTTTGGGGTATATTGTTACCAGTCAAGGACTACAAATGGATTCTACAAATTATCATCTGTACTGGAGTGGCCTCAACCTTCTGTTCTGTAAGCGATTCAGCGCTTCGTTGGCTTTGCCAATTATTATCGGCAGTTCATTCATCACTATTCCACCTTGGTTGCCCCATGGGGTCTCTTACCAAGAAGAGTGTCAATCCGAAAGTCTGGACTCCAGAGGCCAAAGAAGCGATCAAACACTTAAAGTCTGCCTTCGCTTCTGCTCCGGTGTTGTCAAGACCTAATCCGGACAAGTCATTTACTTTTGAGGTGGATGCGTCTTCAGTTGGTGCAGAAGCAGTCTTGACACAAAGATCTTCCAAGGGAAGGTCTGTGACTTGCAGATTTTTCTCTAAGACCTTCTCTCCAGTGGAGAGAAATTATATTATAGGAGATCGTGAGCTTGTGGCTATTAAGTTGGCCTTGGAAGAATGGCTACATCTCTTAGAAGGCTCAGTGCATCCAATAACCATCTATACAGATCACAAGAACTTGCTCTATCTTCAGTCAGCCCATCGTCTCAACCCTTGACAGGCTCGCTGGTCACTGTTCTTCTTCAGGTTTAACTTTTTTATCCATTTTCATCCTGCAGAGAAAATGTTTCTAGATCTTCTGAGGTACAAGACCTGGAATCACATCTTCAACATATTGTTCGTCCTGATCGTCTTATTTCCGCTGCACAAGCAAGTCTTCAGCATCTGCCCCCTGGGAAGACTTTTGTATCTCCTCGTCTGAGACTCCGAATCTTGAGATGGGGTCATTCATCTCTGTTGGCCGGTCATGCCGGTATCCGTAAATCCTTGCAACTAATTTCCAGTATTGGTGGCCCACTCTGAAACAGGATGTCATTGACTTTGTTCGTTTCTGCTCAGTCTGTGCCTGGTACATACCATCATGTGCCAAGCCTGCCGGTCTTCTACATCCTTTGCCTGTCCCTGACCTGCGCTGGACTAACATTGCAACTGACTTCATTTCTGACCTTCCTTTTTCTAGCGGCAATACGGTCATTTGGGTTGTTGTGGATCGATTTTCTAAAATGGCTCATTTTGTGCCCTTGCCTGGTTTACCATCTGCACCTCTACTAGCTAAACTGTTCCTTTCCCATATCTTCTGTCTCCATGGATTACCAACACATATTGTCTCTGACCGGGCAATCTACTCACATCTTCAAGTTAAGTTGGATTTCTCCTTTGCATATCATCACCAATCTAATGGTAAAGTTGAGAGGGTGTACCAGATCTTGGGAGATCACCTTCGCTACTTTGTTTCTGCCCACCAAGACAACTGGGCTGAACTACTACCCCGGGCTAAGTTTTCTTACAACCATAGGCATACCGAATCCACAGGAACTTCACCCTTCTTTGTGGTCTATGGACTTTATCCTCATCCACCTTTGCCCTTGTCTTCTCGAACTAGTATGGAACTCCGCCTCCATCTGGAAGAAGATTTGTCTCTTCCTTCTTCGTGCCATGACCCGTATGATATCTCAAGTGGACAAGAAAAAGCGCCCCCTCCTAAATACTCACCCGGGGACAAAGTGTGGTTGTCATCAAAATATATTCGCTTCAGAGTACCCTGATACAAACTGGGTCCACGCTATTTGGGTCCTTTCAAAGTCAAGTAATGTCTAAATCCAGTGGCTTATTCTCTTCATCGGCCTTCCTCCCTTCGGATCCCAAATTCTTTTCACGTCTTCCTCTTGAAACCTGCCATCCATAACCGCTTCTCTAAAAGGGACATTGTTCTTACTTCCATCTCGGGTACCTCTGATGTATATTCTGTCAAGGAAATTCGTAAAAAGTTTTATGATTTTTAGAAGGGGAGGAGAAAAAATGAAAGTGCAAAATCGAAAATTGGCCTGGTGCTTAAGGTGAAAATGGGCTTTGTCCTCAACCCCTTAAGGACTCAGGGTTTTTCAGTTTTTGCACTTTTGTTTTTTCCTCCTTACCTTTTAAAAATCATAACCCTTTCAATTTTCCACCTAAAAATCCATATTATGGCTTATTTTTTGCGTCGCCAATTCTCCTTTGCAGTGACATTAGTCATTTTACCCAAAAATGCACGGTGAAACGGAAAAAAAAATCATTGTGCGACAAAATCGAAGAAAAAACACCATTTTGTAACTTTTGGGGGCTTCCGTTTCTACGCAGTGCATATTTTGGTAAAAATTACACCTTATCATTATTCTGTAGGTCCATACGGTTAAAATAATACCCTACTTATATAGGTTTGATTTTGTCCCACTTCTGGAAAAAATCATAACTACATGCAGGAAAATTTATACATTTAAAAATGTCATCTTCTGACCCCTATAACTTTTTTATTTTTCCACGTACAGGGCGGTATGAGGACTCATTTTTTGCGCCATGATCTGAATTTTTTATCGGTATGATTTTTGTTTTGATCGAACTTTTTGATTTTTTAATAGTATAAAAAGTGACCAAAAATGCGCTTTTTTTGACTTTGGAATTTTTTTGCGTGTACGCCATTGACCGTGCGGTTTAATTAATGATATATTTTTATAGTTCGGACATTTACGCACGTGGCGATATCACATATCTTTATTTTTTTTACACAGTTTTTTTTTTTATAGGAAAAGGGGGGTGATTCAAACTTTTATTAGTGAAGGGGTTTAATGACCTTGATTAACACATTTTTTTAAATTTTTTTGAAGTGTTATAGGTCCAATAGGGACCTATAACACTGCACACACTGATCTCTCATCCTGATCACAGGAGTGTATTAACATGCCTGTGATCAGTGTTATCGGCGCTTGACTGCTCCTGCCTGGATCTCAGGCATGGAGCAGTCATTCGCCGATCGGACACCGAGGAGGCAGGTAAGGGCCCTCCGGGTGTCCTGTAAGCGGTTCGGGACGCAGCGATTTCACCGCGGCGGTCCCAAACAGCCCGACTGAGCAGCCGGGTCACTTTCACTTTCACTTTAGAAGCGGCGGTCAGCTTTCACCGCCGCTTCTAAAGGGTTAATACCGCACATCGCCGGGATCGGAGATGTGTGGTATTAGCCGCGGGTTCCGGCCGTTGATGAGCGCCCGGATAGACGCAATATGATGCGGGATCGCGGCGCGATCCCGCTTCATATCGCGGGAGCCGGCGCAGGACGTAAATATACATCCTGCGTCGTTAAAGGGGTACTCCCATGGAAAACTTTTCTTTTTTTAAATCAACTGGTGCCAGAAAGTTAAACAGATTTGTATATCACTTCTATTAAAAAATCTTAATCCTTCCAGTACTTTTTAGGTGCTGTATACTAAAGAGAAATCCAAAAAAGAAATGCATTTCCTCTGATGTCATGACCACAGTGCTCTCTGCTGACCTCTGCTGTCCATTTTAGGAACTGCCCAGAGAAGGAGAAAATTCCCATAGCAAACATATGCTGCTCTGGACAGTTCCTAAAATGGACAGCAGAGGTCAGCAGAGAGCACTGTTTTCATGACATCAGAGGAAATGCATTTCTTTTTGGATTTTTCTTTAGTATACAGCCCCTAAAAAGTACTGGAAGGATTAAGATTTTTTAATTGAAGTGATTTACAAATCTGTTCAACTTTCTGGCACCAGTTGAATTTTTTTTTTTAAGTTTTCCACACGAGTACCCTTTTAAAGGGTTAAAAAAAACCTTTTTAATTTCTTTATTTACACCTATAAGCCATGCTTAGGTTGCTGATACTGATCATTTCCATACTATTTTATAGTATTGATAATAGAGATTGATGCTCTGCAGGTAGAGTCTGCCAGAGGCAGACACTAGTAGAAGATTGCTCTGTGGCAGGTAAATAGTCCTAGGTATCTACCACTATGGCCTCTAGCTGCCATAGAAACTGGTTAACACCCTGCAAATATGTTGTGGCGGGTGTCGATCGGGCATCTGACCTGTCAGGCAAGCGTTTCAATGGATAATAAATGAGTTAATTCATGGACATCAGCTCTTCTCCTTGCTTCATATACATAATGAACTGCATGACATATATGTATGGCAATGCACATTAAGACAAAATTAAACGTGCAATATATTTAGATCAAATGTCACAAAGAGGATAAAGAGCTTACTCGGGATTAGAAAACATAGCAGTTTTCTTGCAAAAATGCCAACACATCTGTCCTCAAGTTGTGTGTGGTATAACATCTCTGCTCCATTCACTGTAATGGAATACCAATACAGAATAATAAGTGAAGCTGTTTGTGGAAGAAAGAGATCTTGGAAAAACCTTTTAATTTAAAAATCTTTATGATTTATGAGAAGTATTTATGCCCATATTATAAATACCGGAATATATTTTCTTCTATAACCATTACAATAATGTGGTGCATGGACTAAACTAGTGTCCTATGAAAAATAGGACAACGTTTGGGTAATATGTCAATGTAACTAGATACCAGTCTTACACAGATGCTCTGTCGACCATATACAGTCATGGCCGTAAATGTTGGCACCCCTGAATCTAAAAGAAAATGAAGTATTTATCACAGAAAAGGATTGCAGTAACACATGTTTTGCTATACACATGTTTATTCCCTTTGTGTGTATTGGAACTAAACCAAAAAAGGGAGCAAAAATGGTCTGGACAAAGTTATTTGCACCCTTAACATAATATTTGGTTGCACACCCTTTGGAAAAAAAACTGAAATCTGTTGCTTCCTATAACCATCAATAAGCTTCTTACACCTCTCAGCCGGAATGTTGGACCACTCTTCCTTTGCAAACTGCTCCATGTCTCTCTTATTGGAAGGGCGCCTTTTCCCAACAGCAAATTTAAGATCTCTCCACAGGTGTGCAATGGAATTTAGATCTGGACTCATTGCTGGCCCCTTTAGAACTCTCCAGCACTTTGTTCCCATCCATTTCTGGGTGCTTTTTGACATATGTTTGGGGTCATTGTCCTACTGGAAGACCCAAGATCTCGAACGCAAACCCAGCTTTCTGACACTGGGCAATACAGGGCGACCCAAAATCCATTGGTAATCCTCAGATTTCATGATGCCTTGCACACATTCAAGACACCCAGTGCCAGAGGCAGCAAAACAACCCAAAAACATCATTGGACCTCTGCCATATTTCACTGTAGGTTTCTTTTCTTTGTAGGCCTCATTCCATTTTCGATAAACAGTAGAATGAAGTGCTTTACCAAAAAGCTCTATCTTGGTTGCTATCTTGATCTCCACAAGACGTTTTCCCAGAAGGATTTTGGCTTACTCAATTAATTTTGGCAAAATGTAGTCTTGCTTTTTTATGTCTCTGTGTAAGCAGTGGGGTCCTCCTGGGTCTCCTGCCATAGTGTTTAATTTCATTTAAATGTCGACTGATAGTTGGCGCTGACACTGATACTCCCTGAGCCTGCAGGACAGCTTGAATATCTTTGGAACTTGTTTGGGGCTGCTTATCCACCATCCAGACTGTCCTTCGTTGACACCTTTCATAAATGTTTCTCTTCCTTGCACGCCCAGGGAGATTAGCTACAGTGCCATGGGTTGCAAATTTCTTGATAATGTTGCGCACTGTGGACAGAGGCAAATCTATATCTCTAAAAAAAAAGTTGACCTGGCAAATTCAACAAATTTTTCTGAAAAAATTAGCTTCGGTATGAATTTATTTGCAGCAAATCGCTATTGAAAACGGCTATTTCTGGGCTACAAAGAGCCTCAAAAGGGGTGCAGAACACTTTGCCTTGTCGTAACACTCATAGGGAGTGTGTTATGTTAGTGAAATAATACTGTTATTCAGTATGACATGCAGATTACAGGCATCACTATTAGAATCCCTGTTGCAGAGCGGCACAATGACAGAGCATGGAGGTGGCATCAGTATGAGGAGACCATATGGCGGCAAAATGAGACAGCCTGTAGGTGGAGGCAGCATGAGGAGACCCTATTGTGCTTAAATGACACAGCAGGGAGGTGGCAACAGCCTGTCGAGACCATATAGTAGCTGAATGACCCAACCTGGAGGTGGAAACAGCTTGACGAGACCATAGGGTCTCACAATTGAAAACAATAAAGATATTTTTTTAACATTTAAATTGAAGATTTCAAATAGATGAATCAAAATTTTTTTATTTAATGTGCCAGCAGCATGAGGAGACCACATAGCGGCACATTAACACAGCCTGGAGTTGGAGCAGCATGAGGAGACCATAATCTGGCAGAATGACACAGCCTGTGTTACGCCGAGCGCTCCGGCTCCCCCTCCTCCTCCGGAGCGCTCGAGGCGTTTCCTGCCCTGCAGCGCTCCAGTCGGCAGTGCTGACCGGAGACACTGCTCAGCTGTGCCCGGCGGGGATGCGATCTGCCTAGCGGGACGTGCCCGCTTGCGGATCGCACCCTGTCCCTCTCACCTGCCCTGTCCTCCTGCTGTTCTGTCCCGGCGCGTGCGGCCCCGCTCTCTAGGCTCTCTGAGATTTAAAGGGCCAATGCACCACTAATTGGTGCCTGGCCCAATCAGTGTTAATTGGCTCCTACCTGCTCCTTGCTTATAAAAACCCACTTCCCCTTCTTGTCCTTGCCGGCTCTTGTTGCCTTTGTGCCCTGTGAAAGCGTTTAGTGTGTTCCCAAGCCTGTGTACCCAGACCTTCTGCTGTTGCCCCTGACTACGACTCTTGCTGCCTGCCCTGACCTTCTGCTACGTCCGACCTTGCTCTTGCCTTGTCCCTGTGTACCGCGCCTGTCTCAGCTGTCAGTTGGGGTTGAGTCGCTATCGGGTGGAACGACCTGGGGGTTACCTGCCGCTGCAAGTCCATCCAGCTTTGCGGCGGGCTCTGGTGAAAACCAGTAACCTCTTAGACTCCGTTCCCCTGGTACGGCCCACGTCATCACCCCACTGACACAGAGTATCCACCACCAGTGTCCTCGCTGCATACCAGTCCGGATCCTGACAGCCTGGAGTTGGCAGCAGTGTGAGAAGACCATATAGTGGCTGAATGACACAGCCTGGAGGTGGCGGAAGCATGAGGAAACCACATAGTAGCTGAATGACACAGCCTGGAGGTGGCGGCAGCATGAGGAGACCATATAGTGGCTGAATAACAGCCTTGAGGTGACGGCAGTATGAGTAGACCATATAGTAGCTGAATGACACAGCCTGGAGGTGGCGGAAGCATGAGGAGAACATATGGTGGCAGAATGAGACAGCCTGGAGCTGGCATCAGCATGAGGAGAACATATGGTGGCAGAATGAGACCATGTGTAACACTTACCAAGAAGGGAATTAATAGTGCGAGAGTAGGGCCTTAGAGGGTAAGTTTTTACCACCGTCAGTTACAATGGACCATACATTGTTCCCTTCCACCTTTTAGATGTCTTTGATTCTCATTAATACTTAGGGGTGTAGGTGGCACATGGTGTTTTTTGCACATCTTTCCTTTTCTTAGATATAAAAAAATTGGGGTCCATATATATTATCCTAAGGAAAGTTAAAGGGGTACTTCGGTGGAAAACATTTTTTTTTTTTTTTTTTAATCGACTGGTGCCAGAAAGTTAGACAGATTTGTAAATGATAGTACTGGAGAAAAGAATAGGCTGCACTCACCATAATATTTGTTCTGTGCTTTATTCCAACAGAATCATGGGGTATATACAGCACGTGGGTTCATGACAAGCAACATAAGTTTCACGCTTACTTAGCACATCCTCTGGCTCAGATTTGTAAATGATTTCTATTAAAAAATCTTTACCCTTCCAGTTGTCACAGTGAGTGCTCCCGTCTCCACCTCCAGACCGGAGCGCCCGCTGCCTGTGTCCTCCGTGCTGGGGTCCCGGCGTCTCCCGGGAGCGCGGGTCTCACTGTGGCAGGGACGCGGCTAGCGTGGCGGCTGGTCCCCGCTCACGCGCCGCCTCCCCGTTCATCTCACCTGCTCCCCGCGCTGCGCTCCTTGCTCCTGGGTCCCGGCGCACGCGGCCCCGCTCTCTAGGGCGCGTGCGCGCCGGCTTCAGTAAATTTAACCCTTTAAGAACTCAGCCCATTTTGGCTTAAGGACTCAGACAATTTAATTTTTACGTTTTCATTTTTTCCTATTCGCCTTCTAAAAATCATAATTCTTTTATATTTTCATCCACAGACTAGTATGAGGGCTTGTTTTTTGCGCGACCAGTTGTCCTTTGTAATGACAGAACTCATTATATCATAAAATGTATGGCGCAACCAAAAAACACTATTTTTGTGGGGAAATTAAAACGAAAAACGCAATTTTGCTAATTTTGGAAGGTTTCGTTTTCACGCCGTACAATTTATGGTAAAAATGACATGTGTTCTTTATTCTGAGAGTCAATACAATTAAAATGATACCCATTATTACATACTTTTCTATTATTGTTGCGCTTAAAAAAAATCACAAACTTTTTAACCAAATTAGTACGTGTCACGATGCCGGCTGGCAGGTAGTGGATCCTCTGTGCCAGAGAGGGATTGGCGTGGACCGTGCTAGTGGACCGGTTCTAAGCCACTACTGGTTTTCACCAGAGCCCGCCGCAAAGCGGGATGGTCTTGCTGCGGCGGTAGTGACCAGGTCGTATCCACTAGCAACGGCTCACCTCTCTGGCTGCTGAAGATAGGCGCGGTACAAGGGAGTAGACAGAAGCAAGGTCGGACGTAGCAGAAGGTCGGGGCAGGCAGCAAGGATCGTAGTCAGGGGCAACGGCAGAAGGTCTGGAAACACAGGCAAGGAACACACAAGGAACGCTTTCACTGGCACTAAGGCAACAAGATCCGGCGAGGGAGTGAAGGGGAAGTGAGGTGATATAGGGAAGTGCACAGGTGTAAACACTAATTGGAACCACTGCGCCAATCAGCGGCGCAGTGGCCCTTTAAATCGCAGAGACCCGGCGCGCGCGCGCCCTAGGGAGCGGGGCCGCGCGCGCCGGGACAGAACAGACGGAGAGCAAGTCAGGTAGGGGAGCCGGGGTGCGCATCGCGAGCGGGCGCTACCCGCATCGCGAATCGCATCCCGGCTGGCAGCGGAATCGCAGCGCCCTGGGTCAGAGGACGTGACCGGAGCGCTGCCGCGGGGAGAGTGAAGCGAGCGCTCCGGGGAGGAGCGGGGACCCGGAGCGCTCGGCGTAACAGTACCCCCCCCCTTGGGTCTCCCCCTCTTCTTAGAGCCTGAGAACCTGAGGAGCAGACTTTTGTCTAGGATGTTGTCCTCAGGTTCCCAGGATCTCTCTTCAGGACCACAACCCTCCCAGTCCACTAAAAAAAATTTTTTCCCTCTGACCTTTTTGGCAGCTAAAATTTCTTTGACCGAGAAGATGTCCGAGGAGCCGGAAACAGGAGTGGGAGGAACAGATTTGGGAGAAAAACGGTTGAGGATGAGTGGTTTGAGAAGAGAGACGTGAAAGGCATTAGGGATACGAAGAGAGGGAGGAAGAAGAAGTTTATAAGAGACAGGATTAATTTGACACAAAATTTTGAAAGGACCAAGATAGCGTGGTCCCAACTTGTAGCTAGGGACACGGAAGCGGACATATTTAGCGGAGAGCCATACCTTGTCTCCAGGGGAAAAAACGGGGGGAGCTCTTCTTTTCTTATCCGCGAACTTCTTCATGCGTGATGAAGCCTGTAAGAGAGAATTTTGGGTCTCTCTCCATATGATGGAAAGGTCACGAGAAATTTCATCCACAGCGGGCAGACCAGAGGGCAAGGGAGTAGGGAGGGGGGGAAGAGGGTGACGGCCGTACACCACGAAAAATGGGGATTTGGAGGAAGACTCAGAGACCCTGAAGTTATACGAGAATTCGGCCCATGGGAGGAGATCTGCCCAGTCATCCTGGCGGGAGGAAACAAAATGTCGCAAATAATCACCCAAGATCTGGTTAATCCTTTCTACTTGTCCATTGGACTGGGAATGATATGCAGAAGAAAAATTTAATTTAATCTTGAGTTGTTTACAGAGAGCCCTCCAGAATTTAGACACGAATTGGACGCCTCTATCCGAGACAATCTGCGTAGGCAACCCGTGAAGACGAAAAATGTGTTCAAAAAATTGTTTAGCCAACTGAGGCGCAGAAGGAAGACCAGGAAGAGGGATGAAATGTGCCATTTTGGAGAATCGATCAACGACCACCCAAATAACAGTGTTGCCACGGGAAGGGGGTAAATCAGTAATAAAATCCATACCAATCAGAGACCAAGGCTGTTCGGGGACAGGCAGAGGATGAAGAAAACCAGCGGGCTTCTGGCGAGGAGTCTTATCCCGGGCACAGATAGTGCAGGCTCGCACAAAGTCCACAACATCCGTCTCCAGAGTCGGCCACCAATAGAAGCGGGAGATGAGTTGCACAGATTTCTTGATACCCGCATGACCTGCGAGATGGGAGGAGTGACCCCATTTGAGGATTCCGAGGCGTTGGCGAGGAGAAACAAAGGTCTTTCCTGGAGGAGTCTGCCTGATGGAGGCAGGAGAAGTGGAGATCAGGCAGTCAGGTGGAATGATGTGCTGCGGAGAGAGTTCAACTTCTGAGGCATCCGAGGAACGAGAGAGAGCATCGGCCCTAATGTTCTTATCGGCAGGACGAAAGTGAATCTCAAAATTAAATCGGGCAAAGAACAGAGACCACCGGGCCTGGCGAGGATTCAGCCGTTGGGCAGACTGGAGGTAGGAGAGGTTCTTGTGGTCGGTGTAGATAATAACAGGAGAACTTGATCCCTCCAGCAGATGCCTCCATTCCTCAAGTGCTAATTTAATGGCTAGAAGCTCTCGATCCCCGATGGAGTAGTTCCTCTCCGCTGGAGAGAAGGTCCTAGAGAAAAAACCACAAGTGACAGCATGCCCGGAAGAATTTTTTTGTAGAAGAACAGCTCCAGCTCCCACTGAGGAGGCATCAACCTCCAATAGGAAGGGTTTGGAAGGGTCAGGTCTGGAGAGGACGGGAGCCGAAGAAAAGGCAGACTTGAGTCGTTTAAAGGCGTCTTCTGCTTGAGGAGGCCAGGACTTGGGATCAGCATTTTTTTTGGTTAAAGCCACGATAGGAGCCACAATGGTAGAAAAATGTGGAATAAATTGCCTGTAATAATTGGCGAACCCCAAAAAGCGTTGGATAGCACGGAGTCCGGAGGGGCGTGGCCAATCTAAGACGGCAGAGAGTTTGTCTGGATCCATCTGTAGTCCCTGGCCAGAGACCAAATATCCTAGAAAAGGAAGAGATTGGCATTCAAACAGACATTTCTCAATTTTGGCATAGAGTTGGTTGTCACGAAGTCTCTGAAGAACCATACGGACATGCTGGCGGTGTTCTTCTAGATTGGCAGAAAAAATTAGGATATCGTCCAGATATACAACAACACAGGAGTATAACAGATCACGAAAAATTTCATTGACAAAGTCTTGGAAGACGGCAGGGGCGTTGCACAGTCCAAAGGGCATGACCAGATACTCAAAGTGTCCATCTCTGGTGTTAAATGCCGTTTTCCACTCGTCCCCCTCTCTGATGCGGATGAGGTTATAGGCGCCTCTTAAGTCCAATTTAGTGAAGATGTGGGCACCTTGGAGGCGATCAAAGAGTTCAGAGATGAGGGGTAAGGGGTAGCGGTTCTTAACCGTGATTTTATTAAGACCGCGGTAGTCAATGCACGGACGTAGGGAGCCATCTTTTTTGGACACAAAGAAAAATCCGGCTCCGGCAGGAGAGGAGGATTTACGGATAAAGCCCTTTTTTAGATTCTCCTGGACGTATTCGGACATGGCAAGAGTCTCTGGGGCAGAGAGAGGATAAATTCTGCCCCGGGGTGGAGTAGTGCCCGGGAGGAGGTCGATAGGGCAATCATAAGGCCTGTGAGGAGGTAGAGTCTCAGCTTGTTTTTTGCAGAAAACATCCGCGAAGTCCATATAGGCCTTAGGGAGACCGGTTACTGGAGGAACCACAGAGTTACGGCAAGGGTTACTGGGAACCGGTTTTAGACAGTTCTTGGAACAAGAGGACCCCCAACACTTGATCTCCCCAGTGGACCAATCCAGGGTAGGGGAATGAAGTTGAAGCCAGGGAAGTCCAAGGAGAATTTCCGAGGTGCAATTGGGGAGGACCAAAAGTTCAATCCTCTCATGATGAGATCCGATGCTCATAAGAAGGGGCTCCGTGCGGAAACGTATGGTACAGTCCAATCTTTCATTATTTACACAATTGATGTAGAGGGGTCTGGCGAGACTGGTCACCGGGATGTTGAACTTGTTGACGAGAGAGGCCAAAATAAAATTTCCTGCAGATCCAGAGTCCAAGAAGGCCACTGTAGAGAAGGAGAAGGCAGAGGCAGACATCCGCACAGGCACAGTAAGACGTGGAGAAGCAGAGTAGACATCAAGGACTGTCTCACCTTTGTGCGGAGTCAGCGTACGTCTTTCCAGGCGGGGAGGACGGATAGGACAATCTCTCAGGAAGTGTTCGGTACTAGCACAGTACAGGCAGAGGTTCTCCATACGGCGTCGTGTCCTCTCTTGAGGTGTCAGGCGAGACCGGTCGACCTGCATAGCCTCCACGGCGGGAGGCACAGGAACAGATTGCAGGGGACCAGAGGAGAGAGGAGCCGAGGAGAAGAAACGCCTCGTGCGAACAGAGTCCATATCTTGGCGGAGTTCCTGACGCCTTTCGGAAAAACGCATGTCAATGCGAGTGGCTAGGTGAATAAGTTCATGTAGATTAGCAGGAATTTCTCGTGCGGCCAGAACATCTTTAATGTTGCTGGATAGGCCTTTTTTGAAGGTCGCGCAGAGGGCCTCATTATTCCAGGACAATTCTGAAGCAAGAGTACGGAATTGTACGGCATACTCGCCAACGGAAGAATTACCCTGGACCAGGTTCAACAGGGCAGTCTCAGCAGAAGAGGCTCGGGCAGGTTCCTCAAAGACACTTCGGATTTCCGAGAAGAAGGAGTGTACAGAGGCAGTGACGGGGTCATTGCGGTCCCAGAGCGGTGTGGCCCATGACAGGGCTTTTCCGGACAGAAGGCTGACTACGAAAGCCACCTTAGACCTTTCAGTGGGAAACAGGTCCGACATCATCTCCAGATGCAGGGAACATTGGGAAAGAAAGCCACGGCAAAACTTAGAGTCCCCATCAAATTTATCCGGCAAGGATAAGCGTATCCCAGGAGCGGCCACTCGCTGCGAAGGAGGTGCAGGAGCTGGCGGAGGAGATGACTGCTGAAGCTGTGGTAGTAACTGTTGTAGCATAACGGTCAGTTGAGACAGCTGTTGGCCTTGTTGCGCTATCTGTTGTGACTGCTGGGCGACCACCGTGGTGAGGTCAGCGACAACTGGCAGAGGAACTTCAGCGGGATCCATGGCCGGATCTACTGTCACGATGCCGGCTGGCAGGTAGTGGATCCTCTGTGCCAGAGAGGGATTGGCGTGGACCGTGCTAGTGGACCGGTTCTAAGCCACTACTGGTTTTCACCAGAGCCCGCCGCAAAGCAGGATGGTCTTGCTGCGGCGGTAGTGACCAGGTCGTATCCACTAGCAACGGCTCACCTCTCTGGCTGCTGAAGATAGGCGCGGTACAAGGGAGTAGACAGAAGCAAGGTCGGACGTAGCAGAAGGTCGGGGCAGGCAGCAAGGATCGTAGTCAGGGGCAACGGCAGAAGGTCTGGAAACACAGGCAAGGAACACACAAGGAACGCTTTCACTGGCACTAAGGCAACAAGATCCGGCGAGGGAGTGAAGGGGAAGTGAGGTGATATAGGGAAGTGCACAGGTGTAAACACTAATTGGAACCACTGCGCCAATCAGCGGCGCAGTGGCCCTTTAAATCGCAGAGACCCGGCGCGCGCGCGCCCTAGGGAGCGGGGCCGCGCGCGCCGGGACAGAACAGACGGAGAGCGAGTCAGGTAGGGGAGCCGGGGTGCGCATCGCGAGCGGGCGCTACCCGCATCGCGAATCGCATCCCGGCTGGCAGCGGAATCGCAGCGCCCTGGGTCAGAGGACGTGACCGGAGCGCTGCCGCGGGGAGAGTGAAGCGAGCGCTCCGGGGAGGAGCGGGGACCCGGAGCGCTCGGCGTAACAGTACGTTTATAATCCCTTTATTTTGATGACCTCTAACTTTTTTATTTTTCCGTATAAGCGGCGGTATGGGGGCTCATTTTTTGCGCCATGATCTGTACTTTTTTTTGAGACCACATTTGCATATAAAAAACTTTTAATAAATTTTTATAATTTTTTTAAAATAAAATGTATTAAAAAAGTAGGAATTTCGGACTTTTTTTTTTTCGTTCACGTCGTTCACCGTACGGGATCATTAACATTTTATTTTAATAGTTCGGACATTTACGCACACGGCGATACCAAATATGTCTATAAAAAATTTTTTACGCTTTTTGGGGGTAAAATAGGAAAAAACGGACGTTTTACTTTTTTATTGGGGGAGGGGATTTTTCACTTTTTTTTAACTTTTACTTTTACATTTTTTTACATTTTTTTTACACTTGAATAGTCCCCATAGGGGACTATTCATAGCAATACCATGATTGCTAATACTGATCTGTTCTATGTATAGAACATAGAACAGATCAGTGTTATCGGCTATCTTCTGCTCTGGTCTGCTCGATCACAGACCAGAGCAGGAGACGCCGGGAGCTGGACGGAGGAAGGAGAGGGGACCTCCGTGCGGCGTTCTGAATGATCGGATCCCCGCAGCAGCGCTGCGGGCGATCAGATCATTCATTCAAATTGCGCACTGCCGCAGATGCCAGGATCTGTATTGATCCCGGCACCTGAGGGGTTAATGGCGGACGCCCGCGAGATCGCGGGCGTCGGCCATTGCCGGCTGGTCCCTGGCTGCGATCAGCAGCCGGGATCAGCCGCGCATGACACGGGAATCGCTCCGATGCCCGCGGTTATGCACAGGACGTAAATGTACGTCCTGGTGCGTTAAGTACCACCGCACCAGGACGTACATTTACGTCCTGCGTCCTTAAGGGGTTAAAGGGCCAGCACACCGGTAATTGGTGCTCTGGTTCCACACCTCCAATTGTGATTTCCCAATAAAGGGCACCTGCCCCTTCCTGCTCCTGCCGAACCTTTGTGCCTTGTGCCTCTGAGAAAGCATTCCCTACAGTGATTATTGCCTTGCCAGTTGCCGTACCCATTGCTACCTTATACTCGCCTGTGAACCCTGGCTGCCTGCCCTGACCTCTGCTACGTCCGACTACGCTCTGGCCTGCTCCCTGTGTACCACGCCATATCAGCCACCAGAGAGGTCGAGTTGCTACTGGAGGATACGACCTGGTGGTTACCGCCGCAGCAAGTCCATCCCGCCTTGCGGCGGGCTCTGGTGAAAGCCAGTAACAACTTAGAACTGGTCTTCTGGTACAACCCGCGTCATCACCTCTCTGGTTCAGAGGATCCACTACCAGTCCTGCCGGTAGGTGACACCAGTACTTTTTTGCAGCTGTATACTACAGAGAAAATTCTTTTATTTTTTAATTTATTTTTTGTCTTGTCCACAGTGCTCTCTGCTGACACCTGATGCCCGTATCAGGGACTGTCCAGAGCCGGAGAAAATCCCCATTGCAAACCTATGCTGCTATGGACAGTTCCTGACACAAACAAAAAAGAAATTCAAAAAGAAAATAATTCCCTCTGTAGCATACAGCTGCTAAAAAGTACTGGATGTGTGAAGATTTTTTTTATAGTCATGTACAAATCTGTATAACTTTCTGGCACCAGTTGATTTAACCCCTTAAGGACCTGGCCCATTTTGGCCTTAAGGACCAGACCAATTTTATTTTTGCATTTTCGTTTTTTCCTCCTTGCCTTCTAAAAATCATAACTCTCTTAAATTTCCATCCACAGACCCATATGAGGGCTTGTTTTTTGCGTCACCAATTGTACTTTGTAATTACATCACTTATTTTACCATAAAATGTATGGCGCAACCAAACAAATATTATTTATGTGGGAAAATTGAAAAGAAAACCGCAATTTAGCAAATTTGGGAAGGTTTTGTTTTCACGCTGTACACTTTCCGGTAAAATGACATGTTTTCTTTATTCTGTGGGTCAATCCAATTAAAATGATACCTATAATTATATGCTTTTCTATAATTGTACAGCTTAAAAAAAAATCTCAAACCATTTTAACCAAATTACTATGTTTGAAATTGCCCTAATTTGACCAACTATAACTTTTTCATTTTTCCGTATTTAGGGCGGTATGAGGGCTAATTTTTTGCGCCATAATCTTTAGTTTTTATCAGTACCACTTTTGCTTAGGTTTTACTTTTTATTAATGTTTTGCCAATTTTTTTTTTATAAAATGTGACAAAAAAGCAGCAATTTTGGACATTTTTTTATTTTTTTACATTTACGCCTTTCACCGTATGGGATAATTAACAATATATTTTAATATTTCAGACTTTAACGCATGCAGCGATACCAAATATGTGTATGAAAAAAAAATTACGCTATTTTGGGGTAAAATGAGAAAAACTGATGTTTTACTTTTTTATTGGGGAGGGGATTTTTCTAATTTTTGAAACTTTTTTATTTTAAATGTTTTAACTTTATTTTTTTTTTTTTTTACAATTTTTATGTCCCCATAGGGGACTATTCATAGTAATCAGTTGATTGCTAATACTGTTCAGTGCTATGTATAGGACACAGTACTGCTCAGTATTATCAGTGATCTTCTGCTCTGGTCTACTTGATCTCAGACCAGAGTAGAAGACCCCGGGAGATGACCGGTGCAAGGTGAGGGGACCTCCAGCTGCCATGCTGGATGATCGGATCACCTCGGCAGCGATGCGTGCGATCCGATCATCCATTCAAAGTACCGCACTGCTGCAGATGGCGTGATCTGTATTGATCACGGCATCTGAGGGGTTAATGGTGGACATCCGCGCAATCGCGGATGTCCGCCATTACGAGCGGGTCCCTGGCTGCTGATAGCAGCCGGGACCTGCCGGGCATGACGCGAACACCGCTCCAATGCTCGCGATCATGGCGGCGCGTAAATGTACGTCATGGTGCGCTAAGTACGACGTAACCATGACGTTGATTTTCGCCCATTGTCGTTAAGGGGTTAAAAAATCCCTTTAAGATTTAGCTAATGCATATCCTCAATAGGAGGAGAAGCACCTTAAATATGTTTTGCACTGTCCATTTTGTGAAGTGTTGGTGTGGCATCTTATCAATCTACTCTGATGCATCGGGCATTGGTGGGTGGAAATCCTGGCTGATCCATGCCTGGTTCATCTTCACAAATGTCAGTCTCTCCACATTTTTCATGGACAGACAAGTTCTCCTTGGGGTTACTAATCTAAACACCTGCTCTGATGGCACACTACTGGCCAGGCAGGACAGCTTTTCCAGGGCAAACTCTGCTAGTTGCAGCCACAAATCAAGTTTGGCTGCCCAAAAATCCAGTGGATCTTCAAGGTGTATTGGCATGGTCATGTCAAGGTATGCCACCACCTACTGGTTCAGGTCCTGCTCCAAGTCTGCTGCTGATGAGTTGCTTCACTATGCGGGTGAAGAAAGCTACTCATCAGCGATTGTAGAATCAGGCTGCTGCCGATGGAGCTGGTACTGCTTCTGCCACCCCACCCCTCCCCAGCAGCCTTGGCAGTGAAACGTGAGTGCAGAGGATGAACGATGGCGCAGATAGGCAAGGGCCAACTGACTATGTAGGTAGTCTCTATAGTAGGTCAGTATGTCTTTCCTCTCAGTGGGTGTGAAATAAGCCCCCATCTTGTGCAAGGGTCCAATAAGGTGGAGAGCCAGTAGTCATCTCGCTGCCGAATGGTGACAAGCAAGTGAGCATGCATCATGCCATTTGTGAAAGTGACTCAGAGGGACTCCCTGTATCCATCTCCACTGCATACTGCCACGGTGTGTCTGGGTCCTCTGTCTCACCTTCCTCATTACCCTCTAGCTCCTCTAGCTGTTCCTGCTCCTCCTCTCCTGTCAGATGACTAGAAAAATCGCCTGACTCGCAAAACCTAAACTGTGCTCCACTGTGCCCCTCCCCCTCATTCTCCTCCTCCAGTTCAGCCCCCACAGGGCTCACAAGGCCATGAGATATAGGCACCATGTCTCCAGTGCCCTGACCAGTTATCATTTCGAACATGTGTTGTAGTAAATGAAGCAGTGGAATGACGTTGTTCATCCCATATTCCTGGCAACTGACTAATAAGTTGGCTTCTTAAAAGGGCCTGAGCGCATGGCAGGTGTCACATATGAACTGCCACTGGTTGACATCAGTGATAGCTTTTCTCTGTCCGTATATTCGGTCCAAAATATGGAGGGTGGAATTCCAATGTGTAGAAACGTCACAAATCAGACAATGTTGGAGAATGCCATTCTGACGCTGAAGCTCAAGGAGGGAGTGCTTTACTGTGTATGAGTGGCTGAAGTGCATGCAAAGTTTCCTTCCCATTGTTAGGATGTCTTGCAAATGGGGGGAACACTTTAGGAGCCGCATGCCAACCAGATTGAACATGTGTGCCATGTCTCAAGCTTCCTTGTCGCAGTGCAGACAAGATGTTCTTCCAGTTGTCGGTCACCATGGTTCCAATTTCTAGTTTTGGTGGAGTAAGCCATGATTTGATTTCTTGATGAATGACTTTTAGCAGTTGCCAAGGCAAACCATGTGAAGAACAGCGTGACACTGCCGTGCCCTACACGCATGGTATGCTGGAGGCGCATTGAGACTTGTCCGTGCAGTGGAGGTTTAGGACACAGAGGAGGATGAGGAGGCAGAGTCGCACACTGTTACAGGACCAACGGCCTGAGAGCGTGGAGGCAGAGGCGGCGTGACCTGTCCAAGTTGGTGTTGTGGCTCTGCCGGAACTACATTCACCCAGTGGGCCATAGAGGACATGTATTGTCCCTGACCGTAGTTACAACTCCACACGTCGGCGCTGCCGTGCACTTTGGTACACACCGACAGGCTTAAGGACTGGCCCCCCTTCTGTTCCTCAAAATTGTGCAGGGCTGGTACTGCCTTTATCACAAATAAATGACAGCTTGGGACTCTCCACCTCAGCTCGGCACAAGCCATCAGTTCTCTTAAAGGCGCAGAGTCCACCACTTGAAAAGGGAAGGACTGCAGCACCAGCAACTTGGAAAGGGGCACATTCAGCTTCTGCGCCATTGGATGAGGGGGTGCATACTGCTGTCTCTTGGACATGGCTTCGCCGAAGGATTGCTGGCGGAATGAATGACTTGATGTTGGCAGAGCAGGAGTATCTGGAGCGACAGAAGATGGGTAAGACAAACAGCTCCCTTCAGCTGAGGTGATGGAGCCTTGGCTGGCTGAAACAGGGAGCGGCGTGCCACTGGCAGATACAGCAGGCTGGACCACTGCATTGGAGCCATGGTTCTCCCAGGCTGCTTTGTGGTTAAGCTGCATATGTTTACGCAGGGCCATGGTGCCAACATTGGGACCCTGGCCACGCTTTACCTTCTGCCAACACATCTTGCATGTGGCTAGGTTAACATCCTCCGGATGCTTGATGAAAAACTGCCACACCGCCAAGTAGCTGATTTTCCCCCAACACTCAGCACTGATTGACTGTTATTGCCGACGACTCCAGGTACCCCTGTTCCACGACCTCCCGGGAAGGTAGGCTGCCACTGAGCAGGTGGTCTACCTCGGCTCCAGACTTCCCACTTCTGCCACCATGCTGACTCCCAACCATGCTACCACCTTGCTGGCTCAGCTGCTGCCTCAAGGGCAACCTGCAAACCTCTTTTCCTGAGGATGATGATGATGATGATGATGATGATGAAGCCCCTTCTGCACCCAGCATCCAAGTGTGATCGGCTTCATCTTCATCGAAAGGTATCTGCCCGTCATGGATGTCCTCATCGGGTTCCTCAACAGTGTCTGCTTCAGGAGCCTGATCGCTCGCAACACCACCTCCCATGCCACTCTCCTGATCACTACTTGCCCGCCTAGCAGAGGAAGCGGCGAATGTCCCCTATACTTCTTGGCTGGGCAGTAGCTGCTGACTGTGCTCTAGTAGATTGTCCTCACTAAATAGTAGAGCTGAACCCACAAAATACGATACTTCTGTGGGGGAGGGAAGCGCAGAGGACAGAGGCAATGAGAGGACAGGGACTGCTCCCGAGCCATGCCAACTGAGGGTTGTGTCTGAGGAACCCACAGACTGCTGACTGAGGGTTTCGGATTTCACTGATGATGAAGTGGATAACCGAGTTAACCAATCGATGACGACAGATGGGTTGCTGGTCGAGACACGACATATAGCTGATACCGGAAGCTCAGGCCACTCACCCCTAGTCTGCTGCGACCTCTGCCTGATGAATTTAGGCCTCTGCCACTCCTCTATGCTCCACTACCCTTAAAACTGTATGAGACTACAGAAACAAGGGTGTAGCTTTGTCTGGCTTTCACAGTAACTAGACGCAAATTAGATTAACAGGAAAATAAATAAAGGACACCACGTAGGTGTACATACTGTTTACACTTATGAGAGCTGGAAAATATGCTCCACTACAAACTGTATAATGCTGCGAAAACAAGAGTGTAGCTTTGGCTGGCCTTTCACAGTAACTAGGCCCAAATTAATTTAACAGGGAAATGTATAAAGGACACCACGTAGGTATAAGTACAGTTTAAACTTATGAGGACTTTGCACTCCACTACAAACTATATAAGGCTACGGAAACAAGTGGGTATCTTTGGCTGGCCTTTAACAGTGCCTAGGCCAAAATAATTTTTTTCTGGGAAAAAAACGTACACCACATAGGTGTACCTACAGTTTAAACTTATGAGAGGAGGACCTAGGTGTCCCATCAGCCTTTGTCTGTCTAGAAATTCTGGGAGTTGTATTTTTGCAACATCTGGAGGCACCCTGGTTGTGTAATACTGCCATGGAAGGCTTTTAAGGCAACATTTCCCAACCAATGTAAGTAAGCTGCTGCAAAACTACAACTCCCAGCATGCTCATACAGCCTTTTGCTGTCTGGGCATGCTGGGAGTTGTAGTTTTGCAAAACATGGAGGCACCCTGGTTTTGGAACACTGCCTAAATTTGTTTTTTTTTCCATGTTTTTTCAATTCCGATTTAGAAGCCTTTGGAAGAAAAAAACACTGTACCCAGAAAATGAGTGTCACGTTGGGCAGGGAAAGAGTGAAGTCCTAATCTTGCCCACACCATCTGTCCCTGCCTACTTGCGTACCCATCCAAAACATCGGATCCACAACCATTAGAACAGTCTCTTCCTATGTACGTACAGGGACAGACAGAGTCAAAACAATTAGAAACAAAACAGTCAGAGTCGGTAAACAGCTGGAGGCACACAAAACTAACAGAAATAAATCTAGACAAATACACTGTAAAGCGAGGTCAGACTAGCCGGGGTCAATAACAGGGGTAAGCAGAGTACCAGAACATAAATCAGGAGAGTAGTCAAAAACTCGAGCCAAAGATACACAATAAGATTGCTGGTTACTAAGCAAAGTCTTTCACTGGCAAGGACTAGAAGCACACTGTAGGTTTAAATAGCCAGCTACACAGGTGTGATCTCTTAAAAATGTGGGCATTTATTTATTCATTTATTTAACTAACACTACTTTAGACTCTTTTGATGATAGCCTGTTTGTGTATCAGTATTTTGACTGATGTGCCAAATGTGCTTACTTATAGATTCCCTGGAGTTTTGATTGAAGTTGCAATGTACATGGCACTGTAGAAAACGAAAAGCAGGGACAGTTATTACAGAAGCATAATATTTGGAATTTTAAATGCATGAGCTAAAAAGAAAATATCCTGAGGCTATAAAAAGAAAACTATTATTTTATTAATAATGTATTTTAATATCTCCAATTTTTAACATTTATAGCCCAAAACCATAGTTTGGACAATGCTTTCAGACCACAAAAAAAAAAAAAAATGTATTAAACCATTCAGAGTTTATTTCCTAGTTAATTTTCAAACTAATCCTCAAGAGAAAACAGCGTAACATTGCATCATAAACTTAATAGAATGTGAACATCAATATTGTATGGCCTTTAAGCTATGGTATTGATTTTCTTTTCATGGTTTAGCACTACGGTGTACATATATATATATTTCTAAGTATTATCTTAAGGTCAATAGAGTGGGGATTTTTTTCATTATATTGGAGAATATCTGCCCACTACAGTCACTTTTTAAATCAGGCGACTGGCTTCCTGATTAATAGATATCCCCATTTATAATAGAAAACCTGCATTATCTAATGAAAGCAAATAAATAGCAGAAAAATTGAGCTTCATAATCTGGAGGTGTTCCAAAAGTGTTTATCACTTTCCTGAATACAGCTTAAAGAACACTGCAAGGACAAATCACTAAATTGAAAACTAGTGATAAAAAAATAAATAAATAAAAAGTTTGTTGTAACTTCTCTTTAACTATAGCAGTTCCCCTGAATGTTTTACATTGTAATTGAACTAAATCGTTTTGGAATACTATAAATGTCAAGAATGTATACAGTGCATCATATTCATAGTAATGACAAAAGTTATGGCAAATATAACAACCTCACCATATACTTGCTTCACCATTAGTGTTGGGCACGAATATTTGAATTTCAAATTTTTATCGTGAATATTGCAAATTCGCAAATTTGTGAATATTGCAAATATAGTCACTATAAATTTGAAATTATGAATATCCACTTTTTTGCGCATATGCGCATATTCGTGTATGTGCATATTCGCATATGCGAATAATCGCATATGCGTATATAAGCAAATGTGAATATTCGCACATGTGAATATTCACATATTCCTTCTTTTCACTTTTGGGCCAATTAGAATGATGCAAATACACTTGTCAGAGGTTATCAACAACATCCCTAACAACCAATAGTAAAGTTGCCCACCCCCTCACTGTTTTCTTCCTCGAATATGCTAATATGCGATGTCAGGCCCAAGCCCTGATTATTAAAATCCTATATGTGTATTATAACTATAACTGTGTGATGTATTATCCAAGCCAGGGGTGAGAGGTCATTCAGACTGTGGGTTTGTGTATTGCATTTTATTGGGGGGTCTGGCTGTTTGTTTACATCTCCTTTGAAGTCAAAGGCTTTTTTGAAGTCATGCACTCTGGTCCCATCATATAATCAAACAGATAAGGGGCCAGGAATAGAGAAGACCCCCTGGTGGGATCAGAGGGGAGGGGGGAATGGATTCTCCCTTCCAAAAAGGCAGATATATAATATTTAACAATGCTAGACTGACAAGACCATCCTAAGAACAGCTGGAACTCACTCTCATGGACTGCTATGTCCTCATGCTGTAAGAACTTCATCTTTTGTTTTCTAAACTTGTCTTGCTAAACTCTTTTATATATTTTTGTAACTGTATGTCATTTGTTTCTGTATTTTTATGTAGTCAGCACTGTGATACCTTTTATCAGATTAAATGTTTAATTAATCAGCTCTGGTCTTTGATCTCTAAATATATGAGCTCACCTTTCTGAAGGCAGCTCAGGTGGAAACACGTTTATCTAAGGGTTAATTTGGTGACTTGCTGGCACTTGTAGTGGATACCCAGAGGTCTGGCAGCTTTAACCCTTGCACCATCACACTCTCTCTAGTGTCTTGGCTGGACCGATAGGGTGTGATCGTGACATGCAAATACGCAAAATTTGTGAATATAAGATGAATATTCGTCTTTATATTCATGAAATATTGTGAATTCGAATATGGGCAATGCCGCTTATCACTATTCACCATATCCACCTCTATGGCTGACTCTATCAACACACCTACCACAATGTCTGTAACACCCACCACATTGTCTGTAACACACTCCAAAAGCTGCCTGTTCTTCACACAACTTCTCATTAAAGTGCTGTCTCCTCTGAGAAAAAGTGGGGCCCTAGTAGGAAGGGTCAGCAACATGGCTGCCAGTGCCACTACTTGAACAAATTGCTGTTGCCACTTTTCCTGGGCCTGGGGACATGGCTGATGCCCACAGTTCTGGTGCTGCCACTGACATGCTTACTGGCAGAGTACACGGCAGGAATATCTTTCTTTTATATTATCTGTGTACAACCTTCCATTTACCAAATATTTTTAATTTAAATTATGAAAAATTACACAACCCTTTTGGCACTGCTTTTTACCACCTATATGTGTGCCATAGCGAAAAACTGGCATGATTGATGAGCCTGAAATCATCATACACATGAAGGTGCACAAGTCAGAACCACTGTGCATTTTGTATTGTGGAAAGAAATTGTTACTTTATCTTGCACTGTTATCCATCATAGAAACTCTGGAAATAGTTCCATTGTATGACTATTTGTATATTTCTATAGTTACTTATCTATAATCTCTTTGGAAGAATTTATCAAATCTCGTGTGAGTTTTGGCCATTAGTAGTCCCCAAATGTTGCAGAGAAAGTTACAAACATGTGCCAATTTTTTTAAAATGGGGCACAGACATTGATGAATCCCCACAGAACTGTTCTACTTTAGTCTGGTTAAATGTCACAGAGAAGTGGTGGCCGTGCAAAATTGTAGCAAATGTTACACAGACCTTAAAGTGGTACTCCAGTGGAAAACTATATATATATATTTTTTTTTAATCAACTGGTGCCAGAGAGTTAAACATACTTGTAAAATAACTTCTACTTAAAAATCTTAATCCTTCCAGTACTTATCAGCTGCTGTATACTCCACAGTTATTTTATTTTGAATTTCTTTTCTGTCTGATCACAGTGCTCTCTGCCTATGTCAATGTTCAAAACTGTCCAAAGCAGGAGAAAATATCTATAGCAAATCTCTCCTGCTCTGGACAGTTCCTGACATGAACAGAGGTGTCAGCAGAGAGCACTGTGGTCAGACTGAAAAGAAATGCAAAATGAAAAAACTTCCTCTGTAGTATACAGCAGCTGATAAGTACTGGAAGGATTAAGATTTTTAAATATAAGTAATTTACAAATCTGTTTAACTTTTTGGCACCAGTTGATTAAACAAAATAGTTTTCCACTGGAGTACCCCTTTAATACAATTGTTTCATAATGCCATTTTGGAAATTTTATAGGGCAGGGTTGACCTAATTTGGACTGTGTGCCATTTTTGCTGCATTACTGAAACATTTCACAAAAAGTTGTACATGATAAATCAGTGACCACTGCACAAAGTGCTCTTTCATGGTAATGAAACGTTCTAAATGAAATGTTGCAGAAAATGAAGCATGGGCCCAGCCTGTGACTTTTCATGCAACAAATTTTGACTAAAAGAGCAGTCTAAATGGTTTAATAAATTCCCTTCTATATCACTAAACTGTAGTCTGTCTTATAAGAATTTGATCTTCCTTCTAGCAAACACTTTGCAGTTTTAACAGCTGGACAACATTTATCATCCACAACTTAGCAAATGCACAATGTTTTTCCTAGGATACCTGGGTTGCTAATTGTGATAAGTTGGGTTATTACAGGTCTCCAGATTTCCAACTTGGTGATTTAATTAGTTATTTTTAAGATGTTCTGCTTCTAGCACATACATATCATTACATTATTAACTCCTTCTTAACACTGGATGAAATATAAGTCCTGGTGCCCTGGTGCTAGATACTTCACACAATAGAACTTAGATTTATATCCTAAGAGGCATTCTGACTATGAAGCAAGAGCTGGAACTATGAGCAGCTGGGAACTCATTGCTAATGGTGGACATCCTTCAGATGGCATGAGCAATACTAATAATGACATCTTAAGAAGTTACTGTGCTTGTATTAACTCATTGGACCACCCGCAGCCCGATTGTGGGTTTATTGAAAAATGTTTTCTGCTGCTCTACTTACCTGCTCCATGCTGCTCAATGGATTTTCTTGTATAGTTTTATACAGCGGCATCGTGTGTGCCTCCAATAGCCCTGGGTCTAATTTCGGGCTGATTTATTTTATTTATATATTTTTATTTGCACCACAGCTTTAAAAGCGCGGTGGCTCTTGGGAGATCTAGCCGGGGTCTTCTAGCGCGCATGAGCGCAGCCCGCCAAAAGATACCGGCCCACCCCTCAGTTACGCGCAGTGGAATTCGACATTCTGCATTGCAGGCTCAGGGGGGGCTCGGCACATACATTCAGGAGGCTTAGTGTGACAGGACAGGGTCGGCAGGACACAGCAAGGTATTTGACCCACCACCCACCACCTCCCCGTCATGTCCCTTTGTAGATGTAGTAAAACTACATCTTTCAGCATGCCCAGACTGGGCCTGCTGGGAGTTGTAGTTTTGCAACATCTAGAGGCACATTGGTAAAAAAAAACACTGAATTGAAACTGTGGCTTCCAAGGCAGTGTCCCACAACCAGGATGCCAGGTATTGCAAAACTACAACTCCCAGCATGCCCAGACAGCCAAAGTCTGTAGTTGTAGTTTTGCAACAGCCTGAGGTACATTGGTTAGGGGTTGCTGCCTTAGAAGCATTCCAAGGCAGTGTTGTAAAACCAGGGTGCCTCCAGGTGTTGCAATACTACAACTAACAGTATGCCCAGACAGCCAAAGGCTATTTGAGCATGCTGAGAGTTGAAGTTTCGCAACAGCATTCCCCAACCAATGTACTTCAAACTGTTGCAAAACTACAAATCTCAGCATTCTCCAACAGATTAGCTACATATTCAAAGTGCTGCTATTTTAAGTGCATTGGAGAGATATTGCAGGAGACTGACTTAGAGTTTTCAACTGCCACATCTGTGTTTTTGCTGACCGCTGCTTGAGAACAGGTAAGGAATTTGTTCAGGTGTTTGCTTTTGTGTGTTTACTAATGAGCCTAGCTCATTAATCTGTCCAGGACACACGGTATACAGGAATGCCCTGGCGTCCTGGGACTTAAGGACCCAGGGTGTACCTGTATGCCCTGAATGTTTCTGTTCCCTGCCAGTAACCAGGCGGTGAACAGAACGGGATGCCTGCAGAAATCATTCAGCAGGCATCCTGTGACAACGCCTGAATTAACACAAGCGTTCTGCAGCGATTCCGGTCATATGGGTCACGTGTGGGAAGGGTTAATGTCCACTTCTCTCAGCTCTTCCAGCCCACCTATCTCAGTCAGCCTGCAGAGCTGAGAGAAGGTGCGAGGAACCTCACTCTGCGAAGATCTGTGCCCCTCAGGGCAGAGAAAGTGCAGGGAGAAATTCAGTGAAGGACAGGTGGGTGTTAAAAAAAATCCCCCCCTTCGACCCCCTAATAGGTCTCCAATGGTCCGCTACTCATTTTTTAGCGACCCGGGCACTTCAGAGTGCTACAATTTGCCATCTTTTTTTTGGACCACAGCGTTTTTTTTCTGTTATAATATAATATAATGGTGTGGGACTTCTAATCACACACTGTCATAAAGTTTGCTCCCAAACACACACACTTCCCCTGTCCCCCCCCCCCCAGCCCCCCCAGAAGGTGGTGGAGATGCCGCCAGACGAGGCCACTCCCCCATGAGAGTGACCCAGTGGCCGACACTAGTACGAGTATCCATGCCACTTGTAATAGGAGTCTGACCCCCAGACAGGCATACCAGAGCTCCCTTCCGGTGAACCTGTCTGGAGAACCCCAGATGGATATCAGTCACGGATTCCTGAGTTTGTTGGCGACAGAGGGGTATAGAGGAGTGTACATGGGTGACAGATGGGTGTACATGGGTGACAGAGGGGTGTAGAGGAGTGTACAGAGGGGTGTAGGGAGGTGTACAAGGGTGACAGATGGGTGTAGAAGAGTGAACATGGGTGACAGGGGCATAGGGGGTGACAGAGGGGGGACAGGGGTGACAGAGGGGTGAATAGGGGTGGACATGGGTGACAAGGATGTGGTCAGAGGGGTGGACAATGGAGGGTGTACATGGGTGACAGGGATGGACAGGGGTGACAGAGGGTTGGATGGGGGGGTGGACATGGATGACAGAAGGGTGGACATGGGAGACAGGGGGTCAGAGGGGTGGACAAGGGTGACAAGGGGGTAAAAGGGACAGGGGTGGCAGAGAGGGGTGGACTGGGGTGACAAAGGGACAGATGGGTGAACAGGAGGGTAGACGTGGGTGACAGGGTAGATGACGGGGGTAGACGGGGGGTAAAAATGAGTGACAGGGATGAACAGGGGAGTGGAAAAGGTGGACAAGGACGACAGGAGGGTGGACATGTGTGAGAGGAGGGTAGACATGGGTGACGGGGATGATAGGAGGGTGGACATGTGTGAGGGGGGGGTGAACATGAGTTACGGGGGTGGACATGGGTGACAGGGATGACAAGAGGGTGAACATGGGTGACATGGGTGACAGGGGGGTGGACATGGGTGACAGGGGGGTGGACATGGGTGACAGCGGGGGGTGGACATGGGTGACAGGGGGAGGTGGACATGGGTGACAGGGGGGTGGACATGGGTGACAGGGGGTGGACATGGGTGACAGGGGGGCTGGACATGGGTGACGGGGGGGTGGACACGGGTGACAGGGGGTGGACATGGTTGACAAGGGGTGGACATGGGTGACAGGGGGGTGGACATGGGTGACAGGAGGGTGGACATGGGTGACAGGGGGGGTGGACATGGGTGACAAGGGGGTTGGACATGGGTGACAGGGGGGTGGACATGGGTGACAGGGAGGGTGGACATGGGTGACAGGGAGGGTGGACATGGGTGTCAGGTGGGGTGGATATGGGTGACAGGAGGGATGGACATGGGTGACAGGGGGGGTGGAGATGGGTGACAGACATGGGTGACAAGGATGTGGTCAGAGGGGTGGACAATGGAGGGTGTCCATGGGTGACAGGGATGGACAGGGGTGACAGAGTGTTGGATGGGGGGTGGACATGGATGACAGGAGGGTGAACATGGGAGACATGGGGTAAAAGAGGGACATGAGTGACAGAGAGGGGTGGACTGGGGTGACAAAGGGACAGATGGGTGAACAGGAGGGTGGACATGGGTGACAGGGTAGACTACGGGGGTAGACCGGGGGTAATCATGAGTGAAAGGGATGGACAGGGGAGTGGACAGGGCAGACATGGATGACAGGAGGGTGGACATGTGTGACAGGAGGGTGAACATGGGTGACGTGGGTGACAGGGGGGTAGACATGATTGACGGGGGCTAGAGGGTGGACCTGGGTGACGGTGGGGGGGTTTGGACAGGGTTGAGAAGGGGTAACAGAGGGATGCAGGAGATGCAGAAGGATGCTGAGTGCGCAGTGCGCACGCCAGCTTCCCTTCCCCTCTGCGCCGTCAGGCCGGGGCGGGACATTAAAAAAAAATAAAAAATCATGGCAAAATCCCGCGGCACCATGGGCAGTGCCGAATGGCACACACGTGTTCCTCGGCGCAGCGGTTGGGAATCACTGGCATAGGGTCTGGAGTGGGCATATTTTTTACTTTTGGCTGGGATAATTGGCATATCAGTAGTAAAATTGTAATTTTCATTTTCTCCATAGTACACTTTATCCATTCCTGTAAAATAAATTTTGGGAACACCCGTCCGTTCAAAATGTCAAGTCCCCCTATACACCTTCACCAGGGGGGTACTGTCTGCATGTTATTGTCTGCTGAATATATGTAACCGTTAGCTACCGATATGCCATAGGCCTCAAATGCAAACATAGCTCCATGACTCTTGAGCCTTGTAGTGCACCCGCAGAGCATGTTACGTCCACATATTGGGTATTTCCATACTCAGAAGCAATGGTGTTACAAAATTTGGGGGGAATTTTCTCCTATTACCCTTTTTGAAAATGAAAAATCTGGGGTAGCACTGGCATTTTTGTGAAACAAAAATTCTATTTTGTCATTTATGGCCCACTGTTCAAAACACCTGTGAGGTGTAAATACTCACTGTACCCCATATTACGTTCCTTGAGCGGTGTAGTTTCCAAAATTATGGCACTTAAGTGGGTGTCCCGCTGTTCTAGCACAATGGTAGCTCTGTAAACTCTCAAGGCTCCTTACCGATTCCAGCAAATTTCTCCAAAAGCCGAATGGCGCTCCTGCTCTTCTGAGACCTGGTGTGAACCCACAGAGCAGTTTACATCCAAATATGAGCTATGTCCTTACTCCAAAGAAATGTATTTACAAATTGTGGGGGACATTTTCTCCCATTATCACTTGTGAAATTAAAAAATTTAGGGTAACCCCAGCATTTTAGTGTAAAAAATATAATTTTTCCTTTTCACATCCCACTTTAATGAACATTTATCAAACACCCGTGGGATGTTAAGGCTCACTGTACTGCTTGTTACCTTCCTTGAGGGGTGTAGTTTACAAAATAGTATGCCATGTGTTTTTTGTTTTGTTTTTCTGTTTTGGCACCATAGGGGCTTCCTAAATGCGACATACCCCCCAAAAAACATTTCAGCAAAATTCTCTCTCCAAAAGTCAAATGTGGCTCCTACTCTTCTGAGCATTGTAGTTTGCCCGCAGATAATTTTATGTCCACACATGGGGTATTTCCATACTGCTAAGAAATGGGGTTACAAATTTTGAGGGGCATTTTCTCCCATTACCCCTTGTAAAAATTGTAAATTTGGGGGAAAAAAACATTTTACATAGTAACATAGTTCATAAGGTTGAAAAAAGAACAGAGTCCATCAAGTTCAACCTATAATCCTAATGAGTCCCTACTGAGTTGATCCAGAGGAAGGCAAAAAACCCTCATACTCGAGGTAAAAATTCCTTCCCGACTCCAAATCAGAATAAATGCCTGGATCAGCCCTCTATCCCTATAAATCCAGTACACATAACCAGCGATGTTATTATTCTTCAAAAATGCATCCAGACCCTTTTTGAACTCTTTTACAGAGTTCTCCATGACCCCCTCTTCAGGCAGAGAATTCCACAGTCTCACTGCTCTTACACTAAAGAACCCCAGTCTGTGCTGGTGTAGAAACCTTTTTTCCTCTAAAGGTAGAGGATGTCCCCTTGTTATAGAAACAGTCCTGGGTATAAATAGATCATGGGAGAGATCACTGTAGGGTCCCCTGATATATTTATACATATCTATTAAGTCTCCCCTAAGCCTTCTTTTTTTAAACTAAATAACCCCAATTCTGATAATCTTTCTGGGTACTGTAGTCCTCCCATTCCCCATATTTCCCTGGTTGCCCGTCTTTGAACCCTCTCCAGCTCCACTATATATGTCTTGTACACTGGTGCCCAGTACTATACACAGTATTCTATGTGTGGTCTGACTAGTGATTTGTACAGCGCTAGAATAATTTCCTTGTCATGGGCATCTATGGGGCATAGATTGATGCACCCCATGATTTATCTGCCTTGGCCGCAGCTGCCCGACACTGGTCAATACAGCTAAATTTACTATTAACTAAGACTCCCAAGTCCTTTTGCATGTCAGTCGTCCCAAGTGTTCTCCCATTTAATACGTAATCTCAGCCCAGAATTTTCTTCCCCATGTGCATTACCTTACATTTATCAGTGTTGAATCTCATCTGCCAATTCCCAGCCCAAACCTCCAACCTATCCAGATCCATTTGTAACAGTGCACTGTCCTCTATTGTGTTCACCACTTTACAGAGTTTAGTATCATCTGCAAAGATTGCTACTTTACTATTCAACCCCTCTTCAAGGTCATTAATGAATATATTAAATAGAACAGAACCCAAGACGGACCCCTGTGGTACCCCACTAATAACAGTCACCCAATCAGAATAAGTACCATTTTTGGTGAAAAGAAAATCGTTTACACATCCAAATTTAACGAAAAGTCGTCAAACACATGTGGGGTGTTAAGGCTCACTAAACCCCTTCTAACGTGCCTTGAGAGGTGTAGTTTCCAAATTAGTATGCCATGTTGGGGTATTTTTTGTTGTTATGGCACCATGTGGGCTTCCTAAATGCAACATGCCCCCCAAAAACCATTTCAGCAAAATTCACTCTCCAAAATCCCATAGTCGCTCCTTCCCTTCTGAGCTCTCTAGAGCACCCACAGAGCACTTTACATCCACATATGAGGTATTTCCTTACTCAAAAAATAAAAATTACACATTTTGGGTGGCTTCTCCTTTTACCCCTTGTAAAAATTCTAATACTGGGTCTACAAGAACGTGCGAGTGTAAAAAATGAAGATTTTTAATTTTCTCACTTTTTCACTTTGCTAGTATTCCTGTGAAAAGCCTAAAGGGTTAAAAAAAAACTCTGAATGTCATTTTTAATATTTTGAGGGGGAAAATTTTATATTGGGGTCATTTATGGGGTATTTCTAATATGAAGGCCCCACAAATCTGCTTCAAAACTGGACTGTTCCCTGAAAAATTCTGATTTAGAAAATTTTGTGAAAAATTAGAAAATTTCCGCTGAACTTTGAAGTAAAAACATGTCAACTTGATGATGCCAACATAAAGTAGACATATTGTATATGTGAATCAATACAACATTTATTTGGAATTTCTATTTTCCTTAAAAGCAGAGAGCTTCAAAGTTAGAAAAATGCAAAAGTTTCATAAAATTTTGGAATTTTTCACAAAGAAATTATAAAGTATCAGCAAAAATTTACCATTAACATAGTGGTAGAATATGTCAAGAAAAAAAAGAAAAAAGAAAACTCGGAATCAGAATGAAAAGTAAAAGCATCCCCGAGTTATTAATCCTTAAAGTGACAGTGGTAAGGTGTGCAAAAAATTCTCTGGTCCTTAAGGTCATGATATGCTAAGGGGTTAAGATGTTACATTTGTTGTTGGGGAGGAGCCTGTGAGGGAGTGTGTGTATATATAGGCACTGACTCATTAGCTGGCATAATTCATTTGCTGCATATTCAAAGTGCTGCTATTTTAATTGCATTTGAGAGGTATTGCAGGAGACTGACTTAGAGTTTTCAACTGCAACATCTGTGTTTTTGCTGACTGCTGCTTGAGAACAGTGAGGAATTTGTTCAGGTATTTGCTATTGTGTGTTTGCTTATGACCCTAGCTCATAAAGGTGTTACATTTGTTGTTGGGGGAGGAGCTTGTGAGGGAGTGTGTGTGTATATATAGGCACAGACTCATTAGCTGGCCTAATTCATTAGCTGCATATTGAAAGTGCTGTTATTTTAAGTGTATTAGAGAAATATTGCAGGAAATAGTCAGGAGGTAGGCTCAAGGTGGATACAATCTAAAAAGCAAGATTTATTTGTTTGATATTTTCTCTTCTTTAAAATGGCAGACTTGGTTCTGTGCAGGAATTGCTGTGCATTTATTTAGTGTTGCTCGCGAATATTCGCAATGCGAATTTTATTCGCGAATATCGCATATTCGCAAATTCGCGAATATTCGCGAATATAGTGCTATATATTCGTAATTACGAATATTCGTTTTTTTTTTTTTTTACAGTACACATCACAGTGATCACCCCTCTCTGCTTCCAGCTTGTGTGGTGTAAAGAAGGCTCTAATACTATTGTGTGAGACTGGTGTGCGTTTTTTCGCGTATGCAAAAATTTGCATATGCTAATTTCCGCATATTCGAAATTTTCATATATGCTAATTTACGCATACGCGAATATTCGCATATGCGAAAATAAAATGAGAATATTATGAGTATGCGAATATTCGCGAATATATGACGAATATTCGTCCATATATTCGCGAATATTCGCGAATTCGAATATGGCCTATGCCGCTCAACACTACATTTATTTCATGTTCCACTCTTTCGAGATGTAGATGCTGTCAGATCTGTAGACAGTTCTCCTTACTGCAGCAGAAAATTGCATCTTTGAAATTTAAGATGTTTAAATTATATGTAAAACAGACTCAGGCTGGTACTGCTGCCACAAAGGCCCCCTAGAAATGGCAGATGGATCACTGTAGGCATGGGAGTGGCCTGTGCGCTTTCCTATGCTAATCTGCTCCTGGCTGTGGGAGAGAGACCTATTCCTGGCAGATCATGGGGACGTCTAAATGGACCGCATCCTTTTTTGGGAGCAATACATTGATGACATCCTCATCATCTGGCAGGGTGATTCTTTTAATTTGTCCACCTTTATGTCTTTTTTAATCCCTTAAGGACTCAGCCCATTTGGGCCTTAACCTCTTAAGGACACATGACGTACTGGAACGTCATGAGTCCTCTCCCGATCTATAACGCGGGGCCACGTCATAGCGGGTTGGGCCCGGCCTCTAACAATGTCCGGGACCCGTGGCTAATAGCGCGTGGTATTGATCGCGGTGCCGCGTGCTATTAACCCTTTAGATGTGGCGTTCAAAGTTGACCGCCACGTTTAAAGTGAAAGTGAATGCATGCTGGTTAGCTCTGGGAGCTGTTCGGGATAGCCGTGGTGAAATTGCAGCATCCCGAACAGCTTACAGGACAGCCGGAAGGTCCCTACCTGTCTCCTCGCTGTCCGATCGCCGAATGACTGCTCAGTGCCTGAGATCCAGGCATGAGCAGTCAAGTGGCAGAATCATCGATTACTGGTTTCCTATGAGAAACCAGTGATCAATGTAAAAGATCGGTGTGTGCAGTGTTATAGGTCCCTATGGGCGCTATAACACTGCAAAAAAAAAGTGAAAAAAAAGGTGAATAAAGATCATTTAACCCCCTCCCCTATTAAAAGTTTGAATCACCCCCCTTTTCCCATAAAAAAAACACAGTGTAAATAAAAATAAACATATATGGTATCACCGTGTGCGGAAATGTCCGAATTATAAAAATATATTGTTAATTAAACCGCACGGTTAATGGCGTACACGCAAAAATATCCCAAAGTCCAAAATAATAAAACAATAAGTCCTATCAATGCAAAAATGGTACCGCTAAAAACTTCAGATCACGGCGCAAAAAATGAGCCCTCATACCGCCCCATATGCGGAAAAATAAAAAAAGTTATAGGGGTGAGAAGATGACAATTTTAAACGTATTAATTTTCCTGCATGAAGTTATGATTTTTTCCAGAAGTATGACAAAATCAAACCTATATAAGTAGGGTATCAGTTTAATCGTATGAACCTACAGAATAAAGATAAGGTGTAATTTTTACCCAAAAAATTACTACGTAGAAATGGAAGCCCCCAAAATTTACAAAACAGCGTTTTTTTTTTCAATTTTGTCTCACAATGATTTTTTTTATCCGTTTCACCGTAGATTTTTGGGCAAAATGACTAACGTCATTACAAAGTAGACTTGGTGGTGCAAACAAGCAATCATATGGATTTTTAGGTGCAAAATTGAAAGAGTTATGATTGTTTTTTAAAGGCAAGGAGCAAAAAAACAAAAATGCAAAAACGGAAAAACCCCCGATCCTTAAGGGGTTAAGGACTCAATTTTATGTTTACGTTTTCTTTTTTTCCTCCTCGCCTTCAAAAAATCATAACTCTTTTATATTTTTATCCACAGACTAGTGTGAGGGCTTGTTTTTTGTGCGACCAGTTGTCCGTTGTAATGCCATCCCTTACTTAACCATAAAATGTATGGCACAACCAAAAAAATACTATTTGTGTGGGGAAATTTAAAAGAAAACAGCAATTTTGCAATTTTTGGAAGGTTTCATTTTCACGCCGTACAATTTACGGTAAAAATGACATGTGTTCTTTATTCTTTGGGACAATACAATTAAAATTATATCCATGATTATATACTTTTCTATTACTGTTGCGCTTAAAAAAAATCGCAAACTGTTTAACCAAATTAGTATGTTTGAAATCCCCCTAATTTGAAGACCTATAACTTTTTCATTTTTACATATAAGCGGCTATATGAGGGCTGATTGTGTGCGCCGTGATCTGTACTTTTTATTGATACCATATTTGTTTATATAGAACTTTTAATACTTTTTTAATGTTTTTTTTTGGAATAAAATATTATTAAAAAAAAGCAGCTATTTTGGACTTTTTTTTTTTTTTTTATGTTTACGCGGTTCACCATACAATATCATTACCATTTTTTTTAATAGTTGGGATATTTATGCACGCGACAATACCAAATATGTATATAAAATATAATGTTTATACTTTTTGGGGGTGAAATAGGGAAAATTGGAAAATTTTCATTTTTATTGGGGGAGGGGGGTTTTCAAATTTTTTTACTTTAATTTTTTACTTTAATTTTTAACTTTAATAGTTCCCATAGGGGACTATTTATAGCAATCATTTGATTGCTAATACTGTTCAGTGCTATGCATAGGACATAGCACTGATCAGTATTTTCGGTCATCTTCGGCTCTGGTCTGCTCGATCGCAGACCAGAGCAGAAGACCCATGGAAGGCAGCGGAGGTAGGTGAGGGGACCTTCGGCTGCCATGCTGAAGGATCGGATCGCCGAGGCAGTGCTGTGGGCGATCCGATCATCCATTCAAAGTACCGCGATGCTGCAGATGCCGTGATCTGTATTGATCACGGCATCTAAGGGGTTAAGGGCGGACATCTGCGCAATCGCGGATGTCTGCCATTACGGGCAGGTCCCTGGCTGCTATTGGCAGCCGAGACCTGCCGCGGATGATGGGAGCATCGCTCCGATACTCACAGTTATGCATAGGACGTAAATGTATGTCCTGTTGCGTTAAGTACCAGCTCACCATAATGTACATTTACGTCCTGCGTTGTTAAGGGGTTAAACAATAATTCTAAAAACATCAAAGTTACGTACAATTATGCTTTTGATCAAATTGACTTTCTTGATGTTTTGATACAATGCGATATCCATGGTAACCTTTTAAATTGACATTTTTCGCAAAAAGACTTCAGTCAACAGGTACTCACATGCCTCATCCTCTCACCCACAGCATATGATAAAGGCAGTACTATATGGCCAATACCTATGAGCCAGAAGAATCTGCTCATCTGAGGAAAACTTTAAGGTTCAGGCCGATGATTTGCAAAAACTTTTTCAGAATAGAGGACCGCAAATTGAAGCATGCTTACAATAGAGCAAAATAACAACCACACTCTCAATTACTTCAACCAAGACAGAAAAAGACCAGAAATGATCAGGTATCCTTCGTAACCAACTAACACACACAGTGGTCTCTGATAAGACAAGTAATGGAGAAATACTGGTCTGTCCTTACAGTAGATCCTATACTTCAGCAATATGTACCTTGAAAACCTGCAATTACTGAAAGACGAGCAAGAAACCTAGGTGATGATTTGGTGAAGAGTGAATACACTCCTGATCCATCCAGTACTACTATCTTTGGGTCCACCAGCAAGAGAGTGCAATGTGTACCTTGTGGCCACAGGGTGGCATGCCCTAATATCAAACTTGCCTTTGATTTTGTATATTCTGAACACGAAAATATACCATCAGACGACAAATCACGTGCTCAACACAATCTGTGGTATATTATGCCACCTGTCCTTGCCCTATGATTCATGTGGGTCTAATGAAACAGGCCCTCAAAGTATGGACACGCGAACATATACGTGACATCAATCTTGCTTTTTCGGCTAAGGCAATCGACAATCTTAAACCAATACCCAAGCATTTTAAGAAGATCCACAACTGCGATCCATCCTTGTTTCGGATTCGAGGGATTAATAGCATTTCTACAGGTATGCGGGGGGGGGGGGGGGGGAGACATTAGCAAACACTTGGCACAGTGTGAGGCGAGATGGATTTGGCGTTTAAACATCTTACAACCTGCTGGCCTTAATGAAGTTTTGAGCTTTTTGCCTTTTTTGCAATATTCCTTTCATAATTTATTTTTGAAATTTTTCCTGCAATATTCCTCCAACATTTGCCTCTCTAGTTGGTTTCCTTACAAATATGTGGTTTTAATCAGTGTTCCATTTTAATTTAACATGGTTTTAATTTGTATTTTCTGTTATTTTATTTCAGGACCAATTGAAATGAGCCTTTTGCATCACCCCAGGGAATTGGATAGGTGAGACCATACGGACTGCTCTCCCCTCCTCTTTCTGCTTTGACCCATATTTTTTTCAATCATCCTTCATTATCCATTCTTCATTTTTTTCTTTCTTTATTTTATATTTTTGTATCTAGCTTCATTATCCTTCATTATTATTATTATATTAATGCATTACATTGTTATTATTATTATTATAATCATTACATTATTATTTTCTCACTATATAAATATTTTAATATTTTTGTACATTTTGTACATCATGTAGATTCATTAATCTTTATTAGTGATTATGCACTTTATTCCCTTTGTGGTACACTGGCATGCACATGTGCACAGCGCATTCCAGTTGGCCTTTTTTAATAATTTTTTTTTTTAATTCAACGTAAATCTTTATTACATTTTTCAAGAAAACCACAGAATGGAATCATATCACATAACACAATTAATCACATGGAACAGCACAAATCTTACTGCCATTGGTAGGGTCCAAAATCACGAACAATTAACAGTCACAACAGGGATATGTAACATAGGGTCCTAGGAGCTCGAGTTAGGAGAAACAGAGGGTATCCTGTCCCGGACCGTACTGCTAACACTGCAAAGATAAAAGGTGGATTCACAGATGCATATTTTTATTCAATACTGTGGTTTTGTATATTTTACCATATATACTCGAGTATAAGCCGACCCGAGTATGAGCCGAGACCCCTAATTTCAACCCAAAATCCCAGGAAAAGTTATTGACTCGAGTATAAGCCTAGGGTGGGAAATACATCATCCCCCCCTGTCATCATCCAGACCTGTCATTAACATCTTCATCATCATCACCGCCTGTCATCATCCAGACCCTCATCATCATCACCTGTCATCATCCCCTTGTCATCATCCCACACATCCCCCCTTCATCATCCCCTTGTCATCATCCCACACATCCCCCCTTCATCATCCCCTTGTCATCATCCCCACCCCCCTTCATCATCCCCTTGTCATCATCCCACACACCCCCCTTCATCATCCCCCCCTTCATCATCCTCTTGTCATCATCCCACACGCCCCCTTCATCATCCTCTTCTCATCATCCGCCCTCAGTGGTCTTCAACCTGCGGACCTCCAGAGGTTTCAAAACTACAACTCCCAGCAAGCCCGGGCAGCCATCGGCTGTCCGGGCTTGCTGGGAGTTGTAGTTTTGAAACCTCCGGAGGTCCGCAGGTTGAAGACCACTGCGGCCTTCAACATCATCCAGCCCTCTCTCATCCCCTTTAGTTCTGAGTACTCACCTCCGCTCGGCACTGGTCCGGTCCTGCAGGGCTGTCCGGTGAGGAGGTGGTCCGGTGGGATAGTGGTTCCGGGCTGCTATCTTCACCGGGGGCACCTCTTCTCCGCGCTTCCGGCCCGGAATAGAGGCGTTGCCTTGACAATGGCGCAGAAGTACGTTGGCAATGAACGCACCTCTGCGTCGTTGTCAAGGCAACGTGACTATTCTGAGGCCGGGCCCGAAGCGCTTAGAAGAGGCCTCCCCGGTGAAGATAGCAGCCCGGAACCACTATCCCACCGGACCACCTCCTCTCCGGACAGCCTTGCAGCACCGGACCAGCGCCGAGCGGAGGTGAGTACTGTACAGAACTAAAGGGGGGTGAGAGGGGGCTGGATGATGTCGAAGGCCGCAGTGGTCTTCAACCTGCGGACCTCCGGAGGTTCCAAAACTACAACTCCCAGCAAGCCCGGACAGCCGATGGCTGCCCGGGCTTGCTGGGAGTTGTAGTTTTGAAACCTCTGAAGGTCCGCAGGTTGAAGACCACTGCGGGTGGAGAGTTCACTGGAGTATAAGCCGAGGGGGGTGTTTTCAGCACGAAAAATCGTGCTGAAAAACTCGGCTTATACTCGAGCATTTACGGTATATGAATTGTATTTAGCACAGATATATATTATTTATTCATATGAATTTTTTGCACAAATTTCACACACGCACACACACACACACACACACACACACACACACACACACACACACATATATATATATATATATATGAAGAACAAAAGTTTCAGCACAGGAAGGCCATCAGTGCGGTGCAGGTATCCCCCAGCTTGCCATGCTGGATATACAAACAATCCTCCCTTCAAGGAAACAGCATCAGTTACTGGGTCCAGGTTGTAAGCAGGTTAAAATTCTTTATTGCATATGAGCAAAAGATGCAACGTTTCGATGTACAAGCCTTTATCAAGCATAGTGAAACAGTGGTATACAGTAATTTTAAATAGGTGTACAAACAAGCTGATTGGTAGAGACACATCTTTGTAACATTAGTGCATTAGCAGTGGGAAGTCCCACTGGTGTTCATTGGTTAAAATGATAACCATGTGACATCAATACTGTCACAATTGTAAACATTTCATATATCATATGTGCCGGTGATATTATATGATGATCAATTGACATACCGCAATGCGGGGGGCTCCCTTGTTATATACCGAAGTTCCGATCCTCTTCAACTGATGCAGGAAACCGCGGTCACACGGAGTCCGCGCTTCGTGATGCTGTTTGTAAACATCACTGGTATGGCTGCGCAAGAATCCCTGTGCGATCGCGTGAGTTCGCACTGACAGATCGTCCGTGAGGCACTCACCTACGCATGCGTGAACCTATGACGCGCAGCGTAGTTCCCAAATATGGAAATCGCTCAGGGGGATTCCCCAGCGCATGCGCAGTATATATACGCATAGCGCGTCCGTCCTGAATCAATGGCATTGAGCCTGCTGACAGATACCGTCAGCAGGAACTCACATTAAATCTGACAGGGGCCGGACCGGGATCTCGGAGCAATATCATACTTTTTACATACATTAGGAAGGCGATCTGTTCTTGTGCTTTGCTTATGAGTTCTGTTATTTAATATGAGTGTTCTTCCATGGAGCTCCCAGCGTTGCATATATTCAAATGATCCAAATTGCAATAATTGTAAATGTGGCCTAAAAAAAGAGAATAAAAACTATTAAAACAATGCCTTATGTTATTAAGTGTTGTTTATGTATACTCTGAACAGGTGCTGAGATTAAAAAAAGAGATTAGAAAAAGCTAAAAAAAAAAAAATAGAAAAAGAAAGAAAATAGAAGAACGGGATGGGGAGGGGGGTGAAAGGGGGGGCAGGGGGGGGAAGGAGGGGGAAAGGGAGGGGGAAGGAGGGGGAAAGGGAGGGGGGAAGGGGGGAGGAAGAGGGAAAGGGGAAAAGAGGGGGGGAAGGGGAAAAAAAGGGGGATGGAGAAAACAAGTAACAGTGTTGAAAGGAGCAACCAGAATATATGGTACAATCCAGAATAATGGCATATACGGTTTAAGATTAAAATCAATATTCAAACCATGTGGATACAGAGTGTTGAGTCTGTGTATCCACCGGAGTTCTTTCTGTTTGTTTCACCCTCAAGAGTTGGCTCCAGGGCAGGGATTGCACCATTAATCTCGGGTGAAAACTATTGTATGCCAGTAAGTTGTTTCTGTCGGTTTCCTTCGTGTACAGATCTGTCATCAGCCTGTTACCATGAAGGAAAACCGTTGTGTCCAGAAATTGTGAAGACATAGATGAATAAACCATGGTGAATTTTAATTCTGGGTATATATATTAAGTTCTTCCAGAAAGGAGTTCAATTCCACCTCTGTACCTGTCCAGATCACAAACGTGTAATCGATATATCGTAGCCACATATGATTGTGTCTGAACAAGGACGAGGAGTAAATGTGTGTAACCTCCACATCTGTCAGATAGATGTTTGCGTAGCTTGGTGCTACATTAGAGCACATTGCTGTTCCCCTTTTCTGGACATAGAGGTCATCCCCAAACAGAAAATTATTCTGTCTGAGGATGACCCCCAGTAAGTCCAGAACAAAGGAACAGGCTCATACAGGCATATCAGAATTTTTCAGGCATTTAGATACTGCTTGTATACCCTGATCATGGTCGATCGAGGTATACAAGTTGACTACATCAAATGAGACCAGAATTGTCTGTTTAGGGCAATCTAAGGTCTTAATTTTCTGGAGGAAATATGTGGTGTCCTGTATGTACGAAGCTGCTTGTGTGGCAAATTTATTCAACATTTTATCAAGAAACACTGCAATTGGAGAGAATACAGAGTCCCTCCCGGAGACTATGGGTCTACCGGAAGGGTTCTCTAAGTTCTTATGAATCTTTGGCAGTGTGTAGAACACTGGTGTTCGTGGGTGTTCCTTGGTGAGGAATTTACATAACTCCTCATCAATAATGCCCTCTGTCACTGCTTTCACCAAGATATTAGACACCATATTCAGAATTTTACATAGGGGATCTGAATCCACTTTGTTGTATACTGAAGTATCCTCCAATTGTCTATTAACCTCGGCTAGATGAAGGGGGTGTCCATAATAAATATGGCACCCCCCTTATCTGCCGGTTTGATGGTGATAGCCTTGTTCTGTTCTAAGCCCTTGATAGCCTGGATCTAAGTATGGGATGCATTGTGCCATCTTTTCTGCTCATGTGTTTTTTTTTTTAAACTTCAATTTGAGCTGAGACTGTCTCAATATTGGCTTCAACTCCATTGTGATCTCTGGGAGGTTGGGAATGACTCCTGTTAAATAGGCTGACCTCCTGTAGAGTGAGGTCGGTCC
This sequence comes from Hyla sarda, assembly GCF_029499605.1. NCBI lineage: Eukaryota > Metazoa > Chordata > Amphibia > Anura > Hylidae > Hyla > Hyla sarda. The sequence continues at coordinate 197,942,829 of NC_079193.1, read as the reverse complement.
GTTTAGCACCATCAGGGTGTACATGTACATCACTTACATTATGTGCAAAAAAGTTTTTTAGCCTTAATCTAAAAAGTCTCAAGATCAATGTGTAGAGTAAATCAGTCCACCCCTGTAGTGGGGCAATATGATAGTCCCTTCTCAAGAGAACTCAATTCAACATCAGAGAGAATAACAGAACTTATATTTACCACGAACCAATCAGGTTGTTTGTACACCTATTTAAGATTGTTGTATACAACTGTTTCACTATGCTTGATAAAGTCTTGTACGCCGAAACGTTGTATCTTTTGCTCATATGCAATAAAGAATTTTAACCTACATACAACCTGGACCCAGTGACTGGTGCTGTTTCCTTGAAGGGAGGATTGTTTGTATATCCAGCCTGGCAAGCTGGGGGATTCCTGCACCGCCCTGATGGCCTTCCTGTGTTGAAACTTTTGTTCTACTTTTGGATTTGCCTTGTTTCGTGCATGGATTTGGATTCCGGGAAGTGGTTATTCAACGGGATGTCTACTCTACCTCTGGGTGACCCTGAACAGCAGGGTACTAGCACTAAGGGCACTTTCACATACTCTGAACAGGACACCACCATAATATTGAGTATGGTCCACAGAGAAGCTACTTTCCTGAGTGTTCCAACCATAGATCTATTGAGACGGAAATGGGACATTGCATCTAGACGTTTGGTTACATTTGAAGTGCATTTGGTCACTCTTAGCGAGTATCATTGAGAGCACAGAATTCCGCAGGGAATGCGTTCACAAATGATTCCCAATCTTTTTCCAAACAATGACCAATTCCACCAAAAGTTTATTCAGATCTCCAATAAGTACGCCTTTGACGTCATGTTACTAAACATGGAATTCTTACAGCTGGAGATCGAGAAAACCCAGGCCAAATGCCTTGGAATTGAGGAGCAGCTGAAAACACTTCTTGCTCCACAGGATTACCAGGATTCTAAGGAAAAACTGGCAGCCCGCCTCCTGAAACATCAACAGAAACTAGAGGAAGCCAAAAGAATTAAATGGCACGAGGATATTGAAGATTACACCAACAATAAAATCTACACCTGGCAAACACAGACATCGCAGAATGGGAGAAGACGCAGATGGTGCCCTCGTACAAGCACCAATCCCTCGATCCCACGGACTGATGGATTCCTCTCCACAGCAGTGGATAGTGACTTATCTGATGCCTCTCCACACCAGTCTTTTTTAGTGAAATACCTCCACACAGAAAGCGGCGTTGGGGCAGAAAATATCATAAGAGGGATACAGACCTGGCAAGAGACATATCACAAACCTTCGAGAGGACGAGCAAAGAGAGGCCGTTAGTGGTAAATATAAGTTCTGTTATACTCTCTGGTGTTGAATTGAGTTCTCTTGAGAAGGGACTATCATATTGCCCCACTACAGGGGTGGACTGGTATACTCTACACATTGATCTTGAGACTTTTTTCGTAGATTAAGGCTAAAAAATCTTTTTTGCACATAATGTAAGTGATGTACACCCTGATTGTGCTAAACGGAACGGCCTCACTCTACAGGAGGTCGGCCTGATTAACAGGAGTCATTTCTAACCTCAAAGAGACCACAATGGAGTTGAAGCCTATATTGAGGCAGTCTTAGCTCAAATCGAAGTTTAAAAAAAAAAAAAAAAACATAAGCAGGAAAGATGACACAATGCCTCCCATACTGAGATCCAGGCTATCAAGGGCTTAGAACAGAACAAGGCTATCACCATCAAACCGGCAGATAAGGGGGGTGCCATAGTTATTATGGACACCCCCTTTTATCTAGCCAAAGTTAATAGACAATTTGAGGATACTTCAGTAGACACCAAAGTGGATTCGGATCCCCTCTGTAAAATTCAGAATATGGTGTCTAATATCTTGGTGAAAGCAGTGACAGAGGGCATTATTGATGAGGAGTTATGTAACTTCCTCACCAAGGAACACCCACGAACAAACAATGTTCTACACACTGCCAAAGATTCATAAGAACTTAGAGAACCCTTCCGGTTGACCCATAGTCTCTCCAATTGCAGTGTTTCTTGATAAAATGTTGAATAAATTTGCCACGCAAGCAGCTTCGTATATACAGGACACCACATATTTCCTCCAAAAAAATTAAGACCTTAGATTGCCCTAAACAGACAATCCTGGTCTCATTTGATGTAGTCAATTTGTATACCTCGATTGACCATGATATGGGTATACAAGCAGTATCTAAATGCCTGAAAAATTCTGAGATGACTGTAGGAGCCTGTTCCCTTGTTCTGGACTTACTGGGGGTCATCCTCAGACAGAATTATTTTCTGTTTGGTGATGACCTCAATGTCCAGAACAGCGGAACAGCAATGGGCTCTAATGTAGCACCAAGCTACGGAAACATCTATATGACAGATGTGGAGGTTACACACATTTACTCCTTGTCCTTGTTCAGACACATTCATACATGGCTACGATATATCGATTACACGTTTGTGATCTGGACAGGTATAGAGGTGGAAATTAACTCCTTTCTGGAAGAACTTAATAATATATATATATATATATATATATATATATATATATATATATATATACCCAGAATTAAAATTCACCATTATTTATTCATCTACGTCTTTACAATTTCTGAACACAGCGGTTTTCCTTTGTGGATGACAGATCTGTACACGAAGGAAACCAACAGAAACAACTTACTGGCATATGATAGTTTTCACCCGAGATTAATGGTTCAATCCCTGCCCTGGAGCCAACTCTTGAGGGTGAAACAAACAGAAAGAACTCCGGTGGATACACAGACTCAACACTCTGTATCCACACGGTTTGAATATTGATTTTAATCTTAAACCGTAAATGCAATAATTCTGGATTGTACCATATATTCTGGTTGCTCTTTTCAACACTGTTACTTGTTTTCTCCATCCCCCTTTTTTTCCCTACCCTCCTCCCCCCCTTTTCCCCTTTTCCTCTTCCTTCCCCTTTTCCCCTCCTCCCCCCCTTCCTCCCCTTCCCTCCCTTCTCCCCCTCCCCATCCCATTCTTCTTTTTTCCTTTTTCTTTTTCACTTAAACACTTATTGCACTTTGGATCATTTGAATATACACAACGCTGGGAGCTCCATGGTAAAACATTCATATTAAATAACGGAGCTCACAAGCAAAACACAAGAACAGATTGCCTTCCTAAAGTATGTAGAAAGTATGATATTGCTCCGAGATCCCGGTCCGGCCCCTGTCAGATTTAATGTGAGTTTCTGCTGACAGTATCTGTCAGCAGGCTCAATGCCATTGATTCAGGACGGACGCGCTATGCGAATATACTGTGCATGCGCTAGGGATTCACCTTGAGCGATTTCCATACTCGGGGACTATGCTGCACGTCATAGGTTCGCGCATGCGTAGGTGAGTGCCTCACGGACGATCTGTCAGTGCGAACTCACGTGATCACATGGGGATTATCGCACAGCCATACTAGTGATGTTTACAAACAGCATCACGAAGCGCGGACCCCGAGTGATCACGGTTTCCGGTATCAGTTGAAGAGGATCGGGACATCGCTATATAACAAGGGAGCCCCCCGCATTGCGGTGTGTCAATTGATCATCATTTAATATCACCGGCACATATGATATTTGAAATGTTTACAATTGTGACAGTATTGATGTCACAAGGTCATCATTTTAACCAATGAACACCAGTGGGACTTCCCACTGCTAATGCACTAATGTTACACAGATGTGTCTCTACCAATCAGGTTGTTTGTACACCTATTTAAGATTGTTGTATACCACTGTTTCACTATTCTTGATAAAGGCTTGTACGCCGAAACGTTGCATCTTTTGCTCATATGCAATAAATAATTGTAACCTGCATACAACCCGGACCCAGTGACTGGTGCTGTTTCCTTGAAGAGAGGATTATATATATATATATATATATATATATATATATATAATTTTATTTCTTTTATCAATAAATTATGCACATGATAAATGTCTTTTGCACTTTGCACTTTTACTGCATGCTCACTTTGCACTTTTTGTCACAGTTGATATGCTGTATCACAATCACAGAGTCCACACAATTATTCTTCATATTATAATTGTTATAATTTATCAGTTTTTTACGATATATATATATATATATATATATATATATATATTCCTTATATTTATTTTTATATTTATTATCATCCTTATTCATTGGTATTTTCATGTAATTATATCTAAGCTCATACTTAATTTATTACTTTTTTAGGTCATGTGCGGTTTCATTGAAATGTATGATATCATTACTGCGATTGCAATATGATTTACTACCACTAGATGTCCCTATACCCCCTCTCCCTGGCCAATTCTATTGTTTACAGCTCCCCTATGCTGACCTGCGCTGTGCGCGCCTCCCTCCTACTGCTGGCCCCCAGCCCGATGACGCACTGTCATGTTTGTTGTCACGTGACTTGTCACATGACACTTGGGTAATGCGAGGACCCGGAAGTTTGGCTGCCGGGGCTTGATGGACATGCCAATGAGATGACATCCACACAGCCATTGGTCCATAAGTGTGGAGCTTACGGAAATGGTTTTCTGAGATGTCTCCCTGGTGCTACTGCTAGAGGAGATAGAAGATGTATTCTTAATATTGTTAAGCAAGCAAAGCAAGACATGGATGTTCTTGTCCATCTAAGGACAAATAACCTGGCTTGCAATGAAGTTTCAGAGGTGAAGGAATATTTTATCACACTTGGTAATGATGTACGGGATTTTGCATCCACTGTTTCTTTTTCTGAAGTCTGCCATTGCATAACGTTCAGAATGATAGGCAGAAGTGCATTAAGGAGTTCAACTTATGGCTTAGTAAATGGTGTCAAGAGCAAGGATTTGGCTTTGTGCCTCATGATAGTTCTACTTGGAATAGAAAGGAACTTTACAAACAAGATGGTCTGCACCTTTCTCTCAAGAGAACATATGTACTCAGTGAACAATTCCAAGAATTTGCTAAGGAGTATTTAAAGGGGTACTCCCATGGAAAACCTTTTTTTTTTAAATCAACTGGTGCCAGAAAGTTTTACAGATTTGTAAATCACTTTTATTAAAACATCTTAATCCTTCCAGTACTTTTTAGGGGCTGTATACTAATGAGAATTCTGATATCATGACCACAGTGCTCTCTGCTGACCTCTGCTGTCCATTTTAGGAACTGTCCAGAGCAGCATATGTTTGCTATGGGGATTTTCTCCAGCTCTGGACAGTTCCTAAAATGGACAGCAGAGGTCAGCAGAGAGCACTGTGGTCATGACATCAGAGGAAATGCATTTCTTTTTTTGATTTCTCTTTATAATACAGCCCCTAAAGGAGAAGGATTAAGATTTTTTAATAAAAGTGATTTACAAATCTGTTTAACTTTCTGGCACCAGTTGATTTAAAAAAAATAAATAAATAAGGTTTCCACGAGAGTACTCCTTTAAGCCTTATTTTTCTGTGGCCTTGGATCCATACATACCAAGAGGGATTATGAAGTCTATACTAGAGAAGGAGGAGCCAGGGTGCTCCAGACACCTCCTCACACTTAAATAGCTAAGCATAGACTTGTTACTACTATAAATTGGCTGGTTCAGACCTGGCTCATTACCTCCATTCCTTATTAGACACACGTTTAGATATACTGCAGGTATCCTACATCATCTGTCCTGGAATTGTTTGGCCTCAATGCAAAACTCTATGTGTGACAGCAACTCAACACTGCCCATGACCCTAAACTCATCATCACCACACTAAAGCATGTTGGTGGTAGAATTATACTGTGGGGTGATTCCCTTCATCAGGTACAGGGAAACTGCTCAGAATTGATGAATAGATAGATGAAGTCAATAACAGGGCAATGCTTGATGAAAATCTGATGAATCTTTCAGCAGAATAAGGACCCTAAAATACAGACTGGGATATAATAAAATGGTTTAGATCAAAGTATATTAATGTCCTAAAATGGCCCAGTTAAAGCCCAGACCTGAATGTAGTTGACACTCTATTACAAGTCTTGAAAATTGCTGTTCACAGACGGTCTTCATCAATATGACTGACTTTCAGCATTTTTGGCGAAAGAAAAAAAAATCAATATGGCGTAAAAAAAAATGAAGTAAGAAAATGAACTCTTACATATTTTCATATTTTCAAAGCGGCACATGAGACATTTGAAAATGTGAGGAGAAACAAAAGGTGTGATTATTACCGCTGGAACAAAAATAACAGTAGTTTTTCAATGTTTCCTCCGTTTTGTTCTAGATTTAAGAATTGTTTCTACTAAGAACAGGGATAAACAGAATTATATTCCGTTGTTTAAACCTGGGCCAGAAGAAGCGTCTTCATGATGTGAAACTAGTAGCCTTCTGTGGTCTACCCCCGTGTCTGAGAGTGTCTCCTCTCCCTCCCCTCATGTGCTTTACTGTACATCTGCACGCATGCTTTGAATAAAGAATTGAATCTGAACTTCACTACAATCGGGTGAGTGCGACTTATTTCTGTCTTGCATTGTTTAAAACTGAAATGGGGCATCATATCTATGATTTTTAACATGTCAACATTAATGTTGGGCACGAATATCCGCATTTCGAATATTCGAAACTTAGAATATTTGCTTTTTTTCGCATATGCGCATATTCGCATATGCACATATTCGCATATTCCTTCTTTTAACTTGTGTGCCAATTAGAATGATGCAAATACACTTGTCAGAGGTTATTAACAACATCCCTAGCAACCAATAGTAAAGTTGCCCACCTCCTCACTGTTTTCTTCCTCGAGTACGCAATTATGTGAATAGGCGAATATAACGTATACGTTAAATTCGCGAATATAGGACGAATATTCGTCTATACATTCACTAAATATTACAAATTTGAATATGGCCAATGCCGCTCATCACTAGTCAACATGTATAAGGGTTTGTATTTGACATATGTTATAATACAATGATAGACAATCATTATATGCAATGATAGACAATAACAGTAAGAATTTGTATGGTCTGAAACAATAGAAATTGTCATTTTATTGTGCATGAAAAAGAGGTAAAAATTAATGGGCTTTAGCAATACAATGGCTTTAACAATACATAGGAAACTCTATGACTCAAGTCCGAAATGAGCATATTTAATGTATATATATATATATATATATATATATATATATATATATATATTTTTTTTTTTTTTTTTTTACAATTTCTTCTACTATAGTTTCATTGGGATTTAAATTTAAATGGTTTCAACCGGCTATGATTTTCTTTTATGCAGTTTTACTGTTTATTTGCATTTTATTTTTTTTGCCATTGTTTTTATGCATTTAGATGTTAATATAACTTAAAAGTACTACTTTTCAAATGAACTTAAAATGAAGTGATAATAGAATAGTAGAATTTCCCCAATATAACAAATGATGCATATTTTCAAGTTACATTTTCTTCCTCTTTTGCAATGACTTTATTAATCTTCATATTCTCAGTCTAATATATACCATTTTTATACTGCTTGTTAACAGTGTTGCCAACATAAATAGTTGTTACTCTGGTTTTGGCAAGCAACGAAAAAAAAAAAAACATTATTCAGGGAAATCCGGGGTTAAAGGGGTACTCTGCCCCTAGACATCTTATCCACTATCCAAAGTTGCAGCTAATTAAGTGTCCAGTATCACTGCAATACTCAGCTCATATACTGTGAACTAACGCTATACCAGCTACACCCAGATGCCATTATATACACAATTTCCAGCTTTCAGAATCCTACAATTTTCAAAACCAATATTTAACGTAAACCATTTAGTCTATTTCCTTTTAAAAGAAAAGGGAATTTATAATCTGTGCCATATTAAGCCAGAACACCCTCTATTTAGGTTTAGTCACATATAAGCAATGCTGTGTTAGTGAAACAGAGTCAGTTTCTCTGGAAACATGATAGTGGACAGAGACAAGGGTTTGCTCGGCAGGTGAAGTTAAACAAAGACCTGTACACACACTATTATTAGCATGTGTGAACATAGCAATAAGCCCCATTATGTTCCCACACAGTAAAATACCATCTTGAGCCTTCTAAATAGAATTAAGCCCCTCTTAAATTCCCAAAATAGTAATAGGTCCCTCTTAAGTTTCCAAAATAATAATACGCTTACCCTCTTTACTTTAATTTCTGGTAGGCCATAAGTAGCCTGAATACAAGATGTAATTACAGGATTGGAGAGACAATGGTCCTCATTTACTATTGCAAACCCGACATGTTTTGTTGGGTTGTGCGCCAGATTCGGACGCATTGCGCCAGATTCTGGCGCATTGTGCCAGAAATTCTGTCTGCACCAGATTTTGCACCAGAATTTGTTCCAATATTGAAAAATCCCTGACTAACTCTCCATTTTGCTAAGAAAACCCAAAAAGGGGCGGGGTCGCTGGGAAAAGGGAGCGTGGTCTCCGGAAAAGGGCGTGTTCCCGACATTTTCACAAAACCCCAACATATTTACTAAGGTTTCCACATAAAATGTGGTGCATTTGAGCTGAGGAAAACCAGACAGATCAGAGCATGTGTAAAAAAAAAACAAAGTTTAGGGAAAGTGGAAAATGTAGGGAAACCTTATTAAATACCGTGGAAAATAAATTGTAGGGAATTAAAACCCACAAAGAAACCTACACTCCACTCTTAGTAAATAAGGGCCAATAGCTGACCATTTTTTCATACTTTTCAACTGTTTCAACATCCTGAAGACACAGATACAATAGGAAACAGCAATTGCCATGGGGTATGCAACATAGATCCCAGGGTTGCCCCCATTTCCCTGCTGGATTATAATTATTATTATTATTATTATTATTATTATTATTATTCATGTATGCATAATATTATCCAATCCTTTCCATAAATGTTATACATTCATTCCTTGCAGAGTTAATTTTATGTGAAAAAAACACATACATTACAAAAAATAAAATAAAATGAAAAATAAACATATACATAGAATAAAAACAGATACGTGCCAGATGGTTTGGAAAGGCAAAAAAAATAAAAAAAATTTTCCTTTAATCTCTATACTTACAGGATGTCTCATTTTCAGTTCTCTGCTTTGTAGTTGGATGAGATGTAATAAAATAAAGACTATAAATGATCACATGCAAACACTGCCAAAATCATGCAAGTTTGAGTTTTACAAACTGTCAATCTGCCTTCCATCTGAATAAACATTTATTCAGATTAAACATGATTCTATTAATTTATACTGCCTTAAATGGGATTTGTTTTTACTATATTCACTGTGAAAAGCGAGCAGCATATGTGAGGATATGAAGATGTGAATTATTCCAAATGAGTATTTTTTCTAACTCACATCCATTTTTGAATGCAGTACAATGATAAATGACTGTTCCCTACACAGGTTACCAGTTACAGTAACATTTTGCATGTCTTATTTTGAAAGGCCATAATGACATTACCATGTTACATCATTTCAAATGTTGAAAAATATCTCAAATAAACTACAATGGATAAAAAAATATAACAGGAGAAAAAGAAATAGAAGTAGAATAAGAGTAATAATCCAGGATAATTTTTTGCTTTGCCATTTTTATAATGTTTGTTACATATATTAACCTGGAGATCAGATTATTAAGATCACAGAGCAGGATAAAGCTGTATCTTTTTCTCAACCAAGAGCAGCATTAAATATATACTGTTTTTTTAAGCCTCCTAGTATTAATACGAATGTTTTTACTCAGTTATAGCAAACAAAAAATGTAAAAGTATTAAGGAAATAAAACACAAAATATATTAGGAAACAGAAAAACATTGAATTACCGTATTTTTCGCCGTATAAGACGCACTTTTTCTTCCACAAAACTGGGGGGAAAAAGTCGGTGCGTCTTATACGGCGAATACACCCCTATCGCGGTGGTCCCTGCGGCCATCAACGGCCGGGACCCGCGGCTAATACAGGACATCACCGATCGCGGTGATGCCCTGTATTAACCCTTCAGACGCGGCGATCAAAGCTGACCGCCGCATCTGAAGGGAAAGTGACACTAACCCGGCTGTTCAGTTGGGCTGTTCGGGACCGCTGCGATTTCACCGCAGCGGTCCCGAACAGCCCGACTAAATAGCCGAAGTTAGTGCTTACAGGACACCGGGAGGGACCTTACCTGCCTCCTCGGTGTCTTCTCCGTTCAGGGATCCCCTGAATCCGTTCAGGGATCTCCTTCCTCGTCATCACGTCGTCGCGTACGTGCGTCGGCGTGCGTAACGACGTGATGGAGAGAGCGAGGATACCTGGCCGGCAGCAGAGACGTTCCAGAGCGACGGGGACACGGCTACATCGATGGAGCGACATCCAGGGCAGCGGTGACGGGTCCGGAGCGGCGGAGACACGTGAGTATTACCTCCTCCTGCAGTGGTCTTCAATCTGCCGACCTCCAGATGTTGCAAAACTACAACTCCCACCATGCCCGGACAGCCAACGGCTGTCCGGGCATGCTGGGAGTTGTAGTTTTGCAACATCTGGAGGTCCGCAGGTTGAAGACCACTTTTTGGTTCAAAATCTTTATTTTTTAAGATTTTGCCCCTAAAAATTGGGTGCGTCTTATACGCTGGTGCGTCCTATAGGAGGAAAAATACGGTATATATATGCAGAAAACTGGGGAAACTCTTTCTTACACTTACACATTTGTATATGTCCCACTTCATCCAACAAAATATAGCACATCTCTATGATGCAAATATGAAACAATAAACAATGATATTTATTGTATTACGACATGGAAGTCTCTCTAATGTGATAACGTTTGGAAGTCTAATGTGGACTATTGAAGACACTTTGGGGTAATCTGCCAGGAGAATTGGGAAACACTACATACAGTGAAAAAGTTTTGTATGAAAAACATTTATTAATGCTATAGCATAAAAGAGCTGCAAATTGTTATGCATATCGTATGTGCAACTTTGTTTTATGCAAAAATTTACAGTGTTTCCCAAACGTTTCTAACTTTCTTAATCTGGTTTTCTAGTGTCAGGAACTCAGTGTCAGGAAATTCCTCCCAAAATTACGGGGCAAACAAAAAGATTTGGACATACAATGAAAATGGCCATGACTGTAGCTACTGAAGTGTTCAATGTCTAATCATTTACACAAGTGGCATAGTATGACATTTTTAAATTATAAATCATTTTCTGCAGACAATAGGGAAAATGTATTGATGCTGACATGGGTAAACTCTTTATTTCTTTCTATATTTTTTGTGTGTGTTGTCAGTGTCTACCAAATTTATTAAATGGTTGCATGCACTTTGTATGCTCCCTTTGCTGCACCAAAATATGAAACATTTTAGAAACACTCTATACAGCCGGTTCTGTAAGCTAAGCCAGGGCTGGTATAGATTTGGGACTTTTCACCAAAGTCACAAATGACAAATTCATGACAACTGCGGAAAAAAACTACTTGATTTTGACCTATCTCACATATATTTTACACAGTCTTGAGAAAATCATCTAGATAAAAAGTCCCTCCAAAAATTTGCAAAACACAACTGAAAAAAAAATGTAAAGAGAAAATATAGTCTACATACAATGATAAATACCCCCAGTGTAGACAAACACAACCTTTTTCTTGTCTGTATGTTTTCATCATACTTTACATTTAATTGCAGCTCTGTCATTTCATCCATGACCTGATAGATTATATCCATTTCACTTTCAAAGATTCTAATCTTTGCTAACATCTGTAGCCAAGCTGGAAAATTAGATTTAGATCAAGTATAAAAAAGATGGATTAAGTAAATAAGGTCAAACTTCAGCCCTAGACGTAGTTCCTAGAAACAATGATGCTATTTTCAAAGGGGACAAAAAATAAAAAAGCCTTTTTGTAGTCTAGAACAAGTACTTTGGTGGGTAACCTTATATTCTCAATATTTTATTGAGAAGGTAATTGGGATTAATCTGTGAGGTGCATGCATTTATTAGAATTTAACAATTTAAGACACAATATACAGAACAGACCAAAAGTTTGGACACACCTTCTCATTCAAAGAGTTTTCTTTATTTTCATGACTATGAGAATTGTAGATTCACACTGAAGGCATCAAAACTATGGATTAACACATGTGGAATTATAGACATAACAAAAAAGTGTGAAACAACTGAAAATATGTCATATTCTAGATGGAAAGTGTCCCCAAGTGCAGTCACAAAAAACATCAAGAGCTATAAAGAAACTGGCTCACATGCGGAGGTTAAGTTCATCCGAGTCACCAGCCTCAGAAATCGCAGGTTAACAGCAGCTCAGATTAGAGACCAGGTCAATGCCACACAGAGTTCAAGCAGCAGACACATCTCTAGAACAACTGTTAAGAGGAGACTGTGCGAATCAGGCCTTCATGGTAGAATATCTGCTAGGAAACCACTGCTAAGGACAGGCAACAAGCAGAAGAGACTTCTTTGGGCTAAAGAACACATGTAATGGACATTATACCAGTGGAAATCTGTGCTTTGGTCTGATGAGTCCAAATTTGACATCTTTGGTTCCAACCACCATCTTTGTCCAACGCAGAAAAGGTGAACGGATGGACTTTACATGCCTGGTTCCCATCGTGAAGCATGGAGGAGGAGGTGTGATGGTGTGGGGGTGCTTTGCTGGTGACACTGTTGGGGATTTATTCAAAATTGAAGACATACTGAACCAGCATGGCTACCACAGCATCTTGCAGTGGCATGCTATTCCATCCGGTTTGCGTTTAGTTGGACCATCATTAAATTTTCAACAGGACAATGACCCCAAACACACCTCCGGGCTGTGTAAGGGCTATTTGACCAAGAAGGAGAGTGATGGGGTGCTGCGCTAGATGACCTTGTCTCCACAGTCACAAGACCTGAACCTAATGAAGGCAAAAGGGCCAACAAGTGCTAAGCATCTCTGGGAACTCCTTCAAGACTGTTGGAAGGCCATTTCAGGTGACTACCTCTTGAAGCTCATCAAGAGAATGCCAAGAGTGTGCAAAGCAGTAATCAAAGCAAAAGGTGGCTACTTTGAAGAACGTAGAATATGACATATTTTAAGTTGTTTCACACTCTTTTGTTATGTCTATAACTCCACATGTGTTAATTCATAGTTTTGATGCCTTCAGTATGAATCTACAATTTTCATAGTCATGAAAATAAAGAAAACTCTTTGAATGAGAGTTTGTGTCCAAACTTTTGGTCTGCACTGTATATATAATAGATAAACAGTAAAATTTAAGGTTTTACAGAAACTATTTTCTTCTGCATATTTTGTGCAGCTGATTTTGTTACCCATTGAATTTAAAGAGTACCTGCCATTAACTAAAACTTTTTATGTTGTTCCTCATGTAAAGTTACTGTATGCATATTTGAAATTTATCTTGTTTAAAAAAAATCACTATTAACATGTGTTTTTACCTTTGAAATTCTGTCCAATAGGGGTCTCTGTTCCATCTCTCCCTGCATTCCCTGCATAGCCTTCGGACTTGTGTCAGACTGGCACAAGTATGAAGTGAGGGTGGGGTGGGACATGAGCATGGCCCTGTACAACTGTCACTCCCTGCCTGTCAATCAGTGGTTTGTAAAAACATTTCTTCTGTGCATGGTAGGCAGGATTGCTCCGATCTCACTTCTCTCTGTATGCCTCGTGCTGTGCATAACAGAGAAAAGGGGAATGACAGCCTGCCTGCCGTGATTGGCTCCCTGTTCTATGCGTACTCCCGAGCCCGAGTGCAGCATAGAACAAAGAAGGGCGGAAGTGTTACTGGGCAGGCGTTACCTGCCGGGTAACACCTCCTTCAGCCCAAAAAAGGTCACAGATAAAATTGAAAAACTAAAACTGTGGGGGACACCTAATGAAGAGGGAAACATACCAAGAGCAGAATAAAAAAACAATACACATGGAAGCAGGTACTCTTTAATGGGGGAGCAAAATCAGTTGCACAAAATATGCAGCAAAAAATATGCAGCAGATCTATATAATAGTGTACCATAGGGACAAACAAATATGTATGGTCAGAATGCATGTATTAACCCTTCACTGCTGTTTTATTCATTTATTTATTACGGTAGATATTTAGCACTTTTGGTAGCCAGGGAAATGTTTACATGTTTAAATGTAAATAAAAAAATTAATAAAAAAAAAATTGAAATGCAATGTTAAAAATAAATAATTAAATAAATAAAAACACACACACACACACACACACACACACACACACACACAATCGGCACCTGCGCCTTGCTTTTGAGGATTCACCTGCGAGTCCAACTGGACTTCAATACCAGTGAGCTGGGTATAGAACAGGTGTAATGCAATAAAAAAACAGGGCTAACAGGACATATATATATATATATATATATATACGTACAACTCCCAGCATGCCTGGACTGTCTGGGTATGCTGAGAGTTGTAGTTTTGCAACATCTGGAAGAGCACAGTTTGGAGACCACTGCACAGTGGTCTCTAAACTGCGGCCCTCCAGATGTTGCAAAACTACAACTCCCAGCATGCCCAGACAGCCAAAGGCTGTCTGGGCATGCTGGGAGTTGTAGTTTTGAAACTCCTAGAAGCAGAAGTGAATATCACTTAAAGTCTATTTTCACTGCTGCCTCCACATGCCTGCTGTCTCTGCCTTCTCCACTTGCCTGCTGCTGCTCCCACATGTGCCTGCCCCCGGTCCTTACTGCCGCACCCTCCCCCTGCAGGTATGTGCCCCTGTCTCCCCGCAGCTCCCGGTATCCTCTTCCCCTGCTTTGCCCGACTTCTAGGGGCGGGCATAGCGGAGGATCTGAACTTTAACCCCCCCAGTCAGTGATCACTGTGATTGGTCCACAGGGACCAATCACAGTGATCGCTGACCAGGACCATCCACAGACGGTCCTAGGGGGGCTTGCAGAAGTTGTCCCCCATTGGTAACAGCGGGACTTCTGCCAGTTAACCCGTGCGATGCCATGCATCGTTGGATTAACTCAGTGTTTCTCAAGTCCAGTCCTCAGGTCCCCCTAACAGGTCTTGTTTTCAGGATTTCCTTAGTCTTTCACAGGTGATATAATTGTGGTGATGCCTGATTCACTGACCATAATTATGTCACTTGTGAAAGACTTAGGAAATCCTGAAAACATGACCTGTTAGGGGGCCCTGAGGACTGGAATTGAGAAACACTGGGTTAACTGAATTACTTATATAAATGTCATGATGTACTAACTACCTGCACATCATGATGTTTATATAAGTCATTCTGCAGGAAGGTGTTATATGAGAGAGGGAAATAGATCGGTATGTTTATCTATATTGGAAAAATGTTTACAATAAAGTGAATGCTTACTATAAAAATAGCTGTAATCCACTTTAAATTCTGCTGTGTCATATGTATAATATACCGAAAACCAAGCATGCATGATCTGGCGGGTGCTAGGACCGCTCAGAAATGTGCTGTCTTATTGATGACAATGCACTTTCAAGCAGAATCGAGAAATTCCGCTGTGTGCAAAGTGCAGCAGAATCCTATTCAAATCAGTGGGACTCTGCTGCAGCGTAATGTCCGTGTGGAATATTCTGGTAGAATCCCACATGAACATTCCGTTATGTGAACATAACCTTAAAAATGAATACACATTAACCACTATTTTTCAATCAACAATCTAATTTTTTATTTGTAAGGCTGGTTCACATATGTCCGGCATCCGGCATTGTTGAACTCAGCCTAGTATTCGATACAACTGGTGCCTCAACTGATGACAAGTTGTCATCAGTTTTATGGCATCCGGCGTCCATTGTTTCTGGATGGCGGACAGGGGAACGCAGCAAGCTTCCAACCACCCGGCCTCAAAAGTGAGACACTGGATGATTGTGAACTGTCCCATTCAAATGAATGGTATCAGTTCTAGCATCAGTTTCCCTCCAGTGCACACCGGAGGGAAACTATTCCGGAGGCCTGATATATGTGAACCCAGCCTTGCTCGTATTCCTGCATGCTTTAACACCTAAACACCCAGACCCTGACCGATCAAAACCTTAGTCTCTTTTAGGCTGGGTTCACATATGTCTGACATCCAGCATAGGTGAACTCAGCCTAAATCTCGACGCAACTGATGCCACAATTTATGACAATTTGTCATCAGTTGTGTGGCATCCGGCGTCCATTGTTTCTGGGCAACGAGCTGTGTTCCCCTGTCCAGTGCCCTCCGGTGTGTCTCAGCTGCATTATGAAGCTGAAGTAATTATATGACAACAAACACAAATAACCTGTCTGCACTGTAAGAGAGATTTAGATGGAGTTCAAAAAGATGAATGTTTTTGCTATTTACTCATAAAATAGTAGAAGCATTATGCAGCATGAACCTCTAATGGCATGATGGAAAGTCTGATCATTTTTATGCAGTTTAACCCTTAGTGTGGCAATAAAATGAGATTCAAATGTATGTAAATAAGAGATTAAGAATCAGGATAATTCTACTCTAAGCAATATAGACCTTCATTATATACTATATGATTTCAAATGTTAATACTTATGTGGAGATAGAGATAAAAGACTGCTTCAAAAAAGAGAAAATGAGGCAAAATTGCAATTTACTGGTGGCAAAAATGTTTATAATGGAGCAGTGTATGTCGCAAAGCAGAAAGTAGAAACAAACGCTAAAATGCACATTTTAGCTTGTATTTTATCACATATTTAACTTTATGTCTTATTAGGTATAAATTCTATTTTAGAGTGTTCCACATTTTGGATTGCCACTAGAGATGAGCAAATCGAATCTGATGAATCCGAATTTGTTACGAATTTCAGGAAAAATTCGCTTCACAACGAATCTGAATATCTCCGCAATTCAATAGTTTCATTAAACTCCATTTAGTGCGGTCCACGCTCTATGGCCTCTAAAATGGCGGATCCACATATGAGGACATGGGGCAAGGAACTCTGGGAAGGTGGGAAAGCAAGGCGGGATGACCCTGAATCACATGCAGCATGCAGCCACCTCTGTTATGTCACAGCCCTTTATAATCAGCAGCCATCTTGCGACCAGTCACTTCAGAGTTTCATTTCACTGCAGGGAGAGATAGAGCATTGTGTGCGTTGCACAGAAAAACAGCTTGACAGCAGCGATTCACCACAAGCCCAAATCACTGCATAAAATCACTGACAGAAAGAAAGGGTACACTTTTGGGTGTAATACATCTGATTGATCCAAATGTAAGAAATATTTCCATCCGAATAAATCCGAATTCTTAACAAAACAAATTGCGAAAAACTAATTTTATTTTTGTTAAAACAAAATAATTTTTCATTTAGAAGCATGGGACCATTACGGGGAGCGGGTGCATGGAAAAGAAGAGACCCGCAGAGATCAAAACATTGGAAGAAAGGTAAGATAATGAATAATTTTATGTGATTTATTAATACATGATGTAATGTTGAATGAATTAATGATTGTGTGTTTCATCGATGTCACGCACCTGGATGCGGGCGGTCTGGAACAGGATGTGGATCCTCCACCTGTGTGGTTGATGACTCAGACCGTATCGGGGAGCAGAGTCTAAAGTGCCGCTGGTCTTCACCAGAGCCTGCTGCAAAGCAGGATGGATTTACTGCGGCAGGCGACACCCAGGTCATTCCCCCTATACAGTTCGACCACACAGGTAACTGGGCAAGGCGAGGTACAGGAGGATGAGACAGATGCGTAGTCAATGTAGCAGAAGGTCAAGGCAGGCAGCAAAGGTTCGTAGTCAAAAAACGTAGCAGGAAGGTCTGGGTACACGGGTATGGCAAACAGGCAATTGGGTACGCTTTCTCTCAGGCAAATGGCACTATAGATCCGGTAGGGGGGTGTGGGAGGTGCAGGAACTTATAACTTATAATGTGTATTCCGGTGCGCGCCCTAGGAGATGGGGACGAGCGCGGCGGAGCTGAGTTCCAGAGGCAGCAGAGCGGGGTAAGTGACGGGCTGGGATTCGCATGTGGGCGCGTCCCACGATGCGAATCCCAGCCCCGCCAACAGACGGGGACCCCAGGACACTGTGCTCATGGCCGGAGCTAGCGGTCGGAGCGCAGCGGTTAACAATCAATGTGTTTGATTGACGGGTGATTTATGTATAACGTGTCATGTGGGTTATTTTTATTGTATTTTTCATGTAGATATTTATAGTAAAATATGTGATTTTAATATATACTTATTGTTAATACATACATTTTTATGTAATGTGTATTTTTTTGAACATGTAAAACATGTTAGATGCGTGTCTTACACTTGTGCTAACCCAGTGTTTGTTACCCAACAAACCAGGGTGCCTCCAGCTGTTGCAAAACTACAACATCCAGCATGCCCTTAAGCTGTCCGGGCATGCTAGGAGTTGTAGTTTTTCAACAGCGTGAGGCATCCTGGTTCATTTGCAAACACTGCGCTAAGTTACCTATTTCTGTTTTTTATTTTTTAAATTTCCCTCTCCCTTTATTGAACTGGTTTAGTAGGTTAATGAAATGCATAGTTAATTGTCATGGGAAGATTTTTTTATTGACAAAACCACAGACATAATTTGATAATTGCCCTTTAGAACGTTTGTGATTTTATCAATGAAAAATGTTCCCACGGCAATTAACTATGCATTTCATTATTAACCTACTGACCATTAAGTGAAGGGAGAGGTAAATTTAAAAAAGAAAAATCAGAAATAGGTTAGCGGATTGTTTGCCAACGAACCAGGGTGCCTCCAGTGGTTGCAAAGCTACAATTCCCAGCATGCTCGGGCATGCTGGATGTCTTAGGTTTTCAACATCTGGAGGAACCCTGGCTCGTTGGGAAACAGAAACACTTGTTTAGCACAAGTGTAAAACATGTATCTAACATATTTTACATAAAAAAAATTAATTGCATAAAAATGTATGTATTAACAATAAATATATATTAAAATCACATATTTTACTATAAATATCTACATAAAAAAATTATAAAAATAACCAACATGGCACGTCATACATAAATCATTTGTTAATCAAACACATCAAACACAATCATTCAAGCAGCATTCATTCATTCATTCATTCAACATTACATTATGTATTAATAAATCACATAAAATTAAACATTATCTTACCTGTCTTCCAATGTTCTGTTCTTTTGCGGCTCCCTTCTTTTCCTGCACCCGCTCCCGATAAGGGTCCCCTGCTTCTAAATAAATAATAAAAATAATAGTTTTTTCACAATTCCCTACAGCATCTTTCTTTTTCGTAGTACCCCGGCAAAAGGGCAAAAAAGAAGAAAAAAGGAACGAAACTGTTACGCCGAGCGCTCCGGGTCCCCGCTCCTCCCCGGAGCGCTCGCTTCACTCTCCCCGCGGCAGCGCTCCGGTCACGTCCTCTGACCCGGGGCGCTGCGATTCCGCTGCCAGCCGGGATGCGATTCGCGATGCGGGTAGCGCCCGCTCGCGATGCGCACCCCGGCTCCCCTACCTGACTCGCTCTCCGTCTGTTCTGTCCCGGCGCGCGCGGCCCCGCTCCCTAGGGCGCGCGCGCGCCGGGTCTCTGCGATTTAAAGGGCCACTGCGCCGCTGATTGGCGCAGTGGTTCCAATTAGTGTGTTCACCTGTGCACTTCCCTATATCACCTCACTTCCCCTGCACTCCCTTGCCGGATCTTGTTGCCTTAGTGCCAGTGAAAGCGTTCCTTGTGTGTTCCTTGCCTG
Organism: Hyla sarda; assembly: GCF_029499605.1. Lineage (NCBI taxonomy): Eukaryota > Metazoa > Chordata > Amphibia > Anura > Hylidae > Hyla > Hyla sarda. The sequence continues at coordinate 197,923,125 of NC_079193.1, read as the reverse complement.
TGTTTCCAGACCTTCTGCCGTTGCCCCTGACTACGATCCTTGCTGCCTGCCCCGACCTTCTGCTACGTCCGACCTTGCTTTTGCCTACTCCCTTGTACCGCGCCTATCTTCAGCAGCCAGAGAGGTGAGCCGTTGCTAGTGGATACGACCTGGTCACTACCGCCGCAGCAAGACCATCCCGCTTTGCGGCGGGCTCTGGTGAAAACCAGTAGTGGCTTAGAACCGGTCCACTAGCACGGTCCACGCCAATCCCTCTCTGGCACAGAGGATCCACTACCTGCCAGCCGGCATCGTGACAGTAGATCCGGCCATGGATCCCGCTGAAGTTCCTCTGCCAGTTGTCGCTGACCTCACCACGGTGGTCGCCCAGCAGTCACAACAGATAGCGCAACAAGGCCAACAGCTGTCTCAACTGACCATTATGCTACAACAGTTACTACCACAGCTTCAGCAGTCATCTCCTCCGCCAGCTCCTGCACCTCCTCCGCAGCGAGTGGCCGCTCCTGGGATACGCTTATCCTTGCCGGATAAATTTGATGGGGACTCTAAGTTTTGCCGTGGCTTTCTTTCCCAATGTTCCCTGCATCTGGAGATGATGTCGGACCTGTTTCCCACTGAAAGGTCTAAGGTGGCTTTCGTAGTCAGCCTTCTGTCCGGAAAAGCCCTGTCATGGGCCACACCGCTCTGGGACCGCAATGACCCTGTCACTGCCTCTGTACACTCCTTCTTCTCGGAAATCCGAAGTGTCTTTGAGGAACCTGCCCGAGCCTCTTCTGCTGAGACTGCCCTGTTGAACCTGGTCCAGGGTAATTCTTCCGTTGGCGAGTATGCCGTACAATTCCGTACTCTTGCTTCAGAATTGTCCTGGAATAATGAGGCCCTCTGCGCGACCTTCAAAAAAGGCCTATCCAGCAACATTAAAGATGTTCTGGCCGCACGAGAAATTCCTGCTAATCTACATGAACTTATTCACCTAGCCACTCGCATTGACATGCGTTTTTCCGAAAGGCGTCAGGAACTCCGCCAAGATATGGACTCTGTTCGCACGAGGCGTTTCTTCTCCTCGGCTCCTCTCTCCTCTGGTCCCCTGCAATCTGTTCCTGTGCCTCCCGCCGTGGAGGCTATGCAGGTCGACCGGTCTCGCCTGACACCTCAAGAGAGGACACGACGCCGTATGGAGAACCTCTGCCTGTACTGTGCTAGTACCGAACACTTCCTGAGAGATTGTCCTATCCGTCCTCCCCGCCTGGAAAGACGTACGCTGACTCCGCACAAAGGTGAGACAGTCCTTGATGTCTACTCTGCTTCTCCACGTCTTACTGTGCCTGTGCGGATGTCTGCCTCTGCCTTCTCCTTCTCTACAGTGGCCTTCTTGGACTCTGGATCTGCAGGAAATTTTATTTTGGCCTCTCTCGTCAACAAGTTCAACATCCCGGTGACCAGTCTCGCCAGACCCCTCTACATCAATTGTGTAAATAATGAAAGATTGGACTGTACCATACGTTTCCGCACGGAGCCCCTTCTTATGAGCATCGGATCTCATCATGAGAGGATTGAACTTTTGGTCCTCCCCAATTGCACCTCGGAAATTCTCCTTGGACTTCCCTGGCTTCAACTTCATTCCCCTACCCTGGATTGGTCCACTGGGGAGATCAAGTGTTGGGGGTCCTCTTGTTCCAAGAACTGTCTAAAACCGGTTCCCAGTAACCCTTGCCGTAACTCTGTGGTTCCTCCAGTAACCGGTCTCCCTAAGGCCTATATGGACTTCGCGGATGTTTTCTGCAAAAAACAAGCTGAGACTCTACCTCCTCACAGGCCTTATGATTGCCCTCTGGTCTGCCCGCTGTGGATGAAATTTCTTGTGACCTTTCCATCATATGGAGAGAGACCCAAAAATCTCTCTTACAGGCTTCATCACGCATGAAGAAGTTCGCGGATAAGAAAAGAAGAGCTCCCCCCGTTTTTTCCCCTGGAGACAAGGTATGGCTCTCCGCTAAATATGTCCGCTTCCGTGTCCCTAGCTACAAGTTGGGACCACGCTATCTTGGTCCTTTCAAAATTTTGTGTCAAATTAATCCTGTCTCTTATAAACTTCTTCTTCCTCCCTCTCTTCGAATCCCTAATGCCTTTCACGTCTCTCTTCTCAAACCACTCATCCTCAACCGTTTTTCTCCCAAATCTGTTCCTCCCACTCCTGTTTCCGGCTCCTCGGACATCTTCTCGGTCAAAGAAATTTTAGCTGCCAAAAAGGTCAGAGGGAAAAATTTTTTTTTAGTGGACTGGGAGGGTTGTGGTCCTGAAGAGAGATCCTGGGAACCTGAGGACAACATCCTAGACAAAAGTCTGCTCCTCAGGTTCTCAGGCTCTAAGAAGAGGGGGAGACCCAAGGGGGGGGGTACTGTTACGCCGAGCGCTCCGGGTCCCCGCTCCTCCCCGGAGCGCTCGCTTCACTCTCCCCGCGGCAGCGCTCCGGTCACGTCCTCTGACCCGGGGCGCTGCGATTCCGCTGCCAGCCGGGATGCGATTCGCGATGCGGGTAGCGCCCGCTCGCGATGCGCACCCCGGCTCCCCTACCTGACTCGCTCTCCGTCTGTTCTGTCCCGGCGCGCGCGGCCCCGCTCCCTAGGGCGCGCGCGCGCCGGGTCTCTGCGATTTAAAGGGCCACTGCGCCGCTGATTGGCGCAGTGGTTCCAATTAGTGTGTTCACCTGTGCACTTCCCTATATCACCTCACTTCCCCTGCACTCCCTTGCCGGATCTTGTTGCCTTAGTGCCAGTGAAAGCGTTCCTTGTGTGTTCCTTGCCTGTGTTTCCAGACCTTCTGCCGTTGCCCCTGACTACGATCCTTGCTGCCTGCCCCGACCTTCTGCTACGTCCGACCTTGCTTTTGCCTACTCCCTTGTACCGCGCCTATCTTCAGCAGCCAGAGAGGTGAGCCGTTGCTAGTGGATACGACCTGGTCACTACCGCCGCAGCAAGACCATCCCGCTTTGCGGCGGGCTCTGGTGAAAACCAGTAGTGGCTTAGAACCGGTCCACTAGCACGGTCCACGCCAATCCCTCTCTGGCACAGAGGATCCACTACCTGCCAGCCGGCATCGTGACAGAAACAAAACTAAGTTAAACAAAAAATTAATATGATACTCTGAATACCGAATGCATCCGAAAAATCAAACCCGAAAAAATCACCGAACCGAAAATTTTACCCAAAACGAAAAAAATATAATGAAGCGAAACAAAAATTTCCCTTGTGCACATGTCTACCTAATGCAGGTTGCGTAGCAGAGCTTATTGCCCTCTAATAAGTGTAACCTGTGCGTACATAGGTGGTGTACATTTTTCTTCCTGAAAAAATAATTTGGGTCTAGTTACTGTGAAAGGCCAGCCAAAGCTACACCCTTTTTTTCTGTTGCCTTATAGTTTTAAGCGGAGCGTATTGTCCAACTCTCATAAGGGTAAACTGTACATACACCTACGTGGTGTCCTTTATATATTTTCCTGTTAGACTAATTTGGGCCTAGTTACTGTGAAAGGCCAGCCAAAGCTACACCTATGTTTTTTTTTAGCCTTATACAGTTTATAGTGGATCGTATTGTCCACCTCTAATAAGTGTAAACTGTACATACACCTATGTGGTGTAATTTATATATTTTCCTCTTAAACTAATTTGGGCCTTGTTACTGTGAAATGCCAGCCAAAGCTACACACTTGTTTCTATAGTCTAATACAGTTTTAAGGGTAGTGGAGTGTATTGTCCTCCTCTCATAAGTGTAACCTATGTTCTCCTCATGCTGATGCCTTCTTCAGGCTGTCTCATTTTGCCACCATATATTCTCCTCATGCTGATGCCAGCTCCAGGCGGTCTCATTCTGCCACCATATGTTCTCTTCATGCTGATGCCAGCTCCATGCTGTCTCAAATTGCCACCATATGTTCTCCTCATGCTGATGCCAGCTCCATGCTTACTCATTCTGCCACCATATGTTCTTCTCAAGCTGCCGCCAACTCCAGGCTGTGTCATACAGCCACGATATGGTCTCCTCTGGCTGCCACCAACTCCAGGCTGTGTCATTCAGCCCCTATGTGGTCTCCTCATGCTTTCGCCACCTCCAGGCTGTGTCATTCAGCCACTATATGGTCTCCTCATGCTGTCGCCACCTCCCGGCTGTGTTATTCAGCCACTATATGGTCTCCTCTTGCTTCTGCCAACTCCAGGCTGTGTCATTCTGCCAGATTATGGTCTCTTCATACTGCTGCCACCTCCAGGCTGTGTCACTGTGTCACCATATGATCTCCTCATGCTGCTGGCACATTAAATAAAACTTGTTAAGTTCATCTATTTTAAATCTTCAATTTAAATGTTAAAAAAAAATCTTTTCAGTTGGGAAACCCTATGGTCTCGTCAGGTGTCACCTTCAGGCTGGGTCATTCAGCCACTATATCATCTCATCATGCTGCCGCCACCTCCACGCTGTGTCATTCTGCTGCCATATGGTCTCCTCATACTGATGCCCTACTTAATGAAAATTAAGAAAAGCCTCTACTTACCTACCTTACTTCTCTGTAGCCTCTGTCTCCGCACCTCATTTCCTGCAGAACAGACACTGGGGGAGATATTCAAAAACTATTATAATTTCTGTTCCAGCAATATTGATCACACCTTTTTTCCTCCTCACATTTTAAAGGTCTCTTGTGTTGCTTTAAAAATATGAAAATATGTGATAGTTCAGTTTTGTACCACTTTTGATTTCTTTTCGTGCCAAAATTGCTGATTTTGTCGCCCAAAATATTTTTTTACCGCCATCTTTAATTTTTGTTATCGACTACTGCTCAGACAAGTGCAAACTGTATAAATAAAACGTGTCCAGGGGTTAAAGGACATCTGCAGCCCTTTAACACTTATCCCCTATCCACAGGATAGGGGATTAGTGTTTGATCGCGGGGGGTCCGACTGCTGGGACCCCCCCGGGGATCTCCTAAACGGGACCCTGGAGAGGTCAATGGTTACCCCCCTCCCCATACAGTTCTATGGGAGAGGCAGAGAGACATGAACGCTGCCTCCTTGCCTCTCCTATAGAGTTACATGGAGGAGGCGTGTCGACCGCAACGTCATACTGCAACTGGCACGCCTCCTGCATGGGAGAGCTGTGGCCCCCGTGCAGGAGATCGTGGAGGTCCCAGTGGTTGGATTCCCGCGATCAAACACTTATCCCCTATCCTGTTGAAAGGACATAAGTGTTAAAGGGCTGCAGATGTCCTTTAAATGTGAGTGCAAATCCAGTATCATAGAGCTGGTATGAAATTTTTGAAAATATCACGTAAAACATAAGATTTACATAATCATGCCCACTTTTGTAAAACTTGCGCGACTAGTGTAAACCTTGAATCTTTCTCATAATTTAGTCACAAAACATGAAATTTTGGACGTGAAGAGTTTCGAAAATGACCCCCAATATGTCACATTGCCACTCAGCCAATCGCCAGCTAGTGCAAGTAGTCACCTAAGTGAAATATTTAGAAAAAATTATTTGTAACCCATTTAAGAATTCCACAAACAGTCCTTTAACCATTTCACTATCAAGAACATACAGTGTACAACATGTTATACATTAAACCCTTCACGACGCAGGATGTAAATGTACGACCTGGTGCGGTGTTACTTAATGCACCAGGACACACATTTACGTCCTGTACATGACTGCAAGCAACAGGGTGGTGCTCGCGTAATGCACGGCAGGTTCCGGCTGTGATCAGCAACCTGGGACACGCCGGTAACGGCGAGCATGAGCGATCGCGCTTATGTCCGTCATTAACCCCTCAGATGCCCTGATCAATACAGATCATGGCATCTGTGGCAGTGCGATCAGTAAAATGGATGATCGGACCACCCGCAGCACTGCCACGGGGATCTGATCATCAATAATGGCGGACAGAAGTCCCCTCACCTACCTCCGTCCGTCTCCAGGGGTCTTCTGCTCTGGTCTAAGATCGAGCAGACCAGAGCAGATCACCAATAACGCTGATCAGTGCTATGCCCTATGCATAGCACTGAACAGTATTAGCAATCAAGTGATTGCTATAAATAGTCCCCTATGGGGACAAAAAAAAAGTTAAGAAAAAGTAAAATAACAAAATTTTAAAGATCCCCTCCCCCAATAAAAAGTTTTATTGTGCCTTTTTCCCATTTTACCCCATGTTTGGTATCACCGCGTGTGTAAATGTCCGAACTATCAAAATATTATGTTAATGATCCCCTACGGTGAAAGGTGTAAATGAAAAAAAAAAAGTCCAAAATTGCTGCTTTTTTGTCACATCATATTCCAAACAAAATTTATTGAAAAATGTATCAAAAGTTTTATATAAGCAAATGTGGTATTAATAAAAAATAAAAATTAGCCCTCATACCACCGCTTATACGGAAAAATTGAAAAGTTATAGGTCATCAAAATCGAGGGATTTTGAATGTACTAATTTGGTTGAAAAGTTTGAGATTTTTTTAAAGTAGTACATTAATAAAAAAGTATGTAATCATGGGTATCATTTTAATCATATTGACCCACAGAATAAAGATAACATAATTTTTACTGTAAAATATACAGCGTGAAAACAAAACCTTCAAAAATTTGCAAAATTTCAGTTTTCTTTTCAATTTCCCCACACAAGTAGTAGTTTTTTTTGGTTTTGCCATACATTTTATGGTAAAATGAGTGATGTCATTACAAAGGACAACTGGTAGCGCAAAGAACAAGCCCTAATTCTCATCTGTGGATAAAAATATAAGAGTTATGATTTTTAGAAGGCAAGAAGGAAAAGACGAAAATGCAAAAATAAAATTGTACTTAAAGGGGTACCCTGCCGCTAGACATTTTATACCCTATCCAAAGGGAACCACCGCGATCTCTCCTTCAGTACCCCCGTTTCTCAGCGGCACAGAGTGCCCCATCAGTGCAAGTCTATGGGAGAAGTGTGGTGGTGGTCACCTCCCATAGACTTGCATTGAGGGGGCGGGGTGTGATGTAACGAGGGGGTGGAGCTGTGATGTCACGATACTCGGTCCCCTGCATCGCCCGTCATCAGCCACAGAGCAATCCTCGCTCTGTGCAGCTGAGAAAAGGGGTGCTGCAGGAGAGATTGCCGGGGTCCCCAGCAGCGGGACCCCCGTGATCAGACATCTTATCCCCTATCCTTTGGATAGGGGATAAGATGTCTAGGGGCGGAATGCCCCTTTAAGGCCCAAATGGGCTGAGTCCTTAAACGGTTAAGATGGTCACTGTCATTTCAAAAAGCCTTGCTTCATTCTAGAAAAAAAAATCAGCTAAAATTAGCAGCTAGTAGATAAGTAACATGTTATCCATACTAGTCTATGGAGAGGGGAGGAGGGAAGACAGTGATGGGAGGGGGAGTTTGTTGAGAGAGCCAAGAGTTGAAAAGACTGCAAATAAACTGCACAAATGCTTACTACTGTATGAGTATGAGACCTCACCCCAGGGCTAGATTACCAGTTTAGACTCATTACTAATTACTGTTCTATAATGTTCTCCAGTTTGCTGCTGGTTTTTAGAATGTGTATAGAGACAAAGAAGTGTAAGATCTCTTCTGTGTGTGCAGTGTATGCAGAGCTGGTGCTAGAGGTGGCAAACTGGGTAATTATCAAGGGGGAGATTTATCAAAACCTGTCCAGAGGGAAAGTTGCCCAGTTGACCATAGCAACCAATCAGCTTGCTGCTTTTATTTTTAACAAGGCCTCTGCAAAATGAAAGAAGCAATCTGAGTGTTTGCTATGGGCAACAGGTTTTGAGAAATCTCCCCCCAAGAGCCCAATCCCCAGGGAAACCTCAGAACAACCATGGCACCACAAATACATTACTGCATTTTTCTGCCAGTTTAACCAACAATTGTTCCCATAAACCCTCATATTCCCTTCTCTCATAAAACTTAACATTTATTATTTCTCATAAAATACACAGAGGAAGGAGAATAAAAACACATCTATTCCCCACTGGTGCTATAAGTCTATCTTCTCCAATATTCATTTGTGAAAATACTGTTCTTACTAGAAGAAGTAGTTATTTATTTTCATTGGAGAAACGTATTCAGCTGTGTAACAGCACTGATCAATGGCTCATATGTGCCAATATGCAGGCAGTTGCACCTGCAGTGTGCACTGCCTCTCTCTTATACTATCGTACATCAGTGGACAATGGTGCTGGTTAAAATCTATATGCTGCTACACTCTACATGTTTCGTCAATATGCAACGTTTTCTCAAGGATGACACATAGCAGACTGAGTATAACACGTGCCAGCTGAGGATTATAAGCCCTCTGAGTCTTATGTCACTACCAATCACTCGTTGTGTAGCATATGCATTGTCACACCAATCACACAACTCCACACATTTAGTTAAGCTGCTATTGCCCAATCAGTTAACACAAGTTGGCATATTGGTAACGTGTACCAAGTTTCTTGTTCATATCTTTAGCCGTTAAGAAGTGATGCTGGAACATACACACATACTCACACACATATACACACATTGGCCCTGATTTACTATTGTAAACCTGACGGGTTGTGCGCCAGATTCTGAAGCATTGCACCAGAATTTGTGCCAGAGTTGCAAAAAAAAAAAAATCCCGACTAACTCTGCATTTTACGTAGAAAACCCAAAAAAAGAGGCATGGTCGCCAAAAAGGGCGTGTGCACGACATTTTCACAAAAACCCAACATATTTACCAAGGTTTCCACATGTGGTGGATTTCAGCTGAGGAAAACCCAACAGATCAGAGCATGTGTAAAAAAAAAAGCAAAATGTAGAGAAAAAATTGTAGGGAATTAAAACACAAAGAAAACTACACTTCACAATTAGTAAATCAGGGTCATTGAGTGTATATACGGTATATATATATATATATATATATATATATATATATATATATATATACTGTAGATTATGTTTTTATGTATTTCTCTTTTTTATCACGAGTACACCCGCACCTTGAACATTTATGCTCCTTGGAATGGAGAGAGCTTGTTGCTCTGATAACCCTCATTATTCTTGTGCTTATGGCTTAATGATGTCTGTGACAGGAAAATTATATGTAAAATGTTGCAAATGGCACAACCGGCAATGCAATGAAATTTAGTGTATTCATGAATGGTTCATAACAATTTATAAATATCCTTCTGTTGTTCTCTTGCCATTCCCTTAGGTTAAAGTATGCCGGATTCAATAATTTTGGATATTTCACACCCAAGAAATAAATAGATGAGCCAAAACACAAATCTGTTTAGTTGGAAGACCAAATGTGTACAGTTTTTATGAAAGAAAAAATGCAGTTGTCTATTTATTTGATGCTGTTTTCAACCATTGTCAGCTGTCACACTTCCAACTTAGATTTCTTTTTTAGGACAGTCGGTGCTAGTAAGTAATTTGAAGTCATAAAGTACATTTTATTTTCAATTTCTATTGCACTTGAATGTAATAGGAAACAATAATCTGTATGTCTTTGGATAAACAGAATAGCAAGACACTAGGAATTCCTAGAATAAAGAAAAGCTTTATAGAACCATAATGACATGTTGTTATTTTATAATAAACTTAATCTGCATAATAATGATGGTGTTCAAAGTTTGAAACTAAAGCTTGCTTTGGAAAAGTCTGGGGAAAAAGAGTTTATTAGTTAAAGGGGTTATCCAGGAAAAACATTTTTTTATATATCAACTGGCTCTAGAAAGTTAAACAGATTTGTAAATTACTTCTATTAAAAAATCTTAATCCTTTCAGTACTTTTGAGCTTCTGAAGTTGAGTTGTTCTTTTCTGTCTAAGTGCTCTCTGATGACACGTGTCTCGGGAAACACCCAGTTTAGAAGAGTACTTGCCCTAAGTGGACTAAAATTCATTGAATACAAGGCCTTGTCTTCATTGTTCTATACCTACATATGTAATTACATATCCTAGCAGATCCATTCTTTGTTATTGCCTTGTTTATTGTTCTGCACAAAGGTTTTGGTGCATAATTGCATTTGTACCAGGTATGTGTGAATTTGTTATGGCTTTTTATAAACTTCCACCCCATAAGATCAGAGGGTGTACTAAGGTACGCCCTTGAGTCCTGGTGTTCAAGGGCATTACCGGGGTTTGAAGTGTGCTCACGAGCTGAGTACACCTCATACTTGGTTGGTTCTGGTTGCTAAGAGCAGCCAGGGCCCACAGTTAATGCTGGGCATGGCCGATCAGGCTGATGCCCGGCATTAACTCTTTAGATGCCACATGTTCTCTGCATTGGACAGTAAGTGCAAGTCTGTTATAGCAGCCATCACTTACAGTCTATGAAGCAAGTGCAGCTCCTGCTCATGAAGCATAGTTGGATAGCCGCTCATGATTTATAGGTACATCCTGGTACATCCTGTCCTTAAGAGGTTAACATATGTGTAAGACTGGTGTTATACATTTTCTGTGAAGACTTAACATAAAAGGTAGTCTGCCTCAACGAGCTCTTCCTCCCATAACAAATTATGTGTGCACCCTACTAACCTCCAAAGAGGTGTCAGGAGAGGTGAGAGCTGATCAGCATCCTGGAGCCACCTACTCCTTCCCTGGGTGCCTGTTCTTTGCCACTCTTCTTGGAGGTGCTCCTTCCAGATTCCCTCGCACTCCCGATATACTTGCATGAACAAGCTTGGACCGGCTGCAGACCACTCGTCTGAGCCTACGGCCCCAATAGAGTGCATGTACAGATGCCAAGCCAGGGAGGAAAAAATAATGTGAAGGCTGTTGCCCCTGCTCTGCCCCTGATGGGTCCCTGGACGATACTGGAAGAGGAGGTTTGTTGCTATAGGGCACAGGGATTTTTCGCTATGAGGCCTTTTAACTAGTATGTACACCTATGAAGACATTAATAAGGATATGCTTTGAAAATGCTTTGCGTGCTGTCCCTTTGTTAAACTTGCATATGTCAAGGTTTGGTGTGATAGCGGCTGAATATTTTAAAACAAATTTTCAAGGAACAAATTTTTTTGAAAGGAAGATTGAAAGTCAATTGACAAGCAAAACCACATGTTTTACTGAAAAATAGCACTATGTGTAGGACTGCTTAATGTGTTAGTCTCACTTTTGTCCAGTGACAGGATACATTAAAACCTCCCAGGCAATCTTGTGGCACAAGAATTGCCCGGATATTCACATGATAAGATGCATTCTCGGAACTCCCATGCCTGAGATCCCATAGAAGTATTGGGGTAGACTTCTAAATTCTTTGACTTAAAGCAGTAAAGTTATTGAAATTTCAAATAAGGCCGAATCATAATGGAATTTACCTTTTTACAACTTTCGATGTCAAGTAGCAGACAAGATATAGGAATCACAGATGAGTACCCATAATTAAAAAAAAAAAGCACCAAAAGAATATTCTATTGTCTTGTTTAAAGAACATGCTTTCTTTCTTTGAGTCTGTGTAAATGGTTTGTGAATCTTTTGAGAGTTGAACATAGGGTGTTCTTTTTTTCATCAGGCCATCTTAAATAGGCTTTTTCCATTTATCCTGGGCAGCAGGATTTCTTACCCACACCATTAATCAATACAATAAAACTTGAAAAGCAGGAACCTTTGAGTATGAAGGCAAACATCTGAAGACATGCAGAGCTCCTCGCCATCCAACTTCATTTACCCATTCAATTTGGAATTAAAAGTCCTTTCAAAAGCATTGTCTACCTTAGATTGTACTCTTTGTATTAATATATTTATACAGTTTGAAAAGAAGCTGTGAAGAAATAATGAATGAAACACATATAACTTGTGAAAAAGAATACTTGAATACTGAAAGGGAGGTAAAAAAATATGTTAGACATAATACTATATTAGTAGTATAAAAAGGATTTTCTGAGACTTTAGTATTGTTAGATTATTCTTAGGATATAGAATCAATTTTTAATTAGTGGGGGTCCAACTCCTGGCACCCCCACATTAACTATGTGAATAAAAGGGACATAACATAGTGTATACTGTAGGACAATTCCAATTATATACTTTATTTAGGTTGCAGCAACACAAATAATGACTAGCCAGAAGTTTTGCCCTGATGTTGTGAGATCTGCAATAAGTTCAGGAGCTCATTCACACCACAATTTCGACAGTTCCTCAGCTGGATCTGGTGGGTGAATTTGAAACCTCCTGCTGTTGTATCCCTGCCTGCCTGTAACCGCTCTTTGGCCAGACTGGAGCGTGTTGTCTGCCCCTGTTTTCAGTTTCAAAAACCAAATACGATCTGAAAATGACCTGACCAAAATCACTAACTGGCTGTGATTGGCTCATGAAAATGATTGGGCTATGGCACACGTCCAGTAGGGACATGGCAGCAGGGGATGTTAAAAATTCTTCTGCCTGATCCAGCTCCTGGAGTGTGGAAACATGGTGTAAATGTACTCTGAGATAAATTTCAACTAAAGAAAGACAATTCTACAAAAATAACCAATCGTTCTTTCAACTTCTATCCTAATGCTTTTTAAAGCCTAGAGTAAGGCATGAAAGCCATTATACAGCCCCATGCAGAAGAAAAGAAAGGGTGGGCTCCCATTGGGCTACATGGTACTATGCATCATGCATCCTTACAGATATCCTGCACATTTCTTTAAAGGTACAGTGCAACACAAAATAAATGAAAAGAGAAAGATCATAACAAATACTAAAGCATCACCTTAGCAGCAGGGCCTAGTGCAGGCACTTGAAGCAATGTTTTCCTGACAGGACGCACTACAGTACTGGGACACCAAAGCTGTCCAGTGCCACTCCATTAAAGTTTCTGCCCTAAGCACAGGCCATCCAGTTCCCAGTAGAGAATGCTGTCCTAGTACTAGGCAGGAACTCCTGCCTTTAACTTAAAGGGGTACTCCTGTGGAAAGCTTTTTTTTTTTTTTTTAAATCAACTGGTGCCATTACAACATATTTGTAAATCACTTCTATAAGAAAATCTTAATCCTTCCAGTACTTTTTAGGGGCTGTATGCTAAAGAGAAATCAAGAAAGAAATACATTTCCTCTGATGTCATGACCGCAGTGCTCTCTGCTGACCTCTGCTGTCCATTTTAGGAACTGTCCAGAGCAGCATTTGTTCCTAAAATGGACAGCAGAGGTCAGCAGAGAGCTCCCATAGGGAGCTATAGCACTGCACACACTGATCTCTTATGCTGATCCCTGCAAAGTCATAGCTTTGCATGGATCAGCGAGATAGGGGCTCGATTGCTCAAGCCTGTAGCTCAGGCTTGGAGCAATTAAACCCAGATCGGATGCGACGGAGAAAGGTCGCAATGTCCAGATCAGCCCGACTGAGCTGCCGGGAAGCGTTTACTTTCACTTTCAGACGCGGCGGTCAACTTTCATCGCCGCGTCTGAAGGGTTGATAGCACGTGGCACAACGATCGGTGCCGCACGCTGTTAGCCCAGGGTCCTGGCTATGAATAGCAGGCGGGACCGACCTGGTGTGATGCGGGGTTATGGTGTGAACCCGTTTTAAACACCGGGAATGGGCATAGGGGTTATCCAGGAAAAAACTTTATATATATATATATATATATATATATATATATATATATATATATATATCAACTGGCTCCAGAAAGTTAAACAGATTTGTAAATTACTTATATAAAAAATCTTAATCCTTTCAGTACTTATGAGCTGATGAATTTGAGTTGTTCTTTTCTGTCTAAGTGCTCTCTGATGACACCTGTCTTGGGAACCACCCAGTTTAGAAGCAAATCCCCATAAAAAAACACTTCTACTCTGTGCAGTTCCCGAGACAAGCGGAGATGTCAGCAGAGAGCACTGTTGCCAGACAGAAAAGAACAACTCAACTTCAGCAGCTGATAATTATTGAAAGGATTAAGATTTTTTAATGGATGTAATTTACAAATCTGTTTAACTTTCTGGAGTTGATTTATAAAAACGTTTTTTTTCCCTTGAATACCCCTTTAATGCGGACAATCAAAGGTAAATCAGGACATTCCTGAATCTGAATCAGCATCTGATCCAAAAACAATTCTAAAAGATTTGCCAAATTAGACCAAAAGTAAATCTTGGGAGATACATTCATTTGTAGTTTTGGCTCAAGCAAGTTTTCAAGGTAGTCTGGGCTAAAAGGAGAAGAAAATAGAACATCTATGAAAAGAGAAAACATCATCTATAGTCACTGGAAGGAATTACCGTATATGGTCTGCAGAGTGCCTGTGTAGACCTCATATTTACTACAATATGTCACTGTATGAGGAATTATTGCTTTTGTCTAAGGTGATTTTTATTTAGCAACAGTATGGGGGAATTATTCAGTCACTCAGAGGTTGCAGTATTAATTTCCAGGAATTTAGGTGCACTACTGTGGGGGATGTGAACAATGACATTGTTCACCTCAAAACTGATGTTAAAATTTAGACATTAGCCAGTATAACCTTATATGAAGGACATAACTGAGCCCGCACACCAACACCAAGGTTTCTCAAGTGGCACGGGACCTAACACTAACCTACCGGTGCATGATAAGCAAAACCAGGGGCCAGTGAGCAATTACAGCAGTTCTGAGGGTTAGCCAATGTCACTGTTTACATCTGCCACAGTAGTGCACCTAAATTCCTGTATTGTATTATTCTAATTGTTACACATCCACACCGTTTATCTGGTGTAGGATGCCATTGTGGCACTTGTAGTCTGCTGCAGGCATCCTCCATTGTATGCATACAACTGCATTTGGGGTTGAGAACCTCCTGCGATTTGTGACCACGTTTTTGTTGCAGTATTCATTTCCCTTGTAAAGGAGTATTATTGTTAATGTTGGGTTTCGTTCACATTACCGTCTGCCCCCATTAATCAATCCGTTTGATAATTTTTAAAACGAGTTGAAAATGGCTGTAAAATAATCCCATTGGATTTTTTTACAATCCTTTTTCACCCATTTGCATCTGTTTGCTTCCGGTTCAGTTTTTTTTTTTGACGTGGGAAAAGATGGTGCATGCAGTATTTTTTCTCCCGTCAAAAATAATACAAACGTATATTGCACTGCTCAAAAAAAAAATAAAGGGAACACTTAAACAACACAATGTAACTCCAAACCAATCACACTTCTGTGAAATCACACTGTTCACTCAGGAAGCAACACTGACTGACAATCAATTTAACATGCTGTTCTGGAAATGGAACAGACAACAGGTGGAAATTATAGGCAATTAGCAAGACACCCCCAATAAAGGAGTGGTTCTGCACGTGGTGACCACAGAGCACTTCTCAGTTCCTATGCTTCCTGGCTGATGTTTTGGTCACTTTTGAATGCTGGCGGTGCTTTCACTCTAGTGGTAGCATGAAATGGGGTCTACAACCCACACAAGTGGCTCAGGTAGTGCAGCTCATCCAGGATGGCACATCAATGCGAGCTGTGGCAAGAAGGTTTGCTGTCTGTCAACGTAGTGTCCAGATCATAGAGGCGCTAACAGGAGAAAGGCCAGTACATCAGGAGATGTGGAGGAGGCCGTAGGAAGGCAACAGCCCAGTAGCAGGACCGCTACCTCTGCCTTTTTGCAAGGAGGAGCAGGAGGAGCACTGCCAGAGCCCCGCAAAATTACCTCCAGCAGGCCACAAATGTGCATGTGTCCACTCCCATGAGGGTAGTATGATGGCCCGAGAGAACAGAGAACACCAAGATTGGCAAATTCACCACTGGTGCCCTGTGCTTTTCACAGATGAAAGCAGGTTCACACTGAGCACATGTGACAGATGTGACAGAGTCTGGAGACGCAGTGGAGAATGTTCTGATGCCTGCAAAATCCTCCAGCATGACTGGTTTGGCAGTGGGTCAGTAATGGTGTGGGGTGGCATTTCTTTGGGGGGGGGGGGCGTACAGCCCTCCATGTGCTTGCCAGAAGTAGCCTGACTGCCATTAGGTACCAAGATGAGATCATCCGACCCAATATTCTGGTGCGGTTAGCCCTGGGTTGCTCCTATTGCTAGACAATGCTAGACCTCATGTGGGTTGGAGTATGTTAGCAGTTCCTGCAAGAGGAAGGTATTGATGCTATGGACTGGCCCGCCCGTTCCACAGACTTGAATCCGATTGAGCACATCTGGGACATCATGTCTCGCTCCATCCACCAATGCCACATTGCACCACAGACTGTCCAGGAGTTGGCGGATGCTTTAGTCCAGGTCTGGGAGGACATCCATCAGGAGACAATCCGCCACCTCATCATGAGCATCCCCAGGCATTGTAGAGAGGTCATACGGGCACGTGGAGGCCACACACACTACTGAGACTCATTTTGACTTGTTTTAAGGACATTACATCAAAGTTGGATCATCCTGCAGTGTGGTTTCCCACTTTGATTTTGAGTGTGACTCCATAAACAAACATCCATGGGTTGATAAATTTGATTTCCATTGATACTTTTTGAGAGATTTTTGGTCAGCACGTTCAGCTATGTAAAGATGAAAGTATTTAATTAGATTAGTTCATTCATTCAGATCTAGGATGTTTTATCTTAGTGTTCCCTTTATTTTCTTTGAGCAGTGTATACATTTAACATTGACGGATAACCCATTAATGTCATCTGTTTGCACCCAGTTTATAATATCTGTTTTTGAACCGTTATTTCTTCTGAGCATGCTCAGAAGAGGTGACTTCAGCAGACTTCTGCAGTGCTGAGGGATTACTACTACTCCCATCATGGAGCATACTTGTTTCCATGATGGGAGTAGTAGTTTCCCTGGCTGTGGGAGTCTGACTGGGAAGGCTCCATTAGTGTTTTCACTACTACCCTTATCATGGAACAGAGTCTATTCCATGTTGGGGGTAGTAGTACAGGGGCTAAGGGATTGATCCTACCAGGTCTCACATCTGAGACCCGTTGGGATCAGCAGTTATTAAGCAGGGGAGGGGGCGGCATGCCTCGCTTCCCTGCAATGTATGTACTGTGTATACTTTCATTTTTTTAATGCCCCCCGGGAGCCTGAATGGCTGGCACCGAGGAGCCATTCAGGGCTCCCGACGGAGTTTTTAAACTTCAGCCTGAATGGCTGGCACCGAGGAGCCATTCAGGGCTCCCGCAGGGTTTTTAAACTTCTAGTGTGCATATTCACTATATAATGATATTCCCCCGACTTTAATGGGATAATTTCCCCATGTACATATGTGATCAATAATTTCCTTGCTTTGTTACAGCACCTTAACATAGACACACCTTTGACCAAAATGGGCAGCTTAAGCAATGTTCACACGGCCGTTGTCCCCTGTCCCGCTTTTCTCCCGTTACTGCTTAAATGGACTATACTATTAACAGATGAAAACTGATGCAAAAGGATGCCATTTAGTTGCATCCTTTTGCATCCATTTTTTTATCCGTTAGTATGAAAAGTCAGCTACCTACAGACTCCCGCAGCCAGATTACTACTACTCCCATCATGGAACAGACTTGTTTCCTTGATTGGAGTAGTAGTTCCCTGACTTCAGGTGTGTATACTACTACCCCCATCATGGAACAGAGTCTTTTCTGTGTTGGTGGTAGCAGTACAGGGGATGAGGGATTGATTCTACCGGGTCTCACTTCTGAGACCCGATGGGATCAGCAGTTATTAAGCAGGGGGAGCGGGCAGCATGTCCCACTCCCATGCTATGTATGTACTGTGTATACTTTCATTTTTAAATCCCCTGCCGGGAGCCCTGAATGGCCGGCACCAAGGAGCCATTCAGGGCTCCTGGTGGGGATTTTAAACTTCTAGTGTGCATATTCAGTATATAATCATGTTCCCCCAACTTTAATGCAATCATTTCATTCCCCCATATACTGTAAATATATGATCAATTATTCCCTTGCTGCCTGGTCTTCTTTTATGCTATCACAGTGGAGAGATGACAGTCCTTACCCCACTGTGAGCTGTCATTTGGCTTCATTTATTCACCGCCATTGCTGTCTCCCAACTAGTGTTGAGTGCAAATATTAGAAATGTGAATTTTTACTGCGGTTATCGGCAATTCGCAATTTCACAAATATTTAGAATATAGTGATATATATTCAATATCGTCACTTTCGGACTGGACACTAATCCCTCCTTTTAGGTGAGAGATATAATTGCGCATGCGCACTATGCAAATTTCATTACAAATTTTTACATGGAAAAAGAAAAGAGAACGAACATAGCGAATATGCAAATTTCATGAACATTGGACAAAAATAATCCATATATTCGTGAAATATCGCAATTTCTAATATGGCTCCTGCCCCTCATCACTATTCCCGACATGTCCGTGCTGCTGTCCTGGTCCAAGCACAATCAAAGTACACAGCGGGGACATGTGAGTCTATTCCACTGTGCACTCTGATTGCGCTTGGATCAGGGCAGCAGAACGGACATGTCGGGAACCGGCATCTTCCCGCTGTGATAGCATAAAAGAAGACTGGGCAGCAAGGGAATAATTGATCACATATGTACAGTACATGGTGGCATGAAATGATTGCATTAAAGTTGGGGGAACATTATTATTAGTATGCACACTAGAAGTTTAAAAACCCCACTGGGAATATGCACACTAGAAGTTTAAAAACCCCACTGGGAGCCCTGAATGGCTCCTCGGTGCCGGCCATTCAGGTCTCCCGGCAGGGGATTTAAAAATGAAAGTATACACAGTACATACATCGCAGGGAAGCGGAACATGCCACCTGCTCCCCTGCTTAATGATTGCTGATCCCAACAGGTCTCAGAAGTGAGAACCGATTGGATCAATCCCTTAGCCCCTGTACTAATACACCCAACATGGAACAGACTCTGCTCCATGATGGGGGTAGTAGTAAAAACACTTATATAGGCCCCCCAGTCGCCGGCAGACTCTTGCAGCCAGGGAGCTACTACTCCAATCAAGGAAACAAGTCTGTTCCATGATGGGAGTAGTAATAATCTGGCTGCTGGAGTCTGTAGGCAGCTGAAATTTCATACTAACGGATGAAAAACTGATGCAAAAGGATGCCACTAAATGGCATCCTTTTGCATCAGTTTGCATCTGTTATTAGTCCAGTAACGGGAGAAAAGCTGGATGGGGGACAACGTCCGTGTGAACATAGCCTAGGCTGCCCATTTTGGTTAAAGGTGTGTCTATATGAAGGTGCTGTCACAAAGGGAAGGGATAAATATTGCAATCATACCATTACTGACCAAATCCTGTAAACTAAGACCAATAATACCAATAATACTAGTATAAAAAGAGGAACATTCACCATACCTATTACCATTATATTGTTACTCACCAAACTCTGCATACTGCAGTGGGAGCATTTCAAAATCACCTTCTGCCATATCCTTGACAGATCATTTTCCAACCACATCCAGGTTTTTAACTGCACAGCAGATCATGGTATTCAGTCCAGTTCAAAAACTGGATTAGTAAACAAGCTATTTAAAGGGAACCTGTCAGCTGCAATTCATGTTTCAAGCTGCTGACACTGGTAAATTGCTGATATGGCAAGGAGAAACCTAGTACGTTTCATATATCTGTCCACCTGTCTGTGCTTTCAAAACGCAGCAAAATTTTTTTATTTTCTGGTGAAAAGTGTCAACGAGACCCTAAAGTGCTAATGGCTGGAAGTCCTAAGTCCCTGCTTGATTAATGGTCAGCTGGAAGCTGAGCTCGGTTTTCCATATCTCACACCTACACACAATAAACATAGTTCACTGATGGAAGCAGAGCATTGACTGTTGATCTTCCGACTGTCAATATTGTATCTTCTTGTTCTAACAGCTATTTAACAATGACAATAGTTTTAAATGTGAATTGCAGCTGTCAGTTTCATATTAGCCCCTTAACCCCTTCTGGCACCAGTTGATTTTAAAACATTTTTTTTTCTCACTGGAGTACCTCTTTTTTTTTTTTTTTTTCTCTTCTCATTTTACGAGCCAGAACTCTTATTTTCCTTTCCACATACCCATTTGAGGGTTTGTTTATAGCATGAGCAATTGTACTTTGTAATGACACCTATCAATTTAACCCTTAAAGCTGAAGCACAGGCATGGACAAAGTCCAGTGAGTGAGGGTGGGCTAGCACTATTCAGTCCTCTCTCCTGTCTGAAAGTACTCCTCCATGCTCTCTCCTGTCTGATAGTACTCCTCTGTGCCCTCTCCTGTCTGATAGTACTCCCCTGAGCTCTCTCCTGTCTGATAGTACTCCTCTGTGCTCTCTCCTGTCTGATAGTACTCCTATGTGCCCTCTCATGTCTGATATAGATCCTTTGTGCTCTCTCCTGTCTGATAGTACTCCTCTGTGCTCTCTCCTGTCTGATAGCACTTTTCTGTGCTCTCTCCTGTCTGCTAGTACTCCTTTGTGCTCTCTCCTGTCTGATAGTACTTCTATGTGCTCTCTCCTGTTCAATAATACTCCTCTGTGCTCTCTCCTGTCTGATAGGACTCCTCTGTACTCTCTTCTGTCCAACAGCACTCTTCTGTGTTCTCTCCTGTCTGATAGTACTCCTCTGTGCTCTTTCCTGTCTGATAGCACTTCTCTATGCGCTCTCCTGTCTGATAGTACTCCTCTGTGCTCTCTCCTGTCTGATGGACTTTGTCCATGCCTGTGCTTCAACTTGGACAAAGCCATGATTTTATAAGCCAGGATTTCTATAAAAAGGAAATAAAGTTTTCTTTTGAAGTATATTAGAAAGGTTCATGTTTTGCCAAGATGTTCAACATATAAAAAGTTTTTGTATCTGACAGTGCCATTAAAATGTACAGGACAATTAAAAAAAAAGAAATGCATATATATATGTGGTAGCCCTTGGGCGGGTGTATAGTAGTGGGGATGTTGTGTCGGTATATGAGGGGTTAATGTTAACCCTATAGTTTGTGACGCCAGGCTAAGGGCTAGTATGCTGAGGTAATTCTCCGGCATATCGCTGCCCTTCCCAGTAACGATAGGTGCATGAAATGACTGAAGGTCCACAAAGAGATTTAACTTGAACTTGAACAACTTTACTTAAGTGCTTACGGTACATCCAAGGCACAGTAACAGTCTAATATAACAGTCCTTATATTGCTTAGTGACTGACAGTTGTTGCGGACCTTGAGGTATTTAGAAAGTCTCTGAATTTAGGGTAGATATTGCAGATCCATCCGGATTTAGGGGTTAGATTAGGTCAGGTGATGCTGCAGAGTGTCTGGGGATTGATACACTCTCGATTTAGTATTGTTCAGCCGTCGCCTCAAGGCTCAGGCATAACTCACTGCGAGAATAGCTGCGCAGGTCCTTCTCGGTTGACAGCCCAGGAACAAGAGAGATGCTTACAGCTTGGCTGCACAGGAACAGGAGAGAAAATAATGGCTGCCGCTCCCTTATATGGGCAGGGGCGGGGTGAATCTGATTGGTCCGAATACCTGTCATTCACTAGTACACAGAATGATGGGATTACATACGTCATAGGGACCTCCACAGGTCCTTAAGCAGAAATACCATAGAGTTCACCCAGTCACATGACCCGCAGGTCCTGGTACGCTAAGCGCAGGTAATTAACTATTCATTTACATCTATATAACTATATTTACATAAACATTGAATAAGTTACTGGTTTACTAGATGGAATAGAGGTGACAAGGGGTAGACTATACAACATGGACCCCTACATCCTAGGGACTCTTGCTATGGGGACCCATACACATAATGGGACTGCATAGGATGCGGTACTGGGACACTATATATATATATATATATATATATATATATATATATATATATACATATAGTTTCCATGCCAGTTAGAGGTCCCCTCACATGCTCTGTGCTGACTCTGATGAGATCTGCTGACATAAAAGGTGTAAAATAAATTATATATATATATATATATATATATATATATATATATATATATAATTTATTTTACACCTTTTATGTGAGCAGATCTCCTCAGAGTCAGCACAGGGCATGTGAGGGGACCTCTAACTGGCATGGAAACTGATCGGACTCCCCATAGATATATGAGGGTTACTGATGGTCATCAATGGAATCGCCAATATCCGCCTTTGACTGTGAGTGCATGATATCTAGTGCATTCTAATAGCACTAGTGGCTTTGGTCATGCTACACTTCACCTATAAGCACGGCACCTGACCGCTTATCATACTCTCCCCTCTGCACCGGTCCTGTAATTTTCTGAGGAAGGTCTGGTTAGGACTGAAACATCAATGTATTTAAGGACTATCACAATAAAATCTCATTGCATCATATTTGAGTGCCAAGTCTTTGTCCATAAGTTCTAATAGCAGCCGTAACTCACAATCTATGAAGCAGCTCCTGAAATCACTTCATAGACAGAATGCAGCTAACAACATAAATGTACATCCTCACAGTTAAGTATATATCCGTCCATTGTCCTTATGGAGTTAAAGGGGTACTCCCGTGGAAAACTTTTTTTTAAATCAACTGGTGCCAGAAAGTTAAACAGATTTGTAAATTACTTCTATTAAAAAAAAAAAATCTTAATCCTTCCAGTACCTATTAACTGCTGAATACTACAGGGGAAATTATTTTCTTTTTGTAACACCGAGCTCTCTGCTGACATCATGACCACAGTGCTCTCTGCTGACATCTCTGTCCATTTTAGGAACTGTCAATAGTAGGAGAAAATCCCCATAGCAAACCTTTGCTGCTCTGGATAGTTCCTAAAATAAACAGAGATGTCAGCAGAGAACACTGTGTTCCAAAAAGAAAACCAATTTCTTTGTAGTATACAAACCCTAAAAAGTACTGGAAAGATTAAGATTTTTAAATAGAAGTAATTTATAAAGCTGTTTAACTTTCAGGCACCAGTTGATTTAAAAAAAAGTTTTCCACTGGAGTTTTCCACGGGAGGCTACATCACGGTATAGTTGTGCTTTGACTAAGACCTGTACTTCAGTTTAGAAACATACTTAGCCATTTGTTTTAAATCTTATGGAACAGTAAATAAAGATTTGAAGCTTTTTAAAGGATGTCCTGTTTTTAGCTAAATTTAATAAGGCGCAATTTAATAAACCAACAAAACATAAATTAGAATGTGCTTATTTCTGGGGCATACTGAAAAAACACATCCCAAATTTTTTTTTTATTATTATTATTTTTTTCTGTGGCATACAGAAACAGTAACTATTTTAAGCAGATTTAGTTCCTTCATTATATTCATTTGACACTAGATGGCACTGCATGTGGCTTTTATGCCCAAAAATACCTTAACCCAATACTTTAATGATGTGATAGTTGTTAAAATGAATTTGTGTTAAAGTTGTCTTACCATTTCATTTTCTTTCAAAAATCTCCTTTTCTAATTTAATATTCAAAATTTTAGATATTAATGTCATACAATATCTATCTATGTGTATATTACAGTATGTGGAAGAATCAATCATGTTGTTTGTTATTTGATTATTCAATTGATAGATAATTTTAGCTGCTCTGTAGGCATTTTTTTTTTCTTGCTGTAATATTTTTCCATCCAGAACAGTCATCAGTTATATACTGTAATAAGCCTGCATATAGCCGATGTTGGCTACATGGCATTGCCATTTACAGGACAGCTGCCTTCACAAATGTAAAAAGAAAACTAAAATTTTTTATATCTTCAAGACCTTGTTAAGTTGGACTAATAATACTACAGCTTTTCAGAAAGAAACAGGGAGACCTATAGTAGAAGATATAGAATTTTTCAATTGCAAAGTTAAAGGGGTACTCCACTGGAAAAAAAAAAATTATCAATTGGTACAAGAAAGTTAAACAGATTTTTTAATTACTTCTATTAAAAAAATCTTAACCCTTCCAGTACATACAGTCATGGCCGTAAATGTTGGCACCCCTGAAATTTTTCTAGAAAATGAAGTATTTCTCACAGAAAAGGATTGCAGTAACACATGTTTTGCTATACACATGTTTATTCCCTTTGTGTGCATTGGAACTAAACCAAAAAAGGGAGGAAAAAAGCAAATTGGACATATTGTCACACAGACTCCAAAAATGGTCTGTACAAAATTATTGGCACCCTTTCAAAATTGTGGAAAAATAAGATTGCTTCAAGCATATGATAGTCCGTTAAACTCACCTGGGGCAAGTAACAGGTGTGGGCAATATAAAAATCAGACCTGAGAGCAGATAAAAAGGAAAGAAGTTCACTTAGTCGTTGCATTGTGTGTCTGTGTGTGCCACACTAAGCATGGACAACAGAAAGAGGAGAAGAGAACTGTCTGAGGACTTGAGAACCAAAATTGTGGAAAAATATCAACAATCTCAAGGTTACAAGTCCATCTCCAGAGATCTAGATTTGCCTTTGTCCACAGTGCACAACATTATCAAGAAGTTAGCAACCCATGGCAGTGTAGATAATCTCCCTGGGCGTGGATGGAAGAGAAAAATTGATGGAAGGTGTCAACGCAGGATAGTGGATAAGCAGCCCCAAACAAGTTCCAAAGATATTCAAGCTGTCCTGCAGGCTCAGGGAGCATCAGTGTCAGCGTGAACTATCCATCAACATTTAAATTAAATGAAACGCTATAGTAGGAGACCCAGGAGGACCACACTGCTGACACAGAGACATAAAAAAGCAAGTCTACATTTTGCCAAAATGGACTTGAGTAAGCCAAAATCCTTCTGGGAAAAAGTCTTGTGGCCAGATAAGACCAAGATAGAGGTTTTTGGTAAAGCACATCATTCTATTGTTTACTGAAAATGGAATGGGACCTATAAAGAAAAGAACACATTACCTATAGTGAAATATTGTGGAGGTTCAATTATGTTTTGGGGTTGTTTTTCTGCCTCTGGCACTGGGTGCCTTGAATGTGTGCAAGGCATCATGAAATCTGAGGATTACTAACGGATTTTGGGTCGCACTGTACAGCCCAGTGTCAGAAAGCTGGGTTTGCATCTGAGATCTTGGGTCTTCCATCAGGACAATGACCCCAAACATACGTCAAAAAGCACCCAGAAATGGATGGCAACAAAGCGCTAGAGATTTCTGAAGTGGCAATGAGTCCAGATTTAAATCTGAGAGGTGTAAGAAGCTTATTGATGGCTATAGGAAGCGACTGATTTCAATAATTTTTTTCTAAAGGGTGTGCAACCAAATATTAAGATAAGGGTGCCAATAATTTTGTCCAGACCATTTTTGGATTTTGGTGTGACATTAAGTCCAATTTTCTTTTTTTCCTCACTTTTTTTGGTTTAGTTCCAATGCACACAAAGATAGTAAACATGTGATTCGGTCAATCACCAAATAAAAAAAAAACTTGTTTTGATCTGAATTTATTTGTGGCAAATTGCTATTAGAAACAACTATTTCTGGCCTACAGAGAGCCTCAATAGGGGTGTAGAACACTTTGTCTTGCTGTAACACGCATAGGGTGTGTGCTGGGTTAGTATAATACTACTGTTATTCAGTATGACACGCACTAGAATCACTGTTGCAGAGTGGCACAATGACACAGCCTGGAGGTAGCATCAGTAAGAGTAGACCATATAATGGCTGAATGACACAGCGTGGAGGTGGCGGCAGTATGAGGAGACCATATAGTGGCTGTATGACCCAGCCTGGAGGTGGCACCAGCCTGACGAGACCATAGGGCCTCACAATTGAAAAGATTAAAGATATGTTTTAACATTTAAATTGAAGATTTCAAATAGATGAACCTAAAGTTTTATTTAATAAGCCAGCAGCATAAGGAGACCACGTGGTGGTACAGTGACACAGCCTGGAGGTGGCAGCAGCAAGAGGAGACCATATAGTGGCTGAATGACACAGCCTGGAGTTGTCGGCAGCATGAGGAGACCATATTGTGGCTGAATGACAAAGCCGGGAGGTGGCGGAAGCATGAGTAGACAATATAGTGGCTGAATGGCACAGCTTGGAGTTGGTGGCAGTAATAGGAGACCATATAGTGGCTGAATGACACAGCCTGGAGGTGGCAAAAGCATGAGGGCACCATATAGTGGCCAGGGGACAGAGCCTGGACTTGGCGGAAGCATGAGTAGAATATAGTGGCTGAATGACACAGCCTGGAGGTGGTGGAAGCACGAGTAGACCATAAAGTGGCTGAATGAAACAGCCTGGAGTTGGTGGCAGCAAGAGGAGACCACATAGTGGCTGAATGACACAACCTGGAGGTGGCAAAAGCATGATGAGACCATATAGTGGCCAAATTACAGAACCTGGAGTTGGCGGAAGCATGAGTAGAATATAGTGGCTGGACGAAACAGCCTGGAGGTGGTGGAAGCATGAGTTGACCATAAAGTGGCTAAATGATACACTCTGGAAATGGCGGAAGCATGAGTAGACCATATAGTGGCTGAATGGCCCAGCTTGGAGTTGCCGGCAGCAAGAGGAGACCACATAGTGGCTGAATGACATAGCCTAGAGGTGGAGGAAGCATGAGGACACCATATAGTGACCGAATAACACAGCCTGGAGTTGGTGGCAGCAAGAGGTGACCATATAGTGGCTGAATAACACAGCCTTGAGTTGGCGGCAGCAAGAGGAGACCATATAGTGGATGAATGACACAGTCTGGAGCTGGCATCAGCATGAAGAGAACATATGGTGGCAGTATGAGACAGCCTGGAGCTGGCATCAGCATGAGGAGGACATATGATGGCAGTATGAGACAGCCTGGAGCTGGCATCAGCATAAGGAGAACATATGATGGCAGTATGGGACAGTCTGGAGGTGGCATCAGCATCAGGAATACATATGGTGACAGTATAATACAGCCTGGATGTGGCATCAGCATGAGGATAACATATGGTGGAAGATTGAGGCAGCCCGGAGCTGGCATCAGCATGAGGAGAACATGTGGTGGCAGAATGAGACAGCCTGGAGGTGACATCAGCAGCATCAGGAGTCCTGAAATTGACCCAGTGACAGAGTGGGGCTGTGGGTGGCAATACCAGTACCTGGTGACGAAGGTGGGTGAAAAAAGGAGACCTTGCCATCAGATGTGTAGAATCAGGCGGGTGGCAGGTTCAGAATAGTAGCTGAGGCTGGTAGGTAGAAGAAAATGTGTTAGTATGCAAAAGTAAGTATTTAGGATATGCATTACGTAAAACATAACTTTTAATAATATTCTTAGGATAAAATATATGAACCCAAAAATTTTTTGGTAATAAAAAGGAAAGGTGGGCAAAAAACACCATGTGCCACCTACACCACCAAGTATTGATGTGATGCAAAGACCTCTAAAAGGTGGAAAGGAACAACGTATTGTCCATTGTAACCTGTGGGGGGTAAAAACTTCCCCTGTAAGGCCCTACTCTCGCATTATTAATTCCCTTCTTTGCAAGTGTTACTCACCCTAAAAAGGGCAGCCCCACATTGGAACCTCTCCCTATTTCCACCTACAAACACTGCCATTTTCCAGGGTCTTTAGGTGGAAATAGGGACAGGTTCCTGTATGAGGCAGCACTTTTTAAGACGAGTAACACTTTCCTCGAAAAAGTGGAAGAGATCAACATATTGTCTGTTGTGGCAGGTGGGGGTAAAAACTTCCCCTGTATGGCCCTACTCTCGCCCTATTATTTACCTTCTTGGCAAGTGTTACTCGCCCTAAAAAGGGTGGACCCACACAGGAAACTCTCCCTATTTTCACACTTAAAGCCATGGGAAATGGCAGTGTTTGCAGGTGAAATTAGGAAGAGGTTCCTGTGTGGGGCTGCCCTTCTAGGGCCAGAAACACTTGCTAAGAAAATAATTAATAATGCGAGAGTAAGGATTTACAGGAGAAGTTTTTACAACCACTGGTTACAATGGAATGTACGTTGTTCCCTTCCACCTTTTTGAGGTTTCTGCATCACGTCAATACTTGATGGTGTAGGTGGAACATGGTGTTTTTTGCACACCTTTCCTTTTCTTAGATATAAAAAAAAATTGAGGTCCATATATTTTATCCTAAGAAAAGTTAAGTTTAAGCTAATGCATATTCTCAATACTTACTTTTGGTCAGATGCTGAGGAATTTCTGTAACTGGAGAGCAGCACCTTATGCTTTGCACTATCCATATTTGTGAAGTGTTGGTGTGGCACCATGGTCAATCTACTCTGATGCATCAGGCATTGGTGGGTGGAAATCCTGGCTGATCCATGCCTGATTCGTCTTCACAAAGATCAGTCTCCACATATATAGTGGACAGATGAGTTCTTCTTGGGGTCATTATGGCCCCGGACGCACTAAACACCTGCTCTGATGGCACACTACTGGTCGGGCAGAAAAGCTTTTCCAGGGCAAACTCTGCTAGTTGCGGCCACAAATCAAGTTTGGCCGCCCAGAAGTCCAGCGCATCTTCAAGGTGTGTTGGCAGGGTAATGTCAAGGTATGCCACCACCTGGTGTTTCAGGTCCTGTTACAGGTCTACTTGCTGCTGATGAGTTGCTTCCCTATGTGGGTGAAGAAAGTTACTCATCAGCGACTGTAGACTCATGCTGCTGCTGATCGAGCTGGTACTGCTCCTTCCACCCCACCCCTCCCCAGCAGCCATGGCAGTGGAAGGTGAGCGCAGAGGGCCCCCCGAGTCAGACCTGTGAGAAGATGGATGATGGCGCAGATAGGCATAGGATGTCTCTGTAGTAGAACAGTTTGTCTTCCCTTTCAGTGGGTGTAAAAAAGGCCCCTATTTTGTGCTGGTAGCGAGGGTCCAATAAAACGGAGAGCCAGAAATAATCCTGCTGCCAAATGGTGACAATTCGGCGGTCACTACGCAAGCGGGCATGCATCGTGCATTTGTGTAAGTGACTCAGAGGGACTCCCTGCCTTCATCTCCACTGCATACTGCCACGGTGTGTCTGGGTCCTCTGTCTCGCCTTCCTCATAACCCTCTAGCTCCTCTGGCTGCTTCTGCTCCTCCTCTCCTGTCAGTTGACTATAAAAACTGCCCATTTCAGGAAACCTAAACTGTGCTCCACTGTCTCCCCCCTCCTCCTCTTCCAATTCAGCCCTCACAGGGCTCATGTGTTCCGTGAGATGTGGGCTCCACGTCTCCAGTGCCCTGACAGCCATCGTTTCCAACACTTATTGTAGTAAATGAAGCAGTGAAATGACATTCATCCCGTAATCCTGGCGACTGACTAATAATGTGGCTTCCTCAAAGGGCCTAAGCAAACGGCATGTGTCACGTATGAGCTGCCACTGGTTGACATTGAAGTTACACAGAGGAGTACCCCTATCTGCTTGGATCATCAAGAAATCAGTGATGGCTTTTCTCTATTCATATAGTCGGTCCAACATATGGAGGGTGGAATTCCAACGTGTGGAAATGTCGCAAATCAGGCTATGTTGGGGGATAACATTCTGATGGTGCATCTCAAGGAGGGTGTGCATTGCAGTATATGAGTGGCGGAAGTTCATGCAAAGTTTCCTTCCCATTGTTAGGATGTTTTGCAGATGAGGGGTACACTTCAGGAACCGCTTGACAACCAAATTGAACACGTGTGCCATGCAGGGCACAAGTCTCAGGCTTCATTGTCGCAGCACAGATAAGATGTTCTTCCTGTTGTCCTTCACCATGGTTCCCATTTCCAGTTTTCATGGAGTAAGCCATGATTCGATTTCTTTATGAATGACTTCTAACAGTTCCTCCACTGTGTGACTCCGTTCGTCAAGGTAAACTATGTAAAGAAAGTGTGACAACGCTGTGCCCTGCACACATGGTACGCTGGATTGACACTGAAACTTGTCCGTGCAATGGAGGCTGAGGACACGGTGGAGGATGAGGAGGCGGAGTTGCACACTCTCACAGGACCAATGGCCTGAGGGCGTGGAAAGGAAGCGGCGTGACCTGTCCAAGTTGCGGTTTTGGCTGTGCACGAACCACATTTACCCAGTAAGCAGTAAATGACATGTATTGTCCCTGACCGTAGTTACAGCTCCACACGTCAGCACTTTGGTACACACCGACAGGCTCAAGGACTGGCCCACCTTCTGTTCCACAAAATTGTTCAGGGCTGGTACTGGCTTTTTTGCAAAGAAATGACAGCTTGGGACTCTCCACCTTGGCTCGTCAAAAGCCATCGGTTCTCTGAAAGTTGCAGAGTCCACCATTTGAATAGTGAGGGACTGCAGCACCAGCAACTTGGACAGGAGCACACTCAGTTTTCGTGCCATCGGATGAGTGGGTGCATACTGTTGTCTCTTGGACATTGCTTTGCAGATGGATTGCTGGCGGAAGACAGGTATGACACACAGCTCCCTTCGGTTGAGGTGGTGGAGCCTTGGCTGGCTGAAACAGGGAGCGGCGTGCCACTGGGTGATGCAGCAGGCTGGACCACCACATCAGAGCCACGGTTCTCCCAGGCCGCTTTATGGTATGCTGCATATATTGATGCAGGGCTGTGGTGTCAACATTGGGACCCTGGCCATGCTTCACCTTCTGCCGACACATCTTGCATGTGGCCAGGTTAACATTCTCTAGATGCTTGATTAAAAACTGCTGCACTGTCGAGTAGCTGATTTACCCTCCAACAGTCTGCACTGATTTATTGCTACTGCTGCCGACTCCAAGAACCCCTGTTCCACTACTTCCCGGAAAGGTAGGCTGTCGCTAAGTAGGTGGTCTACCCCAGGCACATTTTTCTCCAGACTTTCCACTTCTGTCACCATCCTGACTCCCAACCATGCTACCACCCTGCTGGCTCAGCTGCTGCCTCATGGGCAACCTGCAACCCTCTTCTCCTGATGATGATGAAGCCCCTTCTGCACCCGGATCCCAAGTGCGATCGGCTTCATCATCATCAAGTTGTGTCTGTACGTCACTGATGTCCTCCTCAGGTTCCTCAACAGTGTCTGCTTCAGGAGCATGAACACTTGCAACACCACCTCCCATGTCACTCTCCTCATCACTACTTGCCCACCTTGCGGAGGAAGTGGCGAATGTCTCCTCCCCTTCTTGGCTGGGCAGTAGCTGCTGACTGTACTCTAGTAGATCACCCTCACAAAATAGTAAACCTGAACACACAGCATACAAAGTTCTGTGGGGGAGGGATCAGCATAGGACAGAGGCAATGGAAGGACAAGACCTGCCATGTCAACTGAAGGTTGTGTCTGAGGAACCCACCGACTGTTGACTGGGGTTGTCAGATGTCACTTGTGATAAAGTGGATGACCGTGTTAACATATCGATGATGGCAGAAGGGTTGCTGGTCGAGACACGACCGCTAGCTGATACCGGGAGCTCAGGCCTATCCCTGCAACTCCTGCTGCCACTTGCCCCTAGTCTGCTGCGACCTCTGCCTGACGAATTTAGGCCTCTGCCACTCCTCTGTGAATGTCCTGGCACTTCTCTGCCTGACATACTTAGTGTGTATATGAGGGGAGGACGTGTACTTTTGGCTGGCCTTTCACAGTAACTAGGCCCTTAAGACTTTAACAGGAACAAAATGGTACACCAAATAGATGTACGTACGTGGTATGCACTTATGAGGGAATTTAAATACGCTCCACTACGCTTAAAACAGTATTTGTCTAGAACAGCAGCAGGTGTGTACTTTTGGCTGGCCTTTCAAAGTAACTAGGCCCTTAGGACTATAAAAGGAATAAAATGGTACATCAAATAGATGTACGTACGTGATATGCACTTGAGGGGAGTAGAATACGCTCCAGTACGCCTAAAACAGTATATGTCCGCAACACTTCTGCAACACCAGCAGGTGTGTACTTTTGACTGGCTTTTCACAGTAACTAGTCCCTTAAGACTTTAACAGGAACAAAATGGCACACCACGTTGATGTATGTACATGGTATGCACTAATGAGGGGAGTACAATACGCTCCACTATTCTTAAAACAGTATTTTTCTGCAACACCAGCAGGTGTGCACTTTTGGTTGGCCTATCACAGTATCTAGGCCTTTGGGACTATAACAGGAAGAAAATGGTACACCACGTAGATGTACGTATGTGGTATGCACTTATGAGGGGAGTACAATACGCTCCACAACGCTTAAAACAGTATTTGTCTAGAACAGCAGCAGGCGTGTACTTTTGGCTGGCCTTTCACAGTAACTAGGCTCTTAGGACTATAACAGGAACAAAATGGTACACCACGTATATTTACGGATGTGGTATGCACTTATGAGGGGAGTACAATATGCTCCACTACCCTTAAAACAGTATTTGTCTAAAACAGCGGCAGTTGTGTACTTTTTGCTGGCCTTTCACAGTAACTAGGCCTTTAACTTTACAACACCTATGTATGCACAGGTTACACTTAATAGAGGACAATACACTCCACTATGCAACCTGTATTGGGCACTAATAGCAGTTGATTATGGCTTTTCATTTTCTGCTCACCCTAACTGGCGAGCTACCATTAGCTTTTCAGTTGTTGTACACACCAGTGCTGCAGCACACAGTCGCTGTGTATTACACCAAGAATTGCACTTTCTCTCTCAATGTCCTTCCCTTCTCTTTCAGTGCTTCTAGGCTGGATTTGGGCTTGAGGTCAATCGCTGCTGTAATACACCCAAAATTGCACTTTCTCTCTCAATCTCTTTTTCTTCCCTATCAGTGCTTCTAGGCTGGATTTTGGCTTAAGGTGAATCGCTGCTGTAAAAAAAAATTTCTGTGCAACACACACTGCTCTCTCTCTGCAATAGAAAGCTGAAGTGACTGGCTGCAAGATAGCTGCCGATTATAAAGGGCTGTGACATCACAGGGGGGGCTGGCTGCTTTTAGGCTGCATGCTGCATGTGATTCAGTGTCATCCCACCTACCCATGTTCCTGCCTTCCCAGTGTTTCTTGCACCATGTCCTGACATGTGGAGCCGCCATCTTAGATGCCCTGGAGCCTGGACCATGCTAAATGGAGTTTAATGAAGCAATTCATGCAATCGAATCGCGGCAATATTCGGATTTGTTGCAAAGCAAATTTATCCTGAAATTCGTAACAAATTCGGATTCATCAGATACGATTTGCTCATACCTAGAAGTAATTTACAAATCTGTTTAACTTTCTGGCACCAGTTGATTTAAAAAAAAAAGTTTTCCAGCGGAGTACCCCTTTAAGAACTAGAGATGAGCAAACTTTTGAAAATTTGATTGGCCAGGCTGGCCAAACTTTCGCTAAATGTTTGGTTCTGTTCTAACTACTTTATTGCAAAAAGGCAATGAAATAAGCCCTGTATGACACTACAAGGAATTCAATAATTTTTTAAGTGGTTTTAAGGCTCCATTATAGCGACATGCGGTAACTAGTGATGAGCGTCAGGGGCCATATTCGAATTAGCGATATTTCGCGAATATATTGAAGAATATTCGTCCTATGTTTGTGAAATTCGCATATTTGCTATGTTTCACTTTTTTCCCATGCGAAAATTTGCATGGAAAATGTGTATCTAAAGAAAAAAACACAAAAAAAATATTCGTCATTACGAATATATGGCACTATATTCTAAATATTTGCAAAATTGCGAAGTGCTGATATTCGCGATAAAAATTTGCATTACGAATATTCGTGCTCAACACTAGCGTTAACCCATGGTAACTAAAAGATTGTTTAATGTTCTATTATTTAGGCTTACTAACACTAAAATATAGCTGTATAAAGTATCCCTGTTGTTGGTAGGTGCCTGCCAGTGTTAAAATGCACCCGACACAATGGCTTTTTTGAAGGGTTCCAAAAATTATCCCTTTTTGGGAGTATCAACAGGTTTTGTGTCTGGCATGTGAAGAAAATGAAATGGGTTTTTCCAAGTCTTCAAAAAAATTATCAATTTTTGTAAGTAGCAACAGAATTGGTGTCTCAAAATAGTCAAGAAAAATTTATTTTTGTATGAAAAGCAGAAAAATTCTCCCTTTTTTGGGGGATCATGTGTTTTCTATGTGTAGGTCTGGCTGTAAGTAGCAGCAGCAAGGGTGATGGGGGACTGGTGGGATTTGTAATTCCCAGCATACAGCAGGAGGTGGTGCCCTGGTAGTAACCAGTGTACAGCATAAGGAGGGGACGATCCATAGTAACCATCATACAGCAGAAGGTAGCTGACTCGTAGGTCCAGCGTACAGCAGATGGTGGCAAATGTTGTAGCCTGCTTACAGCAGAGGGTGGAAAACTGATGTTATTACTAGTTTTCAACGTACAGTAGTTGGTGACAGATTTGTAATAGCCAGTGTACAGAAGCTGGTGGCCGAAGTAGTAGCCAGCATACAGCAGAAAGTGGCAGATTTGTAGTGCAGGGGTGGTGGTAGCTCTGCCTAATCATTGGCATCTCGCGCAGGAAGTTTAAATTACTCATTGATCCAGGCCTGATTTATTTTTACAAACATGAGTTTTTCCACATGACAAAATTGTTTGCTTAGGGATGACAATGCCACCTGCTGTGCTGAAAACTCTCTCTGATGCTACACTGGAGGATGGACAAGACAGAACACCCAGGGCAAACTGGGCAAGTTCTGACCAATGGTCTAATCTGGTCATGCAGAAGTCTATGAGGTCTGGGCTCATGGTGTTTGTCAGAGAAAGGGCACTGCTTAGGTATGCTTCAACCTGGTTGTTTAGGTGGTGGTTTACATCCCTTTGTGGATGATTCATGTCAGGGGAGAATACTGGATGCACGTCATCATGCACTCCATTGTGAAGATGCTGCTGCTACTACTTCTTGCAGGGATAGTGCTGGCAGAGAAAGTAAAGCATTGACTCAGCAAGAAGCGGAGATTGGACCCCTATTTGGCAGATGTTTGGTGCTGAAAATCTGCATAGCTTTTTCTTATGAAAAAAACCATTTAGCCTTCTTCTCAGAAGGGAAAAATATTCTTTCACTTTCAAATCATTCCAAGAAACTAAGAGTGTGGCTATCCTGCACTAATTTCTTCTCTCATTAACTCTCATTAAAATAAATGTTTGCTATTGCACTCCTTATGGTAAATAAAAAATATTTCTAATATACCTTGTGTAAAAAAATTATTTCTATGTTTTATTTGTGCTTAAAAAAGCTCAAGAGCACATTTTCCCCCATATTATACACAGACTTAGGACCGAGGTTCAAACACGTAAAGTGCCACCTGAAGTGCTGAGGGGGGTGTGTAAAGCCTCATCCAACCATAGCTCCTCTCACACTTAACTGCCATATGCTGTTGGTTGGACACACACCCCTCAGCACTTTCTGTGTTTGTACCTCGGTCCTAAATCTGTATATAAGATGGGGTAAAATGTGCTCTTGAACATTTTTAAGCACAAATAAAACATAGAAAACTTTTTTTTAATCAAAGTATATTATAAATATTTTTTATTTACCATAAGGAGTGCAATAGAAAAAAATTGTCTTAATCAAAGTATCCATTTAAGCACACAATATGCCTGTGACTGCAAAAAGCAAGAAAGCATACAGCTAGCCCTCGTTGCCAGCTTTTCTAAGGGCCAACATGTTTCGGCTTCCTTGGTCATGGTCCTCATATGTCATCAATGTCATCTGTACAGAGCACTGGTGAAACCTCACTTGGAGTATTGTGACCAGTACTGGAGGCCATCTCCAGAAGGATATAGATATTTTGGAGAGAGTTGGAGAGAGTACTAAACTAGTACATGGATTGAAGGATAAAACTCATCAGGAAAGGCAAAGGACCTTAACATGTATTGCTTGGAAGAACGATGAGACACGGAATATGATAGAAACTTTTAAATACAGAAATGGAATAAACACGACAAAGTAGAAGAGTATATTTAAAAGAATTAAAACTACCACAAGAGGACATAGTTTTAAATAAGAGGGACAAAGGTCTAAAAGTGATATGAGGATGTATTACTTTACCGAGAGAGTAGTGGATGCATGGAATAGCCTTCTAGCAGCAGTGGTAGCTGCAAAAATAGTAAAGGAGTTTAAGCATGCATGGGATTGGCACAGGATATCCTTCATATAAGGTAGGGTCAAGGACGATTCATAAGTATGCAGAATATTGGGCTTACCAGATGGGCCACATGGCTCTTATCTGCCAACACATTTCTATGTTTCTATGTGTAAGTTCTTCATCCCCTATCCCTTTGACATATTCCATTTCCAAATTCTTCTCCTCAAGTTTTAATTCCTCATCTTCCTGATCCAAGTCCTCCTCAAGGAGAACATCTATACTGCTGCCAGCCAGGTGTGAACCCTCTTCCTGTTGTCCTTGCTGAGCACGAGATAGGTGTCTCTGATTAGCTGCCAATGCCTGAAAGTAACACTGGCTCCAAAAATTGCTGCATTAGGATGTCTGTCAACAATTGGCACTGCTGGAACAAGCTATACAACATGTGTAATGTTGAGTCCCACAATGTTGGAACATTGTAAATGAGGAAGTCTTTTTTTTGGTGCTGTAGATCAAGGACGGCATGTTTAAAAGCATCAGAATGGCTGAACTGAATGCAAACTTTCTTGTAAATAGCTAGCACATCACTGAGACTGCTACAATTTCTCAAGAAATTTTGACAAGATTTAGCACTTGTGCCATATAGAGAGTCTGTTACGCCACCTAGCGCTTTTTCAATGTTTGTACCTTTATCAGCGACCACATTTCCTAATGTTAGATCAACGAGCCAGTTTGAAACTCCCTGTGGCAGACAGGACAGTAGCTCCTCCCCATGTGGCTTTTCTCACCCAGGCTCAGCAGATGTAATACAGCATGGCAGAGCTAGATTTTGCACCGATTAAGGGGGCGCATGTAAGCAAAGCTCTTCCCTGCAGAGAGATGCAAGATGTATATTGAGGAGGACCCACATAAGAAAGAGGATAGTCAAGTGGTGTCAGAAGTTGAACCTGACCAGTGAAACTGTGGAGGTGTCACCACAATTTCCTGGCCTTGTTGTGATGACCACCTTGTACACCAAAGCAGGGATGTTTTTTTGTTTTTTTTGTTAGCAAAATAATGGTGACTATGTATGCACCACCTGGGATCTGGACAACTGATTAGTAGCCTGAAGCCCTTTGAATAAACAAGATGTTACAGGAGTGCCTGCACCACCAACAACTTAGCCAGATGCAAATAAAGGTGCACTACAACATGGTGAGTGTGAGAATATTATTTTCTGTAGAACGAAGATTCCCCAACAGAAAACTGATAAGACTGAGGAGTAGGACACAACACTGATAAGGACAAGACGGATAATGTGCTGCCTATGGACGAGGCCTGACTGCTAGACAGTTGGAAGGGATCTGGAGGAGCATCAGTAGCAGCAGCAGCAGCAGCAGCAATGTTTTCTTCACATTGTGGGGCATCTTGACTGTCCTATGTGGCCTTGTGATACCACTCCATATACCTACATAGAGAAGTAGCACCTACACTCAGACCCTGGCCATGGCTTACTTTCCTTGGCGTGCCACATAGTGCCACGTTTTATGCATCTGGTAAGGCAGAAAATACATTCCAATACTGAACAGGGACTTCACCATTTGAATGTGCCCCTCCTTTGGAATTTTTTTTTTAAACCCACACATGCCAGAGCATCACTTTTGCCTAAGCTGATGAGACCAGCAGACCTATGTCTGTTACATTGGACAAGTGTTCTTCCCCTACCTTCGCTATGCTCTTCTTCGCTGACACTACCACTACCCTCCCGCTCTAGACATGTCCTCTCCTCCTCCACTGGTTCTTACGCCTGTCCAACACTACTTGTCCCAATCATCAAACACCTCATCGTCCACACCACTCCTCTCTGAATGAACTTCTTTGGCTCTTTGCTTCCATTCTGCATAGCCACCATGACACCTTACAGTATCCCCACCATGCCTACCCTCACCAGTTCTGTTAGTGCTAGGTTTGGCCACTACTTTCACCTGCACTACTTTGGAAACACACTCCAAAGGTTGACCGTCCTCTCACAACTCCTCCTTGTGGCTAGTGCTATACTTACATTAGTGCAATATGGGGTAAAGCAGAGACAGACACATACAAATATCTGTACAACAGAGCAAAACAATCGGCTGATCTTTGGGACCTCCTGTGCTGTTCCTTTCTGCAGAAGTCTTATTGTGCACTGCAAATCCCAGCCAGCATTGCTCCAGGCACAGACAAAGATCTGAACAACTGAGCAAGGCTGTGGGCTGACCTGCATGACAGCAATAATTATTGAAATTGTCATTAATGCAGTAGTCATCTAAAGCACCTTACTTAAATTTACATGGTTTAACCCCTTAACGACCATGGTCGTGTATACTTGTCCATGTGCCGTTTACGGGGTATGGCGCGGGCTCCCAACTCAAGCCCATGTTAAGCCGGCTGGGGTCCGGTGTAAATAGCCGACATGCTGCGATCGCCGCGGCCGGCCATTAACCCTTTAGATCGCCGCTGTCAAAGCTGACAGCATTGTCTAAAAGTGCCTTTATTCTGTCCCTGGAGGTCCAGTGGGGTGGATGCCCCCCCCCCCCCCCACAGCGTCATCGTGCGCGCGGGGGTGGGGGGGCGATCCACTTCTGAGGCTGCCGGAAGGCTTAACTCTCGTCCTGCTGGACCAGGCTTTATCAATCGAGTGCAGATCACACAGATCAATGGAACCACATTGATCTGTATGAGGAATCAAATGATTCCTACTAAAAGTGGACTAAAAGTGTAAAAAAAGTTTAAATTGTTTGAAAACACACACATTAACCCCTTCCTTATTAAAAGTTAAAATCATCCCCTTTTCCTAAATTCCATATAAAAAATATATAAACATAATAAAAATAAACATAGGTGGTATTGCCATGTGCAAAATGTCTGAACTATGAAAACATATATCATTAATTAAATTGTACGGTCAATGGCGGACATGCAAAAACATACCAAAATAGTGTATTTTTGGTAACTTTTATACCATAAAAAAATGAATAAAAAGCGATCAAAAAGTCCAATCAAAACAAGAATGGTACCAATTAAAACTTAATATCATGACACAAAATATTAGGCCTCATATAGCCCCGTATGTGGAATAATAAAAAAGTTATGGGTGTCAGAAGAGGACAATTTTTAATGTATTAATTATGTAGTTAGGATTTTTTCCAAAAGTACGACAAAATTAAACCTATATAAATAGGGTATCATTTTAATCATATAGACCTACAGAATAAAGATAAGGGGTCATTTTTTTACCAAAAAATTTACTGCATAGAAACAGAAGCCCCTAAACTTACAAAAGGGTGTTTTTCTTCAATATTGTTGCACAATGATTTTTTTTATCGTATTGTCGTAGATTTTTTTGAAAAATGACTGATGTCATTACAAAGTAGAATTGTTGGTGCAAAAAATATGGATTTTAGATAATTGAAAGGGTTATGATTTTTAAAAGGTAAGGAGGAAAATAGGAAAGTGCAAAAATGCTTGGTCCTTAAGAGGTTAAGTGCGCACACAGTATATCTCCATATTGCAAGCTAATGGCTCAATAAAAAGCATCTGCATTTAATGTGCATTAACCTTCTAAAGCACTTTATGTACTTATTCTTGGTTTAACAAACTTTATATTTACCTGGTTGTAAGGGTAACAACGCAGTTCAAAGTGTTGAAAGTTAAAGTTGACTAGTAGGTCGGTGAAAAATCACTCCAAAAAAAATCAAATAACCTCAAAATATTTTAAATTCCCCAAACAAATATGTCTAGTAAAGAAATTGTTGGATGGGATAGAGGACAGAATACCCTGCCATGTCCTCTACCGTAAGAATGTCGTTGGCATTATCGGCACCAGTACAGCTAGCAGCAGCAGCAAGGTGCCTGCTAGTTCTAGCAGCCATGTCAGTTGTCCAAAGTTCTTACTCTCTGCCAGGGGTTGTGTGGTTTCACAGGATAGTATGGCCCTTATGGACAGTTGACTCATTTGAGGTCTTTTCAGGAGACTCAAGAAGAGTCTGACAATGTGACAGTGAGGCAACTGTCAGTAGGTACCTCATCGTCTAAGGTTACATTGTGGAAATTTCTGTCCTACAAGATCAGTTTCCTCACTCCACCCTTACTTACTGGACTTTCACAATGCCTATGCTTCATCTTGGACAAAGGTGACGCTACAGACAGACAGGATTGTGTTCTGAATAAGCCATTATTTCTATACAAAGAAAATAAAAATTTCTTATGAAATATATTAGAAAGGTTAATGTTTTGCCAAGATGTGCAATATATAAAAAGCTTTTTTATCTGACAGTGCCCAATAAAAACAAGTTTAACCCCTTAAAGACGCAGGACGTACTCAAACGGCCCCTTTTCCGAGTCCTCAAGGACTCAGGACATTTGAGTACGTCCTGTCAAATCCCGGCCCCCCGCTGCTAGCTGGAGGGGAGCCGGTACCCGATGCCTGCTGAAATTGTTCAGCAGGCATCGCGGCATATCGCCCAGGGTAGTCATGATGACCCCCCATGTCGGCAATGGCTGCAGATTGCTGGACAATTCAGCCCAGAGATCTGCCGTGGATTCTTGGTCAATCGGGTCTCTGACGGCCCCGAACAGCCATAGCCAGCAGGGGTGAGGTGGCACTGGTGCCTCCTCACGATCGCCCTGATTCGTCGGCCGGTTTACTGGCCGACCAACCAGGGCACCTGCTGCGGGTGTCACTCCCGCAACCTGCTCCACCCCTCTTCCGGAGGACGTGATCGGGTGCAGGAAGAGGACCCCGGCAGCTGGGGACCCCGGCGTCAATGTTGGGATCGGGGCCCCAAGAGCGGTGGCGGCGGCGAGGGACTGACCTGCAGCGGCGGCGTGGATCAGTAGTTGGAGATGAGTGACAGCCTCCTGCTGTTGCTTAGCAACAGCTCCCAGCATGCAAAAAGGGCATGCTGGGAGGTGTAGTTATGCAACAGCAGGAGGCAGACCACCACAGCTCCCAGCATTCCCTTATGGGCATGCTGGGACTTATAGTTTTGCAACAGCTGGAGGCACATTTTTTCTATGGAAAAGTGCACCTTCAGCTGTTGTATAACTACAACTCCCAGCTTGCACAAACAGCTAAAGTGCATGCTGGGAATTGTAGTTGTGCATCTGCTTGCTTCATACCTACAACTCCCAGCATGCCGTTGGCTGTCCGTGACTGCTGAGAGTTGTAGTTTTGCAACAGCTGAAGGCACACTGGTTGTGAAACTCAGAGTTTTTTTTACCTAACTCAGTGTTTCACGACCGGTGTGCATCCAGCTGTTGCAAACTACAACTCCCAGCATGCACCATACACGCTGGGAGTTGTAGTTTTGCAACAGCTGGAGGCACACTGGTTGTGAAACACCGAGTTAGGTCACAAACTCAGTAATACACAACCAGTGTGCCTACAGCTGTTGCAAAGCTAAAACTCTCAGCATGTACAGTCTGTCAGCGCATGCTGGGAGTTGTAGTTTTGCAACAGCTGGATGTTCCCCCCCCCCCCCAATGTGAACGTACAGGGCACACTCACATGGGCGGCGGTTTATGGCAAGTATCCGGCTGCAAGTTTGAGCTGCGGCAAATTTTCTGCCGCAGCTCAAACTGCCAGCGAGAAACTACTGTGAACCCCTGCCTGTGTGACTGTACCCTAAAAACACTACACTACACTAACACAAAATAAAAAGTAAAAAACACTACATATACACATACCCCTACACAGCTCCCCTCCCCAA
Organism: Hyla sarda; assembly: GCF_029499605.1. Lineage (NCBI taxonomy): Eukaryota > Metazoa > Chordata > Amphibia > Anura > Hylidae > Hyla > Hyla sarda. Next base: position 197,881,616 of record NC_079193.1, on the reverse strand, counting down.
TAAAAATGAAAAATGTCTGGTATGCCACTGTTTCCAAAACGGAGCCTCCAGCTGTTGCAAAACAACTACTCCCAGTATTACCAGACAGCCACTGACTGACCAGGCATGCTGGGAGTTTTACAACAGCTGGATGCACCCTGTTTGGGAATGACTGGCGTAGAATACCCCTATGCAAATCCCTAATTTAGGCCTCAAATGTGCATGGCGCTGTCACTTTGGAGCCCTGTCGTATTTCAAGACAACAGTTTAGGGTCACATATGGGGTATCGCCGTACTCGGGAGAAATTGTGTTACAAATTTTGGGGGGTATTTTCTGCTTTTACCCTTTCTAAAAATGTAAACTTTTTGGGAAAACAAGCATTTTAGGTAAATTTTTTTTTTTTTTTTTACATATGCAAAAGTCGTGAAGCACCTGTGGGGTATAAAGGTTCACTTAACCCCTTGTTATGTTCCCCGAGGGGTCTAGTTTCCAAAATAGTATGCCATGTATCTTTTTTTTTTTGCTGTTCTGGCACCAAAGGGGCTTCCTAAATGCGGCATGCCCCCAGAGCAAAATTTGCTTCCAAAAAGCCAAATGTGACTACTCCTCTTCTGAGACCTGTAGTGCGCCAGCAGAGCACTTTTCATCCCCATATGGGGTGTTTTCTGAATCGGGAGAAATTGGGCTTCAAATTTAGGGGGGTATTTTCTGCTATTACCCTTTTTAAACATGTAAAATTTTTGGGAAAACAAGCATTTTAGGATTATTTTTTTTTTTTAACATTTGCAAAATTCATGAAATACCTGTGGGGTATTAAGGCTCACTTTATCCCATGTTACATTCCCCGAGGGGTCTAATTTCCAAAATGGTATGCCATGTGTTATTTTTGTTTGCTGTTTTGACACCCTAGGGGCTTCCTAAAGGTGATGTGCCCCCCAAAAACCATTTAAGAAAAATTTTCTCTCCAAAATCCCCTTGTCGCTCCTTCCCTTCTGAGCCCTCTACTGCGCCCGCCGAACACTTTACATAGACATATTAGGTATGTCCTTACTCGAAAAAAATTGGGCTACAAAAACAAGTAAAAATGTTCTCCTTTTACCACTTGCAAAAATTCAAAAATTGGGTCTACAAGAACATGTGAGTGTAAAAATGAAGATTTTGAATTTTCTCCTTCACTTTGCTGCTATTCCTGTGAAACAACTAAAGGGTTAAAACACTGACTGAATGTCATTTTGAATACTTTGGGGGGTGTAGTTTTTATAGTGGGGTCATTTATGGGGTATTTCTAATATGTAGACCCTTCAAATCCACTTCAAAACTGAACTGGCCCTTGAAAAATATCGAGTTTGAAAATTTTGTGGAAAATTGGAAAATTTCTGCTGAACTTTGAAGCCCTCTGGTGTCTTCCAAAAGTGAAAACTCATACATTTTATGATGCAAACATAAAGTAGACATATTCTATATGTGAACCAAAAATAAAATATTTTGAATATTCATTTTCCTTACAAACAGAGAGCTTCAAAGTTCAAAAAATGGATGCACGTTACCATTTAATTTTACCACTATGTTAAAGCAGAATATGTCACTAAAAAACAATCTCGGAATCAGAATGATAAGTCAAAGCATTCCAGAGTTATTAATGTTTAAAGTGACAGTGGTCAGAATTGCAAAAAACGGCTGAGTCCTTAAGGTGAAAAAGGGCTAGGTCCTTAAGGGGTTAAAACTACTTCACTATATTCTCAGGTGAACCCAGCAGTGTTATGCAGGGCTTTAAAGTGCTTAAGCAGTGTTTTACATATGATTGAGCGTTATTATATTGCCTGTTTATATAAAAATTGTTTTTATGCGGACCAAACATTTTCAAAAAGTTATGCAAGCCTTGAAAACTGAACTTCTGAATAACTCTCTCAACTCTTCTTTTAACAAACATTGCATAAACCAACAGTGCAAGCAAATATAACAACATTTGTAATATATTTTGTTAGAGAAAAAATGTCTTAGCCTATAAGTTTACTTTCCTCCTCTATTCCTTACTCTCAAACTTATTGTTTACTCAAAAAACTGTCAAAAGCTAACTGACATGATGCCTATAGAGGTTTATGGAATTAGCTGCAGAGCGAGGAAGAAAGGTGCAAGCATAGGGACTGCCACAACAGATAGTTTTCAATGTAAACCTATTGCTTGATTCATAGCTTACACTTCTTACTGTTGTTCTATAATGCCTCTTAATCTGCTCTTAGTGCTGTAGAGATATAGGTGAACACAATCTCTTAGTGTGTAGGTGTGTGGTGCAGTGTAGGTGAGACATTAAAGATGCTAGTCTCCACCCTGTAACTCTTGGACAACAGAAAATTTAAGTAAGGGTCTTTAGATAACACTGCTGCATTCATGACAATTTCAATAATTATTGCTGTCATGCAGGTCAGCCCACAGCTTTGCTCAATTGTTCAGGTCTTTGTCTGTGCCTGGAACAATACTGGCTGGGATTTGCAGTGCACAATGAGACTTCTGCAGTAAGGAACAGCACAGGAGGTCCCTGAGATCAGCTCAAAACTTTGCTTAGCAGTTGTACAGATATTTGCATGTACCTGGAACAGTGCTGGCTGGGATTTGTCTGTCTGTCTCTCTCCAGAATGCCGTCAGAGGCACATTACATGCCATTAAAACTGTGTAAAAGCCCCTACCCACTTTGTTGTCTCCTATTGATCTGGGAGATGATTGACATATCATTGTAAACCTGTTTACGAAAAAAAATGTTCTATGCGAACCAAACCTTTTCAAAAGTCATGCAAGCCTTGACTCGGAGCATGGTTAGACAACCTACTGCAACCACTTGCCATCCATACTCCAGATTATAAATAGGATACTAAGTCATTATTACAAGCAGTACAAGATATACCATAGCCGGAAAATGCAATCTGGCTATCTTCTGATATTGTAACATTATATACATGCATCCCGCGCAACCTTGCAGTACAAACTATAGCATATCACTTGGATAAATACAGTAACAATAACACAGAACTTAAACAATATATATTGGATGTCTTGTCCTTCTTGCTAGCACATAATTTTTTTTTTTTTTTTCGTTTCAATTTACAATATTATTTACAGACAACTGGATGCCATATGGGAGCAAAATTCTCCCCATCGCTTGCAAACCTATATATGGCCCACTGGGAGGAGGTAATTCTATATAATACTTCTTATCCTTTTTTCCACCTAATCGGATGGTATAGAAGATACTTGAACGACCTCCTCTTGGTTTGGCTTGGTACAAAAGAACAAGCAGTTAAATTTGATGAGTTTCTCCACCATAACCAATACAACTTACGATTTACCACTCGACTCGAAATTAAACTATATGGAAAATAAACTACAGGCCACAGTTTGTGAAATGCAGACAGCTGCCATCCACGGTATGTTATTCAGAATCTTCCTATAGGGGAGTTCGTGCGAGCAAGAAGGACATGTTCAGAAAATCATGAATATTTTAAAACTTGTACAGATATATCTAACCGTCTAATATTGAGAGGATATACACAAATTGATATCCAACGGGCTATAAATATTGTTAACTCCAAACCACAAGGACATTATCTAAAAACAAACCACATCCACCTCAACAGAACCGGAATTTTTTACAGCCTGATCTTCTCACATTTAGTACAGCGTACAGTATTGAATTTGAACAAATAAAACACATTTCTAAAACACTTACCTGTTCTTCATCATGATGAAACCTTGTCAAAAATATTGCATGCAGGAGTCAGAATAGTTCCCCATAAGGGGAAATCGCTATACAGCCAACTGTCTCCAAGCGATCTCCGAACAGAATCTGGCAGGAAACAAAATTGGCTTAATTGTACAGGAACCTACAGATGTGGCCACACACAATGCAATTTGTGCAAATATACTAACAGTTCCAAAAAAATGTTATCCTCTTCTACCGGCAATAGTTACAATATTAAATCATTCATCAACTGTCATACCACACACGTCATTTACCTTGCCACATGCAATCTCTGTAATTTACAGTATATTGGTTGTACAACTAGAAAATTAAAAATGAGAATTGCTGAACACCTTTTATTCCATAACCAACTTCTAACTCTGCAGTGATCTATGTCTGGACTCACAAAACATCTACTAGAAAAGCATGCCGGAGATCTATCTAACCTGAGCGTTCAAGGGATCGAAAGAGCTAAACCACCTAGACAAGGTGGCGACTGGAGTAAACTGGTGTTCAGACGGGAGGTGTTTTGGATCCTCCATCTGGACCCCAGACACCCACGAGGACTGAATTATAAGAATGACCTTTCTTATATCTATTGACCCATTTTGTAAAACATACATATCTACTTGTGCATAGTTATAAGTTCATGCATATATTCTTTAGACACTGTCTTTTTTATATAGTCTTTTATGCATATAATACCATATACACCTGCTTGTACACTTGCAACTACTTAGAATAATTTGATTTACCGGAACTCATGCCCTATGGAAGGCGTGCCCTATATCAATTCAATACTTCTGAGCAGGTATATATATACTGAAAAGTCTCCTCTGTGAAATATCGCTATGAATAAGGTTTTCATGTAAACCGAAATGTGTTGGCATTTCATTTGGCTTTTAATTTGCACTTTTTTGTTAAGTTTTAATGGATTGAATAAAGAATTGAAATTTTAGGAAGCTGGATTATCCATATCTTTTTCTACTGTTGGTTTATGCAATGTTTGTTAAAAGAAGAGTTGAGAGAATTATTTAAAAGTTCAGTTTCCCAGGCTTGCATGACTTTTCGAAAAGGTTTGGTTCACATGGAACAGTTTTTACGTAAACAGGCAATGTAATAACGCTTAATCATGTGTATAACACTGCTTAAGCACTTTAAAGCCCTGCATAACACTGCTGGGTTCACCTGAGAATATATTGAAGTAGTTTTAAAGTGGTTTTTAATGGGCACTGTCAGATAAAAAAAGCTTTTTATATATACTGTACATCTTGGCAAAACATTAACCTTTCTAATATACTTCATAAGAAAATTTTTTTTTATAGAAATCATATCTTATTAAAAACACTCCATATCATCCAGAACACAATCGTGTCTGTCTGCAGCATCATCTTTGTCCAAGATGAAGCATGGGCATCATGAAAGTCCAGTAAGTAAGGGTGGGAATAGCACTCCTCTGTGCTCACTCTTGTTCTATCAGACTGCAGCAGAAAGGAGAGGTTACAGAGTACACTGCAGTGATTGGATGAAAAGACCTAGCATTCAGGGAGGAAGATGAGTCAAGCCGAGTGAGAGAAACACCTCCATCAAAGCACAGAATGACAAAGCAAGTGAGCAACAGAAAGAAGAAATGTGAGAGAAACAGGTGCTAGACACACAAAAATTATATATTTAATCAGGATTAGGTACCACATGTGACAGGTACACTTTAAAGCTATGCTAAAGTCATAGTTATGGCAATATGTGGTAACCCATGGTAACTAACAGAATATTTAAATATAGACTGGATTAGTGGATTTTGTCTGTAGATGCCTGCTGGTGTTAAAGGGGTTCTCCGGTGCTTAGACATCTTATCCCCTATCCAAAGGATAGGGGATAAGATGCCTGATCGCGGGAGTCCCGCTGCTGGGGACCCCCGTGATCTTGCACGCGGCACCCCGTTTGTAATCAGTCCCCGGAGCATGTTCGCTCCGGGTCTGATTACTGTCGATCACGGGGCCGGCGGCGTGTGACGTCACGCCTCCGCCCCGTGTGAACTCACGCTCCGCCCCTCAATGCAAGCCTACGGGAGGGGGCGTGACAGCTATCACGCCCCCTCCCGTAGGCTTGCATTGAGGGGCGGAGCACGACATCACACGTGGCGGAGGCGTGGCATCACATGCCGTCGGCTCTGTGGTCGCCGGTAATCAGACCCGGAGCGAACACGCTCCGGGGACTGATTACAAACGGGGTGCCGTGTGCAAGATCACGGGGGTAAGGGGTCCAGACCCCCCCGTCACAAGGTCAGACCTCCCCATAAAAAATAATAATAATAATATATATATATATAGGAACAAGGAAGAAATGCCAGCGAGGTATAGCGGATCCCAGGTTTATTAAATGTATAAAAACAGGAACGGTAAATGCAGGGTTACGCGTTTCAGGCGTGTAACAGAACGCCCTTAGTCATACAAAGCAAGATAAAAAATGCCCAACTTATATAGGGGAAGTGATGTGGGTAAGGGAGGAGTTCCCAATCCCACAAGACCTTAACCCTTGCATAGATAAAAGTGGGAAGAAAATTTACCAAGTATAAATTAAAACCTTTTTCATCATGATCAAAAGCACAAAGATGTAACGGTTCCCCCATATAACATTATATAATATTGAGTGTGAATACAAAGATGAATATTCTATATAAAAAAGTACATCAAGAAATATATATAATATAAGTTATCCATACTAAAAAATATGCAAATATGAGAAAAAATAAATATAAAATAATGATATGGGGGATGAACAAGAACAAAACAGCCAAAGAGAAATAGTAAATATATTGAAATAGACATAGAACCGTATAGCGCAAGGAAAAAACAGGAGACATATTAATAATGTAAAAGGATATCTTGTCTCTTGTTCAGACCTTTAGGCCAACGGGAATCTAAAGTCATGATCCAGAAAACCTCCCGTGACAGGAGTTTTTTTCTGTGATCACCTCCTCGTAAGGGAGCAGTGACACGTTCAATGCCCTGAACATGCAGGGTGGAAATTACACCTGCATGTTTTTGGGCACAATGTGAGGAAACAGTAGAGATGTGGCGTGAATTAAAATGCACAACATCTGATAGATGCTTCCTGATTCTCACTTTGAGGGGTGTTGATGTGCATCCCACATACTGGGTTTTACATGTCCTACATGAAATTAGATAAACGACAAAAGTCGTATTACAGTTAATGTACTGCTTAATCTTGTATTCAGACCCAGTGGCGTAAGAAATGAACGTGTCACCAACTTTCATTCTGGTACGACAGGTGCAGACGGAGTGTCCGCATTCGTATGAACCTGGATGACGGAGCCAAGTAGCGGTGGCTTTAGGAGTACTCACAAAAAGACAAGGGGACAATAATTGTCCCAAAGTGGGGGCACGCCGAGATATGCATCTATAGCCCCCTGTCATGGACGTGGTGAGTGCAGGATCAGAAAGAATAATAGGCATAAACTTATGTACGATCCCGCAAACGTCACGAAAATCATTACTATATTGAGTACAAAACATGACCGGTTTGCGGTGAGAATGGGAGGACAGCTGATTTTTACGTGCTAAGTTAGATTCTCTAGGTTGGATGAGTTGAGATCTATTTTTAAGGGATACTATGTTAGAGGCCCATTTTAGAGTCCAATCAGGATAAACTCTATTCTTCAACCTAGTCGTCATATCACTCATTTCCATGTCAAAGTCCTCAATACGGGTACAATTTCTACGGGCACGTATGGCCTCCCCTATGGGTAAATTTTTAATGACATGGAACGGGTGACACGACGATGCATGTAAGGTAGAATTAACAGAGGTATCCTTACGAAATGTCTTAGAAATTATTTTAGATTGTATAGGATCACCTATTAGGGTGAGATCAAAAAAAGGCACCTCCCTATTGAACAGAGTAACAGTAAAAGATAGATTGTCTGCATTAGAATTTAAATAGGAGATAAATGATGATAAATGTTGTTCATCTGATCTCCAAATAAAAATGCAGTCGTCTCTATAACGACCATAGTGGGAGATGAATTCCTTAAAGGGATTGTTATCCGTAAAAAGGTATTTCATCTCCCACCAACTCATGTATACATTAGCCAATGAGGGTGAGAATTTGGCCCCCATGGCCGCCCCCGTGGTCTGCAGGTAAAAAGTACGATCAAACATGAAAAAATTGTGGGAAAGTAAATAATCAATCACCTGAATGATGTACTCCTGCAGATCAAGGGGGTATGACGAATATGTGCTTAAGAACCACTGTAAAGCCATGAGGGCCCTATCATGGGGATCACGGAATATAAAGAACAGACATCTGCCGTGATCCACCGAAAGGGCTCTGCCCAAGTAACCTTATCCAAGGTATATAATAGGTGCTTAGTATCCTGAATAAATCCAGGTATAGTAGGTATAAGAGGCTGTAGGAGACTGTCTACCCAAGATGACAGGTTTTCATTCAAAGATCCAATGCCTGCGACTATGGGTCGCATCGGGGGCGGGAATACATTTTTATGTATCTTAGGCAAGGAATGAAAAACTGCCATGACGGGGTGAGGAACAATGATGAAATCAGCCTCTTTCTGTGTAAGAAAACCCTTGTTGATGCCACTATGTACCAATTCACACAAGATGTTGCGGAAAGGTGCGGTTGGGTTGGTGGACAAAGGCCTATATGTGGATGTGTCAGACAGTAATGACATATTCAACTGATAATAGAGGCCTTGTCCAGCAATACAACCGCACCCCCTTTATCTGCCTGTCATATAACAATATCATCCATGTCCCTATATTCAGACAATGCAATACGTTGCAATTTGTTCAGGTTATAATGTACATTAGGTTGCCTTGAAAGTTTAATCAACTCTCATTCAACAGACTCTTGAAATAGGTCCAATGAAGGAGTACGGGACATGATGGGGTAAAAGGCAGCATTCCGAGTCCGAAAATCAGACTCAAACGCTGTCGATGGCCCCACCTGTCTCATATTCTGTAATTCTGACGAGACACACAAATCTGGAAAATTGAGACCCAAGCTTTGTGATGCAAAAGAATAGCTATATTGTGAATCAATTGTGGTATTATCTATAACAAGATTTGCAGAAAGCAAAGCATGGGTGTCAGTAGGCAAAGCATCTATAGATGAAACATCATCAGGAAGAAAATCATCATTATGTACGGCTGGACTGTCCTGAAAATGACGTTGTATAACAATGTCCCGGACAAACTTGTTAATGTCATATAAAGTGGAAAACACATCAAATGTCCTGGAAGGAGAAAATGAAATTCCACGGGATAAGACAGTAATTTGATTAAGGGACAGTACCTTAGCCGACAGGTTATAAATGGGAACAGTTTCTATTTCTTCTTGCGGTTGCTGCGGGGTCCTCGCTTTGCCTGCCCGATGTTTGCGTCCCGCTCTGCGTTTTTTCCTTTCTGAGCTGTGGAGCAAGTGTTGATGGATGTAACCGGAACCAAGGCTGGATGCGCAGGTGCAGGTGAGGGTCGGTTAGTGGATGTTGGTTCATCAACTGCAGAATCTGAAGAGTCGGCTTCTGTGAAACTGAAGTTAACTCTTGGTCTGCTGGTATGGCGGCGTCTCCTATTTTGACTTTTGAGAATAGATCTTGGAGTATTGGATTTCAGGTCAGTATTAGGCCAAGTGTATACATTATTTGTTTGAAAGTCCTGAACATCCCGCATGAATTTGGATGTTTTGATCTCTGTAATACTGGTCTCCAACTTCTTTAAATTCTCATTGATATTCTTATCCAGCTCCATAAAAAGATCATGTGTTTTAAAGGAGCCGACTGCAGCTTGTAGAGCAGTGATGTTATTCTGAACTTCAAATAAGGCTTTTTCTTCATAGGAAATAATCAACTTAATGAAGCGATTTGAAGAATCAGTGAGAAGTTCCTCCCATTCACGTTTAAACTCATCGCAATAGAATTAAAAAGTTTCCCACCACGATCTATTGCGATGAGTTTAAACGTGAATGGGAGGAACTTCTCACTGATTCTTCAAATCCAGGACATTTGATGTGTTTTCCACTTTATTGGACATTAACAAGTTTGTCCGGGACATTGTTATACAACGTCATTTTCAGGACAGTCCAGCCGTACATAATGATGATTTTCTTCCTGATGATGTTTCATCTATAGATGCTTTGCCTACTGACACCCATGCTTCGCTTTCTGCAAATCTTGTTATAGATAATACCACAATTGATTCACAATATAGCTATTCTTTTGCATCACAAAGCTTGGGTCTCAATTTTCCAGATTTGAGTGTCTCGTCAGAATTACAGAATATGAGACAGGTGGGGCCATCGACAGCGTTTGAGTCTGATTTTCAGACTCGGAATGCTGCCTTTTACCCCATCATGTCCCGTACTCCTTCATTGGACCTATTTCAAGAGTCTGTTGAACGAGAGTTGATTAAACTTTCAAGGCAACCTAATGTACATTATAACCTGAACAAATTGCAACATATTGCATTGTCTGAATTCAGGGACATGGATGATATTGTTATACGACAGGCAGATAAAGGGGGTGCGGTTGTATTGCTGGACAAGGGCCTTTATTATCAGTTGAATTTGTCATTACTGTCTGACACATCCACATATAGGCCTTTGTCCACCAACCCAACCGCACCTTTCCGCAACATCTTGTGTGAATTGGTACATAGTGGCATCAACAAGGGTTTTCTTACACAGAAAGAGGCTGATTTAATCATTGTTCCTCACCCCGTCATGGCAGTTTTTCATTCCTTGCCTAAGATACATAAAAATGTATTCCCGCCCCCGATGCGACCCATAGTCGCAGGCATTGGATCTTTGAATGAAAACCTGTCATCTTGGGTAGACAGTCTCCTACAGCCTCTTATACCTACTATACCTGGATTTATTCAGGATACTAAGCACCTATTATATACCTTGGATAAGGTTACTTGGGCAGAGCCCTTTCGGTGGATCACGGCAGATGTCTGTTCTTTATATTCCGTGATCCCCCATGATAGGGCCCTCATGGCTTTACAGTGGTTCTTAAGCACATATTCGTCATACCCCCTTGATCTGCAGGAGTACATCATTCAGGTGATTGATTATTTACTTTCCCACAATTTTTTCATGTTTGATCGTACTTTTTACCTGCAGACCACAGGGGCGGCCATGGGAGCCAAATTCTCACCCTCATTGGCTAATGTATACATGAGTTGGTGGGAGATGAAATACCTTTTTACGGATAACAATCCCTTTAAGGAATTCATCTCCCACTATGGTCGTTATATAGACGACTGCATTTTTATTTGGAGATCAGATGAACAACATTTATCATCATTTATCTCCTATTTAAATTCTAATGCAGACAATCTATCCTTTACTGTTACTCTGTTCAATAGGGAGGTGCCTTTTTTTAATCTCACCCTAATAGGTGATCCTATACAATCTAAAATCATTTCTAAGACATTTCGTAAGGATACCTCTGTTAATTCTACCTTACATGCATCGTCGTGTCACCCGTTCCATGTCATTAAAAATTTACCCATAGGCGAGGCCAAACGTGCCCGTAGAAATTGTACCCGTATTGAGGACTTTGACATGGAAATGAGTGATATGACGACTAGGTTGAAGAATAGAGGTTATCCTGATTGGACTCTAAAACGGGCCTCTAACATAGTATCCCTTAAAAATAGATCTCAACTCATCCAACCTAGAGAATCTAACTTAGCACGTAAAAATCAGCTGTCCTCCCATTCTCACCGCAAACCGGTCATGTTTTGTACTCAATATAGTAATGATTTTCGTGACGTTTGTGGGATCGTACATAAGTTTATGCCTATTATTCTTTCTGATCCTGCACTCGCCACGTCCATGACAGGGGGCTATAGATGCATATCTCGGCGTGCCCCCACTTTGGGACAATTATTGTCCCCTAGTCTTTTTTTGAGTACTCCTAAAGCCACCGCTACTTGGCTCCGTCATCCTTGTTCATATGGATGCGGACACTCCGTCTGCACCTGTTGTCCCAGGATGAAAGTTGGTGACACGTTCACTTCTTACGCCACTGGGTCTGAATACAAGATTAAGCAGTACATTAACTGTAATACGACTTTTGTCGTTTATCTAATTTCATGTAGGACATGTAAAACCCAGTATGTGGGATGCACATCAACACCCCTCAAAGTGAGAATCAGGAAGCATCTATCAGATGTTGTGCATTTTAATTCACGCCACAGCTCTACTGTTTCCTCACATTGTGCCCAAAAACATGCGGGTGGAATTTCCACCCTGCATGTTCAGGGCATTGAACGTGTCACTGCTCCCTTACGAGGAGGTGTTCACAGAAAAAAAGTCCTGTCACGGGAGGTTTTCTGGATCATGACTTTAGATTCCCGTTGGCCTAAAGGTCTGAACAAGAGACAAGATATCCTTTTACATTATTAATATGTCTCCTGTTTTTTCCTTGCGCTATACGGTTCTATGTCTATTTCAATATATTTACTATTTCTCGTTAGGCTGTTTTGCTCTTGTTCATCCCCCATATCATTATTTTATATTTATTTTTTCTCATATTTACATATTTTTTAGTATGGATAACCTATATTATATATATTTCTTGATGTACTTTTTTATATAGAATATTCATCTTTGTATTCACACTCAATATTATATAATGTTATATGGGGGAACCGTTACATCTTTGTGCTTTTGATCATGATGAAAAAGGTTTTTATTTATACTTGGTAAATTTTCTTCCCACTTTTATCTATGCAAGGGTTAAGGTCTTGTGGGATTGGGAACTTCTCCCTTCCCCTCATCCCTTCCCCTATATAAGTTGGACATTTTTTATCTTGCTTTGAATGACTAAGGGCGTTCTGTTACACGCCTGAAACGCGTAACCCTGCATTTACCGTTCCTGTTTTTATACATTTAATAAACCTGGGATCTGCTATACCTCGCTGGCATTTCTTCCTTATTCCTGTATTCGGTGCTGCCATACACCTGCCGTGCGTTTGTTTTGGGAGTGTTACGCCGAGCGCTCCGGGTCCCTGCTCCTCCCCGGAGCGCTCGCGGCGTTCCTCTCTCTGCAGCGCCCCGGTCAGACCCGCTGACCTGGAACGCTGCACTGACATTGCCGGCGGGGATGCGATTCGCATAGCGGGACGCGCCCGCTCGCGAATCGCATCCCAAGTCACTTACCTGTCCCGGCCCCCGGCTGTCATGTCCTGGCGTGCGCGTCTCCGCTCCTTAGGGCGCGCGCGCGCCAGCTCTTTAAGATTTAAAGGGCCAGTGCACCAATGATTGGTGTCTGGCCCAATTAGCCTAATTAGCTTCCACCTGCTCCCTGGCTATATTACCTCACTTCCCCTGCACTTCCTTGCCGGATCTTGTTGCCTTGTGCCAGTGAAAGCGTTTAGTGTTGTCCAAAGCCTGTGTTTCCAGATCTTCTGCTATCCATATTGACTACGAACCTTGCCGCCTGCCCCGACCTTCTGCTACGTCTGACCTTGTCTCTGCCTAGTCCTTTTGTCCCACGCCTTCTCAGCAGTCAGCGAGGTTGAGCCGTTGCCAGTGGATACGAGCTGGTTGCTACCGCCGCAACAAGACCATCCCGCTTTGCGGCGGGCTCTGGTGAATACCTGTAGCATCTTAGAACCGATCCACCGGCACGGTCCACGCCAATCCATCGCTGACACAGAGGATCCACAACCAGCAAGCCGAATCGTGACAGTAGATCCGGCCATGGATCCCGCTGAGGTGCCGCTGCCAAGTCTCGCTGACCTTACCACGGTGGTCGCTTAGCAATAGCAGCAAATTGCCCAACAAGGACAGCAGCTGTCGCAGTTGACCGCCACGTTACAGCAACTTCTGCCACTGCTACAGCAGCAACCATCTCCTCCGCCAGCTCCTGCACCTCCTCTGCAGCGACTGGCCGCTCCTAGCCTCCGCTTGTCCCTGCCGGACAAATTTGATGGGGACTCTAGACTCTGCCGTGGATTTTTGTCTCAATGTTCCCTGCATATGGAGATGTTGTCGGACCTATTTCCTACAGAACGGTCTAAGGTGGCGTTCGTAGTGAGCCTTCTTTCTGGAAAGGCCTTGTCTTGGGCCACATCGCTCTGGGACCGCAATGATCCTGCCACAGCCACAGTCCAGTCCTTCTTCGCTGAAGTCCGTAGTGTCTTCGAGGAACCAGCCCGAGCTTCTTCTGCCGAGACTGCCCTGCTGAACTTGGTCCAGGGTAATTCTTCAGTAGGCGAGTACGCCATCCGATTTCGTACTCTCACTTCCGAATTATCTTGGAATAACGAGGCTCTCTGCGCGACCTTTAAAAAAGGCCTATCCAGTAACATCAAGGATGTGCTGGCGCACGAGAGATTCCTGCCAACCTGCAAGAACTTATCCATTTGGCCACCCGCATTGACATGCATTTTTCTGAGAGACACCAGGAGCTCCGCCAGGAAAAAGACCTAGATCTCTGGGCACCTCTCCCACAGTATCCTTTGCAATCTACGCCTGTGCCTCCCGCCGAGGAGGCTATGCAAGTGGATCGGTCTCGCCTGACCCAGGAAGAGAGGACTCGCCGTAGGGAAGAAAATCTTTGTCTGTACTGTGCCAGTACCGAACACTTCTTGGTGGATTGCCCTATTCGACCTCCACGTCTGGGAAACGCACGCACGCACCCAGCTCACGTGGGTGTGGCGTCTCTTGGTACGAAATCTGCTTCTCCACGTCTCACTGTGCCCGTGCGGATTTCTCCTTCTACCAACTCCTCCTTCTCAGCCGTGGCCTGCTTGGACTCTGGTGCTTCTGGAAATTTTATTCTGGACTCTTTGGTGAATAAGTTCTGCATCCCGGTGACCCGTCTCGTCAAGCCGCTCTACATTTCTTCCGTCAACGGAGTGAAGTTGGACTGTACTGTGCGTTACCGCACAGAACCTCTCTTAATGTTCATTGGACCCCATCACGAAAAGATCGAATTGTTCGTTCTTCCCAACTGTACCTCTGAAGTCCTCCTCGGTCTGCCATGGCTCCAGCATCATTCTCCCACCCTTGACTGGACCACCGGGGAGATCAAGAATTGGGGCCCTGCTTGCCTTAAGAGATGCCTCACCTCTGCTCCCAGTCCCGTCTGTCGGGCCTCAGTGTCTCCTCCTGTGCCTAGTCTCCCCAAGGCCTATCTGGACTGTGCCGTGCCTCCTCATAGCCCCCATCCTGGTGACACCCTGCCCCGTGCCAAGCTTCACCCTCTGACCTCCCTCCCCATTTCCACTCCTGCTGAACTGCCTGCCTTTGAGGAAACCTTGCAATCGCTCCCAGTGTCCTCGTCCCATGTGAAGCAATTGCCGGACAAAAGAAGGGGGAGACCTAAGGGGGGGGGATACTGTTACGTCGAGAGCTCCCGGTCCCTGCTCCTCCCCGGAGCGCTCGCGGCGTTCCTCTCTCTGCAGCGCCCCGGTCAGACCCGCTGACCGGGAGCGCTGCACTGACATTGCCGGCGGGGATGCGATTCGCATAGCGGGACGCGCCCGCTCGCGAATCGCATCCCAAGTCACTTACCTGTCCCGGCCCCCGGCTGTCATGTCCTGGCATGCGCGGCTCCGCTCCTTAGGGCGCGCGCGCGCCAGTTCTTTAAGATTTAAAGGGCCAGTGCACCAATGATTGGTGTCTGGCCCAATTAGCCTAATTAGCTTCCACCTGCTCCCTGGCTATATTACCTCACTTCCCCTACACTTCCTTGCCAGATCTTGTTGCCTTGTGCCAGTGAAAGTGTTTAGTGTTGTCCAAAGCCTGTGTTTCCAGATCTTCTGCTATCCATATTGACTACGAACCTTGCCGCCTGCCCCGACCTTCTGCTACATCTGACCTTGTCTCTGCCTAGTCCTTTTGTCCCACGCCTTCTCAGCAGTCAGCGAGGTTGAGCCGTTGCTAGTGGATACGACCTGGTTGCTACCGCCGCAGCAAGACCATCCCGCTTTGCGGCAGGCTCTGGTGAATACCTGTAGCATCTTAGAACCGGTCCACCGGCACGGTCCACGCCAATCCCTCGCTGACACAGAGGATCCACAACCAGCAAGCCGAATCGTGACAGGGAGGATGGTCCGGTGTTAGCTGATCAGCTTGTACTCTACATATATCTATATATATATATATATATATATATATATATATATATATGTAGAAAAAGCAGGGTGGGCTGCACCTCAAAGATAAGTAAAGGTAGGTGCACGCAGCGGCTGGTCCCAGGTCCCGGGTCCGTATCGCTAGAAGAACAGATTTTCTGCAGCACACAGAGTAGTGACAAGTGGTTTACTTCATTCCAATTGCTACGTTTCAACCGCACATGCCGCCTAATATATATATATATATATATATATATATATATATATATAGAAGAACAGATTTGCTGCAGCACACAGAGTAGTTTCAACCGCACATGCGGTCTAAAATATATATATATATATATATATATATATATATAGAAGAACAGATTTGCTGCAGCACACAGAGTAGTGACAAGTGGTTTATTTCATTCCAATTGCTACGTTTCAACCGCACATGCTTGAAAAAGGCCGCATGTGCGGTTGAAACGTAGCAATTGGAATGAAATAAACCACTTGTCACTACTCTGTGTGCTGCAGCAAATCTGTTCTTCTATATATATATATTAGACATGATAAACATGAGGTATTAATTGATATTTTACCCAAAATATGCCAGGCTCCTCAGTCTCTTGCGAATCCCTACACTAGCATAACATGTAATGTTAATGTAAGCTCTAATCGACAGTCTTATCTGGTGATTCAGAAGTCCATGGGGTCTAGGCTCATGATGTCTGTCAGAGATAGGACATAGTTTAGATATGCATCAACCTGGCTGTTCAGGTAATGGTGGGATTTGGAGGAGCAGCAGGGGATATTTTTTTTTTCATATGTCCTACGTGGCCTTGTGATGCCACTCCATTGGAGAGAATTATCAAAACCGGTGTAGAGGAAAGTTGACCAGCTGCCCATAGCAACCAATCAAATAGGTTTCATTTTTCAGAGGCCTTTTTAAAAATGAAAGAAGCAATCTGATTGGATTACATGAACAACTGGTCAACTTTTCCTCAGAACAGGTTTTATTAAATCTCCCTCTCATGTGTCTACACAAAGACGTAGTTACTATACTAGTACCCTGGCCACTGCATACTTTCTGTTTGCAGAGATGGCACACTGCCATGTTTTCTACATTTTGCGAGGGAGAAAATAATTTCCACATGGCAAAATACTGGACAGGTACACCACCACCTGACTGCATCTCTCCTCTGGAAGCTTTTTTTTCTCTGGCCTACAGATGCCACAGCATTGCCTGCACCTGCTCCTGGATTTATCAGACCAGCAGAAAAATGTCTGTTATGTTTGACAGGAACTCAGGCCCTAGCTCTGCGGACATCAGAATTTCCGTGCCAGAACCCCATGGAATTCAATGGGGTTACTGAAAACACATGTAATATTTTCTTAGATGGTTATCCTGCATTCACACATAACATTTCTAAATACATAGTTCTATTAAACCCAGGTAGAAAACCTATATGTTTGATTAAACCCAGAAAATACATGTAAATTAGCCTTGGATGGTTATTCCACATTTACTCTCAATGGTTTTAAATGTGTAGTTATGTTAAACCCAGGTAAAAATACTATATAATTTAATAAACCCCCAAAACACTTATCTTGGCCTAAAATATGTATTCTTCTTTCACAGTGCTTTTAATACAGATGTATGTTAAAATACAGGTGCACCAACTGAACACAGTAATGCATCACTATCTTAGATCATTACACTAATTAATTATTTGCTCAGCTTACTTTGAAACTCTATTGGACTTGTAAAGGCTTTCTTGCTCGCTCTCTCAGCTCTCTAACTCCAAAATGTTGGCCGCAGTGAAATTCATAGTGTTTTTTCAGCACCTTAACCCCTTAAGGACCGGGGGTTTTTCCGTTTTTGCATTTTCGTTTTTTGCTCCTTGCCTTTAAAAAATCATAACTCTTTCAAATTTGCACCTAAAAATCCATATGATGGCTTATTTTTTGCGCCACCAATTCTACTTTGTAATGACGTCAGTCATTTTGCCCAAAAATCTACGGTGAAGCGGGAAAAAAAATCATTGTGCGACAAAATTGAAAAAAAAACGCTGTTTTGTAACTTTTGGGGCTTCCGTTTCTACATAGTACATTTTTCGGTAAAAATGACACCTGATATTTATTCTGTAGGTCCATACGATTAAAATGATACCCTACTTATATAGGTTTGATTTTGTCGGACATCTGGAAAAAATCATAACTACATGAAGGAAAATTAATACGTTTAAAATTGTCATCTTCTGACCCCTATAACTTTTTTATTTTTCCGTGTATGGGGCAGTATGAGGGCTCATTTTTTGCGCCATGATCTGAAGTTTTTAACGGTACCATTTTTGCATTGATATGACTAATGCACTATTTTGGACTTTGGAATTTTTTTGCGCGCACGCCATTGACCGAGCGGTTTAATTAATGAGATATTTTTATAATTCGGATATTTCCGCACGCGGTGATACCATATATGTTTATTTTTATTTTTATTTACACTGTGTTTTTTTATTATTGGAAAAGGGGGGTGATTCAAACTTTTAATAGGAGAGGAGTTAAATGATCTTTATTCACTTTTTTTTCCACTTTTTTTTGCAGTGTTATAGGTCCCATAGGGACCTATAACACTGCACACACTGATCTTCTATGTTGATCACTGGTTTCTCATAAGAAACCAGTGATCAACGATTCTGCCGCATGACTGCTCATGCCTGGATCTCAGGCACTGAGCAGTCATTCGGCGATCGGACAGCGAGGAGGCAGGTAGGGGCCCTCCCGCTGTCCTGTCAGCTGTTCGGGATGCCGCGATTAGCCGCGGCTATCCCGAACAGCCCGACTGAGCTAGCCGGGAACTTTCACTTTCACTTTTAGCCGCTAAAGGGTTAATAGCGCGCGTCGCCGCGATCGGCGCTGCGCGCTATTAGAGGCGGGTCCAGGCTTCACTATGACGCCGGGCCCGCCATGATATGACGCGGGGTTACTGTGTAACCCCGCGTTATATCAGAAGAGCAGGACCAAGGACGTACCGGTACGTCCTTGGTCCTTAAGGGGTTAAACCCACCCCTATGCTGTGTCCTCATTGGCCATGTAGCTGTAAGTCATATTATACCAGTAATGTTTGGATACCATTGAGGTCATGTGATCTTGTTGCTAGCTGCAAGGTATGCTGGGCTACCCTAACATCATCTCAGTGTTCCTAGTACTTTTGCCATTCGTTCAGGTGCCAAAACACCATGTGTACCTCATTCCTTCTGGTATTATTCCTACATTTGCCATGGTTGTGTGAGACAAGCCTGGCAAAGTTTGAAGGTTCAGCAAGCCACTGTTACCACAAAGTTCTGAACAAACCTGGATTCGTCAGACTCGGCTCGCTCATCCCTACTCATTATTAGAACATTCATTTCTTATTTAAATTTTTTTGGCATCAGTTTCAATTTAATCAGCATTTGCAGCAATTACCTGTTCCAAAAAAGTAAAAGGTTCAGTACTTTATCTTCACATTTAATGTACTTAATCAAATAATTGCCATTATGGAAACAAATTTCCAACTGTTAATTTAATTAACAATGCAACAAATCATTGGTTATTTTATTACAAAAGCTATTTGAAGCATGCCAAATTATTTTATCTTCATTCACATATTTCATTTTTATATTTCATTTTATATCTTAATTATGAATACAGATATTAAAATATAGGTTAGTGATAACCTAGGAAAGATTTAATACTGAGAAGCCTGTTAGATAGGATTTACTAACCTAGGTAAAGAAATGTTAATGGTGTGCTCAAGAGATTCTTGCTGCCAGCTCTCTGCTGCCATCAATAGCCGTGTCAGTGACAGGAAGGCTGCTTATACTCTGTTTCCTGTACTGTCTGTACACCTGGATTTGGGAATTTTCTATGATTCTTCTCTGCAGATGCTCTCAAGCTGTCAGGTTGGATTGACTTTCTGTGTGCTTATGGTCATACTCTTTTTGGTCGGTGAACTGTCTGTCCAGTCTGAGGTCCAGAGCTCTCTGGTTCAAAGTTTTCAATGACAGTTGCTCCATTTTGCTTTCCCTCAACTCCGCACACGGCAGAATTTCTGTGATAGACGTTTCCGGCACGGAAATTCCATTTTCCGTGTCCGCACAAACAATGAACACATTCATTCTTTGTGCGGAGAAATGCTAGCACAGGCTTCCAGTATCCGTAGTTTCAGGTACTGCAGAATGGGCAAAACAAAAATTGGAACAGGACCCTCAGTTTACGTAGAAGATTTTGTTCAGTGATGAGGCAAACTTTTATGTGAATGGTGAAGTTAATAAACAAAACCACTGCTATTGGTCTGAAACTAGCCCACATTGGATAGATCCCTCCAAGACTGTTGGAACACAAAAATTGATGGTATATGGGGTACAAAGATAGTGGGGCCATTCTTCATCAATGGAAACCTTAAAGGACATCTGCAGAGTGATTAACACTTATCCCCTATCCACAGGATAGGGGATAAGTGTTTGATCGCGGGGGGTCCGACCTCTGGGACCCCCTGTGATCTCCTTTATGGGGCCGCGGCTGTCCCGTGCAGGGGGCGTGCCGGCCGCAGCATGACGTTGCAGCCGGCAAGCCTCCTCCATACATCTCTATGGGAGAGGCGCGGAGGCAGCGTTCGTGCCTCCCCATCTCCCCCATAGAACTGTATGGGGACGGGGAGGAGATGGGGCATCACCGTTGACCTCTAGGTTGACGGTACGCGCCTTAGCGCTCACCATGAGCGCTAATGGCTGCGTCCCGTTAGGGAGATCGCGGGGGTCCCAGCGGTCAGACCCCCGCAATCAAACACTTATCCCCCTGTGGATAGGGGATAAGTGTCATACCACTGCAGTTGTCCTTTAACCCCTTAAGGACTCAGGGCTTTTCCGTTTTTGCACTTTCGTTTTTTCCTCCTTATCTTTTAAAAATCATAACCCTTTCAATTTTCCACCTAAAAATCCATATTATGGCTTATTTTTTGCGTCGTCAATTCTAATTTGCAGTGACATTAATCATTTTACCCAAAAATGCACGGTAAAATGGAAAAAAAATCGAAGAAAAAACGCCATTTTGTAACTTTTGGGGGCTACCGTTTCTACGCAGTGCATATTTTGGTAAAAATGACACCTTATAGTTATTCTGTAGGTCCAAACAGTTAAAATGATACCCTACTTATATCGGTTTGATTTTGTCGCACTTCTGGAAAAAATCATAACTACATGCAGGAAAATTTATACGTTTAAAAATGTCATCTTCTGACCCCTATAACTTTTTTTTATTTTTCCACGTACAGGGCGGTATGAGGATTCATTTTTTGCGCCGTGATCTGAAGTTTTTATCGGTATGATTTTTGTTTTGATTGGACTTTTTGATCACTTTTTATTCATTTTTTAATGGTATAAAAAGTGACCAAAAATGCGCTTTTTTTGACTTTGGATTTTTTTTTGTGCGTACGCCATTGACCGTGCAGTTTAATTAATGATATATTTTTATAGTTCGGACATTTACGCACGCGGCAATACCACATATGTTTATTTATTTATTTTTTTTACACTGTTTTATTTTTTTTATGGGAAAAGGGGGGTGATTCAAACTTTTATTAGGGAAGGGGTTAAATTACCTTTATTAACACTTTTTTTAAACATTTTTTTTGCAGTGTTATAGGTCCCATAGGGACCTATAACACTGCACACACTGATCTTTTTCACAGATCACAGGCGTGTATTAACACGCCTGTGATCAGTGTTATCGGCACTTGACTGCTCCTGCCTGGATCTCAGGCACGGAGCAGTCATTCGCCGACCGGACACCGAGGAGGCAGGTAGGGGCCCTCCCGGTGTCCTGTCAGCTGTTCGGAATGCCGCAATTTCACCGCGGTGGTCCCGAACAGCCCGACTGAGCAGCCGGGTCACTTTCACTTTCACTTTAGAAGCGGTGGTCAGCTTTGACCGCCGCTTCTAAAGGGTTAATACCGCACATCTCCGCGATCGGCGATGTGTGGTATTAGCCGCGGGTCCCGGCCGTTGTTGAGCGCCGGGACCGATGCGATATGATGCGGGATCGCGGCGTGATCCCGCTTCGAATCGCGGGAGCCTGCGCAGGATGTAAATATACGTCCTGCTTCGTTAAGGGGTTAAGGCCACTGGGTATGCGAAATTGCTACATGATGATTTGTTTCCCTCTTGCACTGAATGCACTGAAGCTGGCATGTTCCCTGAGTTTTTCCAGCAAGATGGTGCACCACCACATTATGGGTGTCAGGTCCGAGCATTCCTAGATGAACAGTTTCCTGGAAAGTGGATTGGTCGTCGTGGACCAGTTGAATGGCCCCCAAGGTCTCCCAATCTGACCCCCTTAGACTTTTGTCTTTGGGGTCATCTGAAGGCAATTGTCTATGCTGTGAAGATACGAGATGTGCAGCACCTGAAACTACGGATACTGGAAGCCTGTGCTAGCATTTCTCCTGCGGTGTTGCTATCAGTGTGTGAAGAATGGGAGAAGAGGGTTGCATTGACAATCCAATACAATGGGCTGCACATTGAACACATTTTATAAGTCAGAAACTTGTAAATAACTCATGAAATAATAAAGTTACATTAAAACCAAGCACAACATTGTTTTTCTTGTGAAATTCCCAATAAGATTGATGTGTCCCATGACCCTCTTCCTATTGAAAAAACAAAAATTGGATTTAAAATTGCTGACTTCAAAATGGCCGCTATGGTCACCACCCATCTTGAAACGTTTTCCCCCTTCCTGCCACAATCAGGAAGTTAATATCACCAACCATTCCCATTTTATTAAGGTGTATCCATATAAATGGCCCACCCTGTAGACAGGGCTACGTCTTTCCAAATGATGTCCAACCAACTGATTTTTACAACAGATGGTTCAGATCAGGATGTAGAAACATCTGAAAGTAAAACAAAAATAATGGGAGCAAAGGGTCTGAACACTTTTGCTCAAGCAAAATATATTTATTCATCCTGTTTTTCCTGATTGTTTACTTTTTATTTTATTCTTTTTTTTTTGTGCACAAGGCTGCAGTATAACAAATGTGACAAAAGTGAAAAGGTCTGAAAGACTTTACAAGTACGTTGTATAGCATATGTGTACTCTCCATCAGTGTAGAAAAATACTACAATTCGTAGTGTGGAGTACAGTTCATACTCCCATTGAAATGAATAAGAATAAGTATTAAGGCAATAAATACATGCATACCATGCACAATATTATGCTCCAAAGTGCTTTGGGAACATGGCCTAACATATACACAAGATATTATTATGCATGGTTTACCAGTTACTATCTCTTCTATGCAGCTGCTCATTCTTCCATTCATCATCCAATGTCAGCGTTTTATTGAAGTTTTCTGTATTAGCATTTTGCATCTGCACCAGCATTATGAAGTGTTGTAAATACCTTTAACATTCAGCTCCAGGCATTTATAGTACAATCATGGCTGTATAGTAAACAACACTTCTAGAAACCCTTCCACTGCTAAATGATTCATATTTTAGGCAGTGGAACCTATATAATATTCATGGAGAATATATTTGCTTTGATCCATAAATGCTTACAGTGAATCCCTTTTTACCCTATGGCCTAATTGTATTAATTTTTTGTGTCCCTTTCCAGACTTATTAAAGACGTGCCTCCTGTTATATGAATGGTTATTTCAGGAACCTTAATGGATTATTCATTTCTGACCCAGATGTTCTAGGACTTAAAAAGAATTCACATTTAATCATCTTATTACTTTTGTTTTATGAACATGCAGACCTGACTTATGCTAATAGAGAATTTTCCCATACTGACTTTAAATGGTTAGTTCTCCAAAGGGAGTCATTTGTTTTCTGGTGTTACATATTTTTAGCATTTAATAACACATGAAGCTACCATAGCCTCTGCTGACAAAAGGATTAATTGTAACTAACATACCCACTAACCCGTCAAAAACATACTTCACGCTGTGAGGAGAACAATGGCGCTGTGCACTTGAATGACACATATTCTGTCAAGAAACATAATGTCTCAACTGGCTTTGCAGCTGGAGGATGTTTTTGGCTTTCTGCCAATACATCTTCATGATTTTTTCCTCTCTTTTCTTTTTCACATGAACAATTGCTGTCTGCATGACCAATACATTTGCACATTTCAATGTTACATTCAACTTGTTTTTAACCTACTATTTGTACATTGTGCAGTTACTTCTGCCAACATTTTTTTTTGTTCAGTTGAATAAACCACTAAAAGAGAACATGCACTGTAGAGGAGAGCTGGCTCACCATGAGTTTGTTTCATTCGTACATACTGCAGTGACATAAGTTTGAAGGAACTATAATGACAAGTAAACATCCAATGGTTATTCTACAAAAACAAAAAAGTTAACTGGTAAATTGGGAACAAGTATTCAGCATTTTTTTTACAAGTCTGTGGAACATTAACCCCTTAAGGACCAAGCCAATTTCCACCTTAACCCCTTAAGGACTTGCATTTTCATTTTTTCCTCATCACCTTCTAAAAATCATAACGCTTTAAATTTTGCACATAAAATTCAAAATGATAGCTTATTTTTTGCGCCACCAACTTTATTTGCAGTGACATTAGTCATTTTACCAAAAAATCCACGTCGAAAAGGAAAAAAAAAATCATTGTGCGACAAAATTGAAGAAAAAATTTCATTTTGTAATTTTTGGGGGCTTCTGTTTCTACGCAGTGCATTTTTTGATAAAAATGACACCTTATCTTTATTCTGTAGGTCCATAAGATTAATATGATACCCTACTTATATAGGTTTGATTTTGTCGCACTTCTGAAAAAAATCATAACTACATGCATGAAAATGTATACGTTTAAAATTGTCATCTTCTGACCCCTATAACTTTTTTTTATTTTTCCGCATACAGGTTGGTATGAAGGCTCATTTTTTGTGCCGTGTTCTGAAGTTTTTATGGGTACCATTTTTGTATTGATTGGACTTTCTGATCACTTTTTATTCATTTTATTATGATGTAAAAAGTTACCAAAAATACGCTATTTTGGAATTTGGAATTCTTTTTACTTGTACGCCATTGACCGTGCGCTTTAATTAATTATATATTTTTATAGATCGGACATTTACGCACCCGGCGATACCACATATGTTTATTTTTATTTTTATTTACACAGTTTTTTTTATGGGAAAAGGGGGGTGATTAAAATTTTTAATAGGGAAGGGGTTAAAGGACCTTTGTTAACTTTTTTTAACTTTTTTTTGCAGTGCTATAGCTCCCATAGGGAGCTATAGCACTGCACACACTGATCTCCTATGCTGATCCCTGCAGAGCCATAGCTCTGCATGGATCAGCGAGATAGGGGCTCGATTGCTCAAGCCTGTAGCTCAGGCTTGGAGTAATCAAACCGCGGACACAGGTAAGGAGACCTCCGCCTGCGTCCCAGCTGACCGGAACATCGCGATTTTATTGCGATGTCCCGATCAGCCCGACTGAGCTGCCGGGAAGCGTTTAGTTTCACTTTCAGATGCGGTGGTCAACTTTGATCGCCGTGTCTGAAGGGTTAACAACGCGCGGCACAACGATCGCCCAGGGTCCCGCCTATGATTAGCAGCTGGGACCGACCTGGTGGTTTTAAACACCGGGAGCTGGGCTCAGGACGTACCGGTATGTCCTGAGTCCTTAAGGAGTTGAAGGGGTACTCCGGCACTAAGACATCTTATCCCCTATCCAAATCCGCTGGGGATCCCTGCGATCTTGCATGCAGCACCCCGTTAGACGGAGCGTGACATCACACGGGGGCGGAGCCGTGACGTCACAATGCTTCGGCCCCCGTGATTGCCAGTAATCCCCAGCGGCGGGACCCCCGCGATCAGGCATCTTTTCGCCGGAGTACCCTTTAAGGACCAGGACAATTTTATTTTTAGTTTTTTCCTCCTCTCCTTCTAAAATCCATAACTCTTTTATGTTTCCATCTAGAGAGCCATATAAGGGCTTGTTTTTGCGTTACCTATTTTACTTTGTAATGAAACCTCTCATTTTACCATAAAATGTACGGCAAACCCCAAAAAATATTTTTATTAGGGAGGAATTTTATATGAAAACCACAATTTTGCAGGATTTCGTTTTCACACTGTACAATTTACGGAAAAAATGACATATGTTCTTTATTTTGTGGGTCAATACGAGCCTGACCGCTGAGCTGGATGGCTGCTTAACGTAGTAGCTCTCCACAGCCATTGCTCTTACCTGCCTTTGCAACACTCTCCACGACCCCAAAATAGGCAGAAATGACAGAGACCACTCGGGGAATACCCCAGGCACCGCCAAGGCTCAAAAATGCCAGACGGACATGGCGAAAT
Organism: Hyla sarda; assembly: GCF_029499605.1. Classification (NCBI taxonomy): domain Eukaryota; kingdom Metazoa; phylum Chordata; class Amphibia; order Anura; family Hylidae; genus Hyla; species Hyla sarda. The sequence goes on along the minus strand of NC_079193.1, from coordinate 197,855,412 downwards.
TCTTGAAAAAACGAACTCAGCAGAGCCCAGCCAGGCTCTCCAAGATGGCGCCGGCCGCCTCTGCAGACGCGGAGAGGGAGGAGGACTCAGAGGACGAGAGCTATGGAGGGAGCCAGATGGACTCGGGAGGAGAAGACGGTAAAATGTCACTGACCAAGGTCTTCTTGAAAAAGACGGTACAGCAGGCTGTTGCCCGAGCCCTTCAGAGTGCGTTTGCCCCGGTGCTTCAGGAGCTGGCGGAAATCAAGGCGGAGGTACGCCATGTCGGGCAGCGCACGGACCAGCTTGCAACGGCCCTCACTGAGACTGTCTCCTTCTGCGACTCGGCCGCACACCAGATGCAACTCCACGAGACCCAACTAAATAAAGCGCTTCTGCTCTTAGAAGACCAGGAGAACCATAGCAGATGGAAGAATGTAAGGATCAAGGGGTTCCCTGAATCGTTTGCTGACGAGTCCCTGCCTGCGGTGACAAAGCAGATCTTCGCTACGCTACTGGGTGAAAATACCAGGCCTCTCTTGTCTTTTTAAGTGGGAAAACTTGCACAATACGTGGCTGACTAAATACTTTTTGGCCCCACTGTAACTCATAGACAAGGCTGCATGATCAAACACATCGATCATCTCTCACAACTAAAAGGGAGGGACATGCCCCCTTCCCCTGAGAGGATTTCTAACACTGCCTGGTTTTTCCTATCTTATCCTTGTGGGGGGAGGAAAAGCAACAAAGGAGGAAGCTTTTGTCCTCATAACCCGTCCCTAAATCCTGACCCCATATCCCCTCCTTAAATCCAGATCCCAAATCCCCTCCTCATATTCCGACCTCATATCCTGTCCTCATGTCCTGTCCTCATATTTTGTTCTCACATCTCAACCTCATATCCGGACCCCCTATCCCGACCTCATATCCCGACCCCATATCCCAACCCCCTATCCCGACCCCATATCCCGTCCTCATATCCCATCCTCACATCCCATCCTCATATTCCGACCTCATATCCCATCCTCATATCCTGACCTCATATGCCGACCTCATATCCCGTCCTCATATCCCGTCCCCATAGCTAATCCTCATTTCTAATCCTCATATCCCGTCCTCAAGTGGGGCTTCGTTGTGGTAAAGATATTGTAAGCTGAATATAAATGGTGTGTGGCTTAAAAGGTGGGCGCATCTTTGTGAGATGGGACATGGCATGCAGGGAGGATGTGGCTTACCAGCGGACTGACGCATTTGCTAGGAGAAGTAGTGCAGAGCTTGTGGAGTAAGGCACCAGAAGTCCTATATACAACTCGTCGTGTTTGGAGGAGGCAGAATGCTGAGTTGCTTCCAAAGAACACCATACCTACTGTGAAGCATGGGGGTTGAAACATCATGCTTTGGGCTGTTTTTCTGCTAAGATACCAGGATGAATGATCCGTGTAAAGGAAATAATGAATGGTGACATGTATTGTGAGATTTTGAGTGAAAATCTCCTTCCATCAGCAAGGACATTGAAGATGAAACATGGCTGGAACTTTCAGCATCACAATGATCCCAAATACACCACCCAGGCAACAAAGGAGTGGATTCGTAAGAAGCATTTGGAGTGGCCTAGCCAGTCTCCAGATCTCAACCCTATAGAAAGCCTTTGTAGGCAGTTAAAAGTCTGTGTTGCCCAGCAACAGCCCCAAAACATCACTGCTCTAGAGGAGATCTGCATGTAGGAATGGGCCAAAATACCAGCAACAGTGTGTGAAAACCTTGCAAAGACTTACAGGAAACATTTGACCCCTGTTATTGCCAACAAAGGATATATTACAAAGTATTGAGATTAACTTTAGTTATTGACCAAATACTTATTTTCCACCATAATTTGCAAATAAATTCTTAAAAAATCAGACAATGTGATTTTATGGATGTCTCTCATAGTTGAGGTATACCTATGATGAAAATTACAGGCCTCTCTAGTCTTTTTAAGTTGGAAAACTTGCACAATACGTGGCTGACTAAATACTTTTTTGCCCCACTGTAACTCATAGATAAGGCTGCATGATCAAACACACCAATCATCACCCACAACCACAAGGGAGGGACATGCCCCCTTCCTCTGAGAGGATTTCTAACACTGCCTGGTTTTTCCTATCTTATCCTTGTGGGGGGAGGAAAAGCAACAAAGGAGGAAGCTTTTGTCCTCATAATCCGTCCCTAAATCCTGAACCCATATCCCCTCCTTATATCCAGATCCCAAATCCCCTCCCCTCCCCGACCCCATATCCCGACCACCTATCCCGACCCCATATCCCTCTCTCATATCCCATCCTCATATTCCGACCTCATATCCCATCCTCATATCCCTACCTCATATGCCGACCTCATATCCCGTCCTCATATTCCGTCCCCATAGCTAATCCTTATTTCTAATCCTCATATCCCGTCCTCAGGTGGGGTTTCGTTGTGGTAAAGATATTGTAAGCTGAATATAAATGGGGTGTGGTTTAAAATGTGGGCGCATCTTTGTGAGATGACACATGGCATGCAGGGAGGATGTGGCTTACCAGCGGACTGACGCATTCACTAGGAGAAGCAGTGCAGAGCTTGTGGAGTGAGGCACCAGAAGTCCTATATACTTGCATGGGACTTGAAACAAAAACCCCATCCTTTACATAAGGGGGCAGGTTAGGGGTTATTTTAACTATTTTATATTTTTATTTTACATATAAGTAACTTAGAAAAAAAAAAAAGATAATAAAGGCTTGAAATTTTCACCATAGATATACCTCAACTATGAGATACATAATGAGGAAAAAAAAAATCCCTAAAATCACATTGTCTGATTTTTAAAGAATTGATTTGCAAATTATGGTGGAAAATAAGTTTGAAATGTTTGAACTTGTTGTCAGTATAAAAGACACCTGTCCACAACCTCAAACAGTCACACTCCAAACTTCACTATGGCCAAGACCAAAGAGCTGTCGAAGGACACCAGAAACAAAATTGTAGGGGGCAGGTAAGGCATTATTTTGACTGTTATATATTTTAATTTGACATATAAGTAACATGTGACCCGTATTATTGAAATATCTCCAGCTGTTTGGAAGTTATGCAGTAACATATATTTCCCATAGACTTGTATGGGACTTTAAATAACAACCCCAACTCTGACAAACGGGGGTGGATAAAGGTTAAATTACCTATCCTATGTTTGTTGTTAACATATAAGTAACATGTGTGCCAAGTTTCATGTTAATATCTTTAGCAGTTTGGACATGATGCTGGAACATGTACACATACACACACACACATTAGGGGATGTTTATCTAAGGATTTAGGGTGACATTTATCAAGCTCTTTAGACCACTTTTTCTTATCTAAATTTGTCGCATTGAAAGTCACAGTCTATTTTTCTGTGACTTATCTGAGCTTTCACTTTAGATTTTTCCCATTCCTCGAAAGCATAAGGCTCTAAATTAGATCGTTCTAAACATTAGGCTGGTATTTATTATTCGCGACTTGTCCGCTAAAGTCGCAGCAGCTCTGTTTAGATCAAAAACTCAGACCATCCCAAAGCTGGCTTAAATGTTACTTCGTTCATGCTTCAAGCTCCTGACCTGAGCTTGCATCTTACATGCATGATTCCTGACCTCACCTAAATGTGTTTTAAGTTTGTGATCTCTATATTTTTGCATGTGTTTTAATTTTTTTTACTAAATTTTTCTTACTGTAATTATAAATGTAATTAACATTTCAAATAATAAAAATAACAGACTTTTACATTAATGATTTCACTCAGGACAGATTTAGGTTGTTAAAGCGGGGACGCGGCTGCCGTGACGGCTGGCCCCCATTCACGCGCCGCATCCCAGCTCCACTCACCTGGCTCCCCGCTCCTTGCGCCGTCCTTCTCTGCCTCCCGGCGCGCGCAGCCCCGCTCTCTTGGGCGTGTGCGCACCGCCTTCAGTAAATTTAAAGGGCCAGCGCACCGGTAATTGGTGCGCTGGTTCCTCACTTCTCCTGCCTTCCCTATAAAAGGCACCTGCCCCTTCCTGCTCTTGCCGGATCTTTGTGCCCTAGTGCCTCTGAGAAAGCGTTCCTATAGTGTGTATTGCCTTGCCTGTTGCCGAACCCGTTGCTACCGCCTACTCGCCTGCGAACCCTTGCCGCCTGCCCTGACCTCTGCTACGTCCGAGTACGCTCCTGCCTGCTCCCTGTGTACCACGCCATATCAGCTGCCTGAGAGGTTGAGTTGCTACTGGAGGATACGACCTGGTGGTTACCACCGCAGCAAGCCTTGCGGCGGGCTCTGGTGAAAACCAGTAACCACTTAGAACCGGTCCTCTGGTACAACCCGCGTCATCGCCTCTCAGGTCCAGAGGATCCACTACCAGTCCAGCCGATACGTGACAAAGGTGTTTGAAAAGCTAAGAAAAGTAGTTTAAACTATTACCTGAGCGAAATTACTGAAATTAGACCGTCTTCTAAAGCCTGTTGAGACTTTTCCTGTCAGCCATCTAAACTAGACTGAGTGGGGAGTCGGGAAATCAGAGCGACAAATTTATCAAAGTCCGTGCGACTTTTCGTAAATTTGGCACACATTAAACCAGTAACAGAGACATACACTGGTCTATTAACAAACTTTAAATAGACTTTCTTAATAAATGTCCCCCTTAGACTGGTTTTTCCTGTTTAAATTTGCCGCACAGAAAGTCGCAGTCTAAATACGTGTGACTTTTCTGCGACTTTTGCTTTAGAGGATTTTTAGAACATGATGCATTCTAGTCTATTTTAGATGGAAAAATGCATTGGTGCTGAATTTATCAAAAGCGACTTTTTAGCGACAAGTCACATCGGCTGAAAGTATGCTGAAATGTCAGACCATGCTGGAGCAGGTTTAAATACAGTCTAAAGCATAGATCATGAAGTCTGTGCGCAGAATTTATCAAAAGCCATGTGCCTTTTGATAAATTAGGCGCACAATAGATCAGCCTAACCCTCTGTAGTTTGGTCTATATTGATGCAGGACATAGACAACTTTGATAAATCTCCCCATTGAGTTTTATATATATATACTAGCTGAGTACCCGGCGTTGCCTGGTTTTTACTTCCTAATCCTTGTTGGGGAGGAAAATAAACAAAGGAGGAAGCTTTTGACTTCATATCCCGTCCTCATACATTGTTGTCATATCCCAACCCCATATCCCGTCCTCATATATTGTTGTCATATCCCAACCTCATATCCCGTCCTCATACCCTGACCTCCAATCCCGACCTCCTATCCCATCCTCCTATGCTATCCTCCTATCCAGTCCTCCTATCCTGTCTTCCTATCTCGTCCTCCTATCCCAACCTCCTATACCGACCTCCTATCCTGTCCTCCTATCCCGTCCTCCTATCTCAACCTCCTAGCTTGACCTACTATCCCATCCTTCTATCCCGTTCTCCTATCCCGTCTTCCTATCCCATCCTCCTATTTCGACCTCCTATCTCGACCTCCTATCCCGTCCTCTTATCCCATCCTCCTATCCCTAGCTTCTATCCCTAGCTCCTATCCCGACCTCCTATCCCGACCTCCTATCCCGTCCTCCTATCCCGACCTCTTATCCCGACCTCCTATCCCGATTTTCTATCCCGACCTCCTATCCCGACCTCCTATCTCGACCTCCTATCTCGACCTCCTATCTCAACCTCCTATCTCGACCTCCTATCCCGACCTCCTATCTCGACCTCCTATCCCGACCTCCTATCCCGACCCATAATATGTGTACCAGGTATTGAAATATCTCCAGCCGTATGGAAGTTATGTGGGAACATACATTTCCCATTGATTTGCACAGGACTTTAAACAAAAACCCCGACCCTCGCAAATGGGGGTAGTTAAGGGTTAATTTAACTATCCTATATTTCAAGTGGACATATAAGTAACATGTGACCAAGTATTATCAAAATATCTCCAGTTATTTGGAAGTTAGGCAGTAACATATATTTCCCATAGACTTGTATGGGACTTTAAACAAAAAACACCGACCCTGGCAAATGGGGGTGAGTAAGGGTTAAATTGCCTATCCTGTTTGTTGTTGACATATAAGTAACATGTGTGCCAAGTTTCATGTTAATATCTTTAGCTGTTTGGACATGATTGTGGAACATACATATACACACATACACACATTAGGGGAGATTTATCATTAGGTGTCTATTGTAGACACAGTTCTACCCCTTTACACTGCTTGTCTAATTTACACTTCTGCCCAAAATTTACAAAGGCTGTACACTCCTTTGATAAATCTTGTGCAAATATAGAAATGCCCCCCCCCCCCTCGTTCTACCGTACACTCCTTCTCTACCTCACAGGAAAAGGGGACATAGGGATTTTGTTCTATTGCCTTGAGGTTGGAATCCATTGAAGTCTTTTGTCCATCTGCAAAAACGCCAGAAAAACTGTCCCAGCTTTTTCCTGCGTTTTGTCAGTTTTCTTCATTACACTGGCTCCTATATACACTGACACATTTCATAATCCCCGCCGGGAGACGGAAGCTCTGATTGGCCAATAGCTATTCACCAATCAGAGCTCGCGTCTCCCGGCGGTGGGGATTATGAATTTTGACAGTGTATAGAAGTCGGCGGGGAGCACATTGTAGCCACATGTACCGCCAGCTTTTTAACTTAAATGCGGATCGCAGCTTGTGTCTGCAGAATAACCCGATGCGATCTGCACCTCAGCCCTGGGACTATAACTCCCATCATGGTCAGAATCTGTCCATGATGGGAGTAGTAGTCCTAAAAGTCCTGCAGCCGGGGGATGTGTAAGTGCCATCCCTCAGCAGCGCTGCAGTATGTACTACAACTACTCCCATCATGGACACACTATGTCCCATGATAAGAGTAGTAGTCCAAGGACAGAGGTGCAGATCGCAGTATATCATTCTCTGGAGATACGCTGTGATCCGCATTTATTAACTATACAAGCCGGCGGGACATGCGTCTACACTGCGCTGCCTGCGGGCTCCCATATACAGCTCTTATAATTCATAATCCCTGGCGGGAGGGGGAGAGAAGCGGGCAGGGACGGCCTCTCTCCCCCTGCCTTTCCTGGGGGTGTATCGGGGTATACGCATGCACACACACGCACCCTCATTTTACCAAGGATATTTGGGTAAAAACCTTTTTTTACATAAATATACTTGGTAAAATGAGGGTGTATATATATATATATATATATATATATATATATATTTCCCCCATTGACACCCAGCTAACATATTATTTGCACCCAGCTAATATTTTTTGCCCCCCCCCCCAAAAAAAAAAGCCATGCAACAAATGACATTTTCTCTTCTTTGTGTTTTTACTGAAAACTGGTGTGCCTGAATGGAGTATAAATAAACACTGGAAGCAAGAAGGTGCCTTTTTCTCAGTAACAGGTTTGATCCATGGGGCCCAGAATCTATAACTAACGTAGAAAGTTTAGTAATATAAAACAAAAATTTTGACTAAAAGAACACATCATAAAGTTTTGTAAAATAATGACGTGAAGCCAAATATCTATTTCCAAGGCTCACCTCCTTTCATTACATACGTTTTAATAATAATACACTATATTTCAACAATGCCATATCACAGGAGAACAGATATTTCACACAGAAGTTGGTGATATTACCTTGCATCCATTAATTTTAGTGTTATAGATATAATCCATTATTCAGGCTTACATTTTCTCTTCATAATGGATTAATAATATACGATAATGAGAGCTACATTTGACTCTTCTATTTTAAATCAAATTAACAGTGTATCAAATTAAATGGGAAGGTGAACGAGAGGATTAATTAATATAGTAATTCAGGTGCGTCACTTTGTAGCATGTCAGCAGTTCTGGGATCCAGACTATTTACATTATGTTAACTGTAGTGATCAAATATTGAGAGACCGCACAATCCGAATAGTTATGTGTTTGCATTTTCTCAAATGCAATTACATCATGACAAAATTGAGCATAATCATTAGCAGTAGGTTAAACTGAGGACACAATACACTTTTTTCCTATTGATTTCCTTTCTTTTGGTGATAAAAACTATCTTCCTATTCTCTGATGCTTTACAATATGGATGTGATGTAGAAAAACAATAAAACATAAATGTTTGTAAAAAAAAAAGTTTTTTTCAAACATAACATTAGAAGATAAAAAATAATATTAATATAAAGATAAAAAAAATATTACTTAATAGACGAATGATATGCGTGTTCCAATGTGACTTATTTTGCAGGAATTTCATCTTAGTTAAAAAGGTAATTGTAAATCTTTATTTTTTTAAATGTTAATTATTTTTGTAAAACAATACCTGACATAAGTGAGCAAACCACTCACATTTTTGTAAATATTTTATTCTATATTTTCATGTAAAGTAGTAAGACACTGTAAAGTAATAAGACACTCTGCAATAATGTAAAGTAGTGAGTGCACAGCCTGTATAAGGCTGAGTTCACAGATGTCAGGGATCCGTTATAGGTGAACTCAGCCTAGATCTCTACACAAATTATGCCACAACTGATGACAAGTTGTCATCAGTTGTATGGCATCCCGTGTCCATTGTTTCTGCACGGTGGACAGTGGAACACAGCAAGCTGTGTTCCCCTGTCTGGTGCCCTTTGGCATGTCCAACCATCTGGCATCAAAATTGAGACACTGGATGATTGTGAACAGAGATGAGCAAATTGTTTGAAAAATTTGATTCAGCCGATTCGCAGAATTTTCCGAAACAATTAGGTTCGGTCTGAATTTATTTGTGGCAAATCTGTATTAAAAACAACTATTTGTAGCCTACAGAGAGCCTCAATAGGGGTGTGGAATACTTTGCCTTACTGTAACTCACATAGGGTGTGTGCCGGGTTAGTGAAATAATACTGTTATTCAGTATGACATAGAGATTAGCTCAGAGTCCTGTCCACAAATGCTCGCAGTTTAGGTAATAAAATCAATGAACTTGGGTCAATAATGGCATCTGAGAATGTAGATTTAATGAAAGTAATGACTGGAACATATAAAGTGAAGACAAATAAGTCACAGGCCTGATGGGATACATCCAAAATTATAAAAAGAGCTTAATGGTGAGCTAGCAAAACTGTTATCAGATTTATCCCAGAAGATTTGAAATTAGCAAATGTTGTGCCCATTCACAAGAAAGGTAGTAGGGAGGAATCCAGCAACTATAAGCCAGTAAGTCTGTAATCAATAGTGGGGAAATTAATGGAAACCCTACTAAAGGATAGGATTGTGGAACATCTAAAATCCCATGGTTTGCAAGATGAAAAGCAACATGGGTTAACTTCAGGGAAATCATGTCAAACAAATCTTATAGATTTTTTTGACTGGGTGACTAAAATAAAAGATGGCGGAGGGGCAGTAGACATCACATATGTAGATTTTAGTAATGCTTTTGACACTGTCCTACATAGAAGAATTATCAATAAACTACACTCATTGAGCTTGGACTCCCATATTGTTGAGTGGATTATGATGAGTGAAAGAAAACAGAGGGTTGTAGTCAATGGAGTATATTCAGAGCAAGGTCTTGTTACCAGTGGGGTACCTCAGGGATCTGTACTGTGACCAATTTTGATTAGTTTTCATTAGTGATATTGCAAAAGGTCTGGATGGTAAGGTATGTCTTTTTGCTGATCACACAAAGATATGTAACAGGGTTGATGTTCCTGGAGGGATACGCCAATGGAAAGGATTTAGGAAAACTAGAAGAATGGTCAGAACTCAGGAAACTATAATTTAATGTAGATAAGTGCAAGATAATGCACCTGGGGCGTAAAAATCCATGGGCAGAATATAGAATATTTGACACAATCCTGACCTCAGTATCTGAGGAAAGAGATTTAGGAGTAATTATTTCAGAAGACTTAAAGGTAGGAACTTGGAAGACAATGTAATAGAGCAGCAGGAAATGCTAGCAGAATGCTTGGATGTATGGGAAGAGGTATAAGCAGTAGAAAGAGAAAATTGCTCATGCCGCTGTACAGAACATTGGTGAGACCTCACTTGGAGTATTGTGTGCAGTACTGGAGGCCATATCTCCAGAAGGATATAGATGCTCTAGAAAGAGTTCAAAGAAGAGCTACTAAACTAGTATATGGATTGCAGAATAAAACAGGAAAGGTTAAAGGACCTTAAAATGTATAGCTTGGAAGAAAGAAGAGACAGAGGGGATATTATAGAAACTTTTAAAAACATAAAGGGAATCAACACGGTAAAGGAGGAGAGCATATTTAAAAGAAGGAAAACTACCACCAAAGGAAATTGTTTTAAATTAGAGTGGCAACAGTTTAAAAGTAATATCAGAAAGTATTACTTTACTGAGAGAGTAGTGGATGCATGAAACAGCCTTCCTGCAGAAGTGGTAGCTGCAAATACAGTAAAGGAGTTTAAGCATGCATGGGATATGCATAAGACTATCCTTCATACAAGATAGGGCCAGGGACTATTGATAGAATTCAGATTATTGGGCAGACTAGATGGGCCAGATGGTTCTCATCTGCTAACACATTCTATGTTTCTGATTAGAGGCTTCACTATTAGTATCACTGTCGCAGAGCTGCACAATGACATAACCTAGAGGTGGCATCAGTAGAAGGAGACCATATAGTGGCTGAATGACACAGCGTGGAGGTGGCAGCAGCATGAGGAGACCACATAGTGCCTGAATGACACAGTGTGGAGGCAGCAAGAGCAGACCATATAGTGGCTGCATGACACAGTCTGGAGTTGGCAACAGCATGGGGAGACCATATAGTGGCTGAACAACACAACCTGGAGTTGGCGGCAGCATGAGGAGACCATATAGTGGCTGAATGACACAGCCTGGAGTTGGCGGCAGCATGAAGAGACCATATAGTGGCTGAATGACACAGCCTGGAGTTGGCGGCAGCATGAAGAGACCATATAGTGCCTGAATGACACAGCATGGAGGTGGCGGCAGCATGAGGAGAACATATAGTGGCTGAATGACAGCCTGGAGTTGGCGGCAGCATGAGGAGACTATATAATTGCTGAATGAGACAGCCTGGAGGTGGCATCAGCATGAGGAAAACATATGGTTTCATTATGATATAGCCTGGAATACTAGTACCCCGTGACAAAGGTGGGTGAAAAAAGGAGAACTTGGCATCAGATGTGTGGCAGGATCAGAATAGTAGCAGATGAAAACGGTCTCTATCATCGGTGACAATGGACCATACATTGTTCCCTTCCACCTTTTAGAGGTCTTTGCATCACATCAGTACTTGGTGGTGTACTTGGCACATGGTGTTTTTTGCACACCTTTCCTTTTGTTTGATTAAAAAAAAAAAAAAAAAATTGGGTCCATATATTTTATCCTAAGAAAACTTACATTTTAGATAATGAATATCCTCAATACTTACTTGTGATCTGATGCCGAGGAATGTCTGTAACTGGGGAGCAGCTCCTTAACCCCTTAAGGACAATGGACGTACTCCTACGCCCCCGTTTCCGAGTCCTTAAGGACCGAGGACGTAGGAGTACGTCCTGTCCATTCCCGGCCCCCCGCCGCTAGCCGGAGGGGAGCCGGTGCCCGATGCCTGCTGAAATCGTTCAGCAGGCATCGCGGCATATCGCACAGGGGGGTCATTATGCAGTCCAGCGATCTGCGGCGATTCCGGGCCAATCGGGTCTCCAGTGACCCGGAATTACTGGCTGATCGGGGCCGTCAGAGATGGCCCCGAACAGCCAGAGCCAGCAGGGGTGAGGTGGCACTGGTGCCACCTCACGATCGCCCTGATTCGGCGGCCGGATTCCCGGCCGACCAATCAGGGCGCCTGCTGCGGGTGTCACTCCCGCACCCGCTCCGCCCCTCTTCCGGAGGACGTGAGCGGGTGCGGGACGTGCACCTCAGGTGCTGGGGACCCCGATCCCCGGCTTTAATGTTGGGATCGGGGCCCCAGGAGCGACGACGGCGGCGGCGGCGGGACTGACCTGCGCGGCGTCGATCAGCAGCAGCAGGAGGTGAGTTACAGCCTCCTGCTGTTGCTTAGCAACAGCTCCCAGCATGCAAAAAGGGCATGCTGGGAGCTGTAGTTATGCAACAGGAGGAGGCAGACCACCACAACTCCCAGCATTCCCCCTGACGAAGCCCATACGCGAAACGTGCATTGGGGTGTTGGTGCTTGTTGTTCCTGGCCTTTGGGTATATGACAGGTAGTCTCTTTAGGTATCACCCATCTTGGGTCCCTATTCATGTTTGTTATATCGCATTGCTGCTCCCTATGTTATACCAATGTATGTTAGATATTATATCTATTTTCACGATATTATAAGTGTGCAGCTGTGCCAGTCTTACATTATGTATGCTCTTGACTAAATACCTACATCGCCCATAAAAGGTCCACTGGCACTTGTTGTCTCCTGCGTAAGGTCATCCTCTGCCTTTTAATTATTTTTAAATTGTCTGTTTTTTTATTGTCTAATAAAGATTGTTATACTTTTTGAAATAATATTAGTATTGTGAGTCTCTTTGTTTTTGGCTATATAACTACAATCCCCAGCATCCCCAGCCAAAGTAGTATGCCTCCCGCTGTTGCATAACTACAACACCCAGCATGCCCTTCCGCTGTCCGTACATGCTGGGGGTGTAGCTTTTGCAACAGCTGAAGGCACACTGGTTGCAAAACACTGAGTTTGTTACCAAACTCGGTGTTTCACAACCAGTGTGCCTCCAGCTGTTGCAAAACTACAACTCCCAGCATGAACTGATAGACTGTGCATGCTGGGAGTTGTAGTTTTTCAACAGCTGGATGTTTCTCCCCTCCCCCCCCCCAATGTGAACGTACAGGGTACACTCAAATGGGCGGAGGATTACAGTAAGTATCCGGCTGCAAGTTTGAGGGGCGGCAAATTTTCTGCTGCAGCTCAAACTGCCAGCGAGAAACTACTGTGAATCCCCGCCCGTGTGACTGTACCCTAAAAACACTACACTACACTAACAAAAAATAAAATAAAAAGTAAAAAACACTACATATACACAATGCCCTACACAGCCCCCCTCCCCAATAAAAATGAAAAACGTCTGGTACGCCACTGTTTCCAAAACGGAGCCTCCAACTGTTGCAAAACTACAACTCCCAGCATGCACTGATAGACCGTACATGCTGGGAGTTGTAGTTTTGCAACAGCTGGATGTCCCCCCCCCCCAATGTGAATGTACAGGGTACACTCACATGGGCGGAGGATTACAGTAAGTATCCGGCTGCAAGTTTGAGCTGTGGCAAATTTTCTGCCGCAGCTCAAACTGCCAGCGAGAAACTACTGTGAACCCCCGCCCGTCCGACTGTACCCTAAAAACACTACACTACCACAAAATAAAATAAAAAGTAAAAAACACTACATATACACATACCCCTACACAGCCCCCTTCCCCAATACAAATGAAAAATGTCTGGTATGCCACTGTTTCCAAAATGGAGCCTCCAGCTGTTGCAAAACAACTACTCCCAGTATTACCAGACAGCCACTGACTGTCCAGGCATGCTGGGACTTTTACAACAGCTGGAGGCCTCCTGTTTAGGAATCACTGTAGAATACCCCTATGTCCACCCCTATGCAAGTCCTTAATTTAGGCCTCAAATGCGCATGGCGCTCTCACTTTGGAGCCCTGTCGTATTTCAAGGCAACAGTTTAGGGTCACATACGGGGTATCGCCGTACTCGGGAGAAATTGTGTTACAAATTATGGGGGGTATTTTCTGCTATTACCCTTTTTAAAAATATAAAATTTTTGGGAAACCAAGCATTTTAGGTAAAAATATATATATATTTTTTTTACATATGCAAAAGTTGTGAATCACCTGTGGGGTATTAAGGTTCACTTTACCCCTTGTTACGTTCCCCGCGGGGGTCTAGTTTCCAAAATGGTATTCCATGTGGTTTTTTTTTTCTGTCCTGGCACCATAGGGGCTTCCTAAATGCGGCATGCCCCCAGAGCAAAATTTGCTTTCAAAAAGCCAAATGTGACTCCTCCTCTTCTGAGACCTGTAGTGCGCCAGCAGAGCACTTCTCACCCCCATATGGGGTGTTTTCTGAATCTGGAGAAATTGGGCTTCAAATTTTGTGGGGTATTTTCTGCTATTACCCTTTAAAAAAATTTAAACATTTTGGGAAACCAAGCATTTTAGGTAAAAAAAAAATGTTTTTTTTTACATATGCAAAAGTCGTGAAACACCTGTAGTGTATTAAGGTTCACATTACCTCTTGTTACGTTCCCCGAGGGGTCTAGTTTCCAAAATGGTATGCCATGTGTTTTTTTTTTTGCTGTTCTGGCACCATAGGGGCTTCCTAAATGCGGCATGCCCCCAGAGCAAAATTTGCTTTCAAAAAGCCAAATGTGACTCCTTCTCTTCTGAGACCTGTAGTGCGCCAGCAGAGCACTTTTCATCCCCATATGGGGTGTTTTCTGAATTGGGAGAAATTGGGCTTCAAATTTTGGGGGGTATTTTCTGCTATTACCCTTTTTAAAAATGTAAACATTTTGGGAAACCAAGCATTTTAGGTAAAAAAATTTTTTTTTTTACATATGCAAAAGTCATGAAACACCTGTAGGGTATTAAGGTTCACTTTACCACTTGTTATGTTCCCCGAGGGGTCTACTTTCCAAAATGGTATGCCATGTGGTTTTTTTTGCGGTTATGGCACCATAGGGGCTTCCTAAATGCGGCATGCACCCAGAGCAAAATTTGCTTTCAAAAAGCTAAATGTGACTCCTTCTCTTCTGAGACCTGTAGTGCGCCAGCAGAGCACTTTTCACCCCCATATGGGGTGTTTTCTGAATCGGGAGAAATTGGGCTTCAAATTTTGGGGGGGTATTTTCTGCTATTATCCTTTTTAAAAATGTAAAATTTTTGGGAAACCAAGCATTCTAGGTAAAACATTTTTTTTTACCTATGCAAAAGTCGTGAATCACCTGTGGGGTATTAAGGTTCACTTTACCCTTTGTTGCGTTCCCCGAGGGGTCTAGTTTCCAAAATGGTATGCCATGTGGTTTTTTTTTTGCTGTCCTGGCACCATAGGGGCTTCCTAAAGGTGACATGCCCCCTCAAAAACCATTTGTCGCTCCTTCCCTTCTGAGCCCTCTACTGCGCCCGCCGAACAATTAACATAGACATATGAGGTATGTGCTTACTCGAGAGAAATTGGGTTTCAAATACAAGTAAAAATTTTCTCCTTTCTACCAATTGCAAAAATTCAAAAATTGGGTCTACAAGAACATGCGAGTGTAAAAAATGAAGATTGTGAATTTTCTCCTTCACTTTTCTGCTATTCCTGTGAAACACCTAAAGGGTTAATACACTTACTGAATGTCATTTTGAATACTTTGGGGGGTGCAGTTTTTATAATGCGGTCATTTATGGGGTATTTCTAATATGAAGACCCTTCAAATCCACTTCAAACCTGAACTGGTCCATGAAAAATAGCGAGTTTGAAAATTTTGTGAAAAATTTCCAAATTGCTGCTGAACTTTGAAGCCCTCTGGTGTCTTCCAAAAGTAAAAACTCATAAATTTTATGGTGCAAACATAAAGTAGACATATTGTATATGTGAACCCAAAAATGTTTTATTTTGAATATCCATTTTCCTTACAAGCAGAGAGCTTCAAAGTTAGAAAAATGCAAAATTTTCATTTTTTTCATCAAATTTGGGGATTTTTCACCAAGAAAGGATGCAAGTTACCATAAAATTTTACCACTAAGTTAAAGTAGAATATGTCACGAAAAAACAATCTCAGAATCAGAACGATAACTAAAAGCATTCCAGAGTTATTAATGTTGAAAGTGACAGTGGTCAGAATTGCAAAAAACGCTCTGGTCCTTAAGGTGTAAAATGGCCTGGTCCTTAAGGGGTTAAATATGTTTTGCACTTTCCATATGTGTAAAGTGTTGGTGTGGCACCATGGTCAATCTACCCTGTCGCATCAGGCATTGGTGGGTGGAAATCCTGGCTGATCCATGCCTGATTCATCTTCACAAAGGTCAGTATTTCCACATTTTTCATGGACAGATGAGTTCTCCTTGGGGTTATTCTGGCCCCTGCCGCACTAAACACACACTCTGATGGCACACTACTGGCCAGGCAGGACAGCTTTTCCAGGGCAAACTCTGTTAGTTGCGGCCACACATCAAGTTTGGCTGCTCAGAAGTCCAGCAGATCTTCAAGGTTTGTTGGCATGGGCATGTCAAGGTATGCCATTACCTGCTGGTTCAGGTCCTGCTCCAGGTCTACCTGCTGCTGATGAGTTGCTTCACAATGCGGGTGAAGAAAGCTACTCATCAGTGACTGAAGACTCAGGCTGTTGCAGATGGAGCTGGTACTGCTCCTGCCACCCCACCTTTCCCCAACAGCCATGGCAGTGGAAGGTGCGCTCAGAGGGCCACCAGAGTTAAATGGACGATGGCGCAGATAGGCATTGGCCAACTGACTCTGTAGGATGTCTCTGTGGTAGGTCAGTTCGTCCTCCCTCTCAGTGAGTGTAAAAAAGGCCCCCATTTTGTGGCGGTAGTGAGGGTCCAATAAGGTGGAGAGCAGAAGTCATCCTGCTGCCAAATAGTGAAGATTTGGCGGTCACTACGCAAGCAAGTGAGCATGCATTGTGTAATTTTTGCAAGTGACTCGGAGGGACTCTCTGCCTCCATCTCCAATGCATACTGCCACGATGTGTCTTGGTCCTCACCCTCTAGCTCCTCTAGCTGCTCCTGCTCCTCCTTTTCTGTCAGATGACTAGAAAAACTGCCCATCTCGTGAAACCTAAACTGTGCTCCACTGTGCCCATCCCCCTCCTCCTCCTCCTCTTCCTCCAGTTCAGCCCCCACAGGGCTCATGTGGCTCTGAGATGTAGGCACCACATCTCCAGTGCCCTGACCAGCCATCCTTTCCAACTTGTTTGTAGGAAATTAAGCAATGGAATGACGTTCATCCCGTAAACCTGGCGACTGACTAATAATGTGGCTCTCTCAAAGGGCCTGGGCAAATGGCAGGTTTGAGCTGCCACTGGTTTACATTGAAGTTACACAGAGGAGTCCTCCAGTCCACTTTGATCATCAAGAAATTGGTGATGGCTTTTCTCTGTTCGTATAGCCGGTCCAACATGTGGAAAGTGGAATTCCAATGTGTGGAATCTTTACAAATCAGACTATGTTGTGGGAATGCCATTCTGATGCTGCAGCTTAAGGAGGATGTGCTTTGCGTTGTACGAGTGGCTGAAGTGTATGCAAAGTTGCCTTCCCATTATTAGGATGTCTTGCAGATGGGGGGAACACTTTTCGTTGTGGGTCACCATGGTTCCCATTTCCAGTTTTTGTGAAGTAAGCCATGATTCTTTATGAATGACTTTTAGCAGTTCTTCCCCTGTGTTACTCTGTTCACCAAGGCAAACCATGTGAAGAACATTGTGACACCGCCGTGCCCTGCACACATGGTATGCTGGAGGGGCACTGAGACTTGTCCGTGCAGTGGAGGCTGAGGACGTGGTGGAGGATGAGGAGGCGGAATCGAGCACTGTCACAGGACCAATGGTGGAAGCGGCACAACCTGTTCAAGTTGCTGTTGTGGCTGTGCAGGAACCACAGTGGGCCGTAAAGGACAAGTATTGTCCCTGCCCTTAGTTACATCTCCACACGTCGGCACTGCCATGCACTTTGGTAAACACTGACAGGCTCAAGGACTGGCCCACCTTCTGTTCCACAAAATTGTGCAGGGCTGGTACTGCCTTCTTTGGAAAGGAATGATGGCTTGGGACATCATCCGACATTTGTATAGAACGCCGGCTGCTGCAACGGAGGCTCGTGATGTCACGGTCAAGCCCCTCGTGCCATCATAACCACGCCCCCTCAATAGACTTGCATTAAGAAGGAGGGTGTGACGTCATGAGGGGGCATGGCTGTGACATCAGCGCCGCATCACTAGTCATCAGGCATGGAGGGAAGTTTTCTCCGTGACTGGATGACTGAGGTGCCGCAGCAGAGATTGCGGTGGTTCCCAGCAGATGGACCCCCGCGATCAGACATCTTATCCCCTATGCTTTGAATAGGGGATACGTTGTCTAGGGGTATAGCACCCCTTTAAAGGAAATCTGTCATCAGAATCACCCGCACTAAACCTGTTACACATGCTTGTAGTGCGGGTGATCCTGATTAAAACACTTCTTACCTGGTTAAAAATGGTTCAGCGCTTCTTAAGATATCTATATTTTTAGTTTTCTGTTATTCCCTGGCTTGGGACTCATTCTAGCTGGGCGGAGCTGCCGCCCGGCTCATGAATATTCATGAACTTATCCTCCTGGTCTAATTCTTCTTTCTCGGTCTGTTTGTGAATAAATACACCCTCCGTCCCTCCCTTCCTCCCACCCCCGGCTTTTCACTTATGCAGCCTGTCTTCTTACTTGTATAGGGCCGCAGCTTGAGTGAAGACGGGGGGAGAACGCCGCTTCCGGGTGTACGGAACGCGGCGCATGCGCGGCCCTCCACACCAGACCGAGAAAGAAGAATTAGACCAGGAGGATAAGTTCATGAATATTCATGAGCCGGGCGGCAGCTCCGCCCAGCTAGAATGACGTGTGGCCGAGTCCCAGATGATAACACCTCCCACTGAGTCCCAAGCCAGGGAATAACAGAAAACTAAAAATATAGATATCTTAAGAAGCGCTGAACCATTTTTAACCAGGTAAGGAGCGTTTTAATCAGGATCACCCGCACTTCAAGCCTGTGTAACAGGTTTAGTGCGGGTGATTCTGATGACAGATTTCCTTTAAACCTGACTATTGTAGAAATGTGTCAGAACGCACAGAGCATCACACCATACTGAATATAAAGTTATATGGCAGCAGACTGGTCACTATGACTATGCTGACTCCTATTTATCCAACAATGAAAACAACACATGATAATCAAAATGGGACTATGAAGAATTTGCAGGAGGAGGCTTGTATTTATTTTTATATTTTTCATATTTTGTGGATGGTTTAGTGTGTGTGCATTGCTTACCTGGGGAAGACATGGCATCTGGATGTACTATGGGAACATAGTAATATGGCAAAGTCAGTCTGCTCTTTTGGGCGGTGTTCTGCTGAACATCAGGTCCTTTAAAGGGGAACTCAAGAGATTTTTTGAGCAGGAAAAAATCCTTAGAGCAAACCTATCCTGCTCTTGGCAGTTCCTGACATGGACAGAGGTGTCAACACACCGCACTGTGGTAAAACAGAAATAAATTCAAAAAGAAAATAACTTCCTGTGGAGCATACAGCAGCTGATAAGTACTTGAAGGATTTACAACTCTGTTTAACTTTCTGGCACCAGATGATTTAAAAAAAAAAAGAATCCACCGGAGTACCCTTTTAATAAATCCCTTCTTCCATGCCTTTCCTATAACAGAATTGTTAAATTCATCGTGACAGCCGGGGAACGGGACAGGTGAGTAGATTGGGATGCGACCCGCGGGCTGGCGCGTCCCGCTACGCGGATCGCATCCCCGCCGGCAGTGACAGTGCAGCGCTCCCGGTCAGCGGGTCTGACCGGGGGGCTGCAGAGAGGAGAAGGCCGCGAGCGCTCCGGGGAGGAGCAGGGACCCAGAGTGCTGGGCCAACACTAATGTTTCTCATTGAGGAGATCAAGCTAGTGTATAGAGCCTTAAAGACAGTAGCCAGTCTTAACCCCTTGGGGACAAAACCCATTTTGACCTTAAGGACGAGGCCAATTATCGTTTTTGCACTTTAATTTTTTCCTCCTCTCCTTCTAAAAATCATAACGCTTTTAATTTTGCACATACAAACCCATATGTGGGCTTGTTTTTTGCATCACCAATTGTACTTTATAATGACAAGACTTATTTTATAACATAATCTGTGGTGAAAAAAAAAACTATTGTGGGGTGAAATAAATAAAACAAAATGCCATTTTGTAACTTCTGGGGACTTCCGTTTCTACCCAGCGCACTTTTCAGTAAAAAATGACACCTTATCTTTATTCTGTAGTCCTTAAAGTTATAAGGATATCCAATTTATGTAGGTTTTATTTAATTTTAGAACTACATACACCAAATTTGTATGATTAAAATTGTTATGTTATATATTTTCTGACACCTATAACTTTTTTATTTTTCCACATACAGGGCTATATGAGGGATCATTTTTTTCGCCATGGTCTGTACTTTTTATCAGTAACATTTTTGTTTTGTACAATTTTTTATTTTATTATTTTTTATTTTATTTAAAAAAAACTGGGAACATTTTTATTAGGAAAGGCTTAATATGTATGTTCCACAAAAACTTCCAAACGGCTAAAGGTATTAACATGAGACTTGGCACACATGTTACTTATATCTCAACAACAAACATAGGATAGGTGATTTAACCCTTACTCACCCCCATTTGCCAGGGGCGGGGTTTATGTTTAAAGTCCTATACAAGTCTATGGAAAATATATGTTACTGCATAACTTCTAAACGGCTGGAGATATTTCGATAATACTTGTTCACATGTTACTTATATGTCCACTTAAAATATAGGATAGTTAATTTGACCCCTAACTACCCCCATTTGTGAGGGTCAGGGTTTTAGTTTAAAGTCACATGCAAATCAATGGGAAATGTATGTTCTCACATAACTTCTGTACGGCTGGAGATATTTCAATACCTGGTACACATATTACAGGTCGGAATATGAGGACGGGATGGGAGGTCGGGATAGGAGGTCAAGATAGGAGGACAGGATAGGAGGTCGAGATATGAGGACGGGAAAGGAGGTCGAGATAGGTGATGGGATAGGAGGTCGGTATGGGAGGTCGAGATAGGAGGATGGGATAGGAGGTCGAGACAGGAGGTTGAGATAGGAGGACGGGATAGGAGGTCAAGATAGGAGGACGGGATAGGAGGTCGAGATAGGAGGATGGGATAGAAGGACGGGATAGGAGGTCAAGATAGGAGGTCGGGATAGAAGGTCGAGATAGGAGGATGGGATAGGAGGATGAGATAGGAGGTCAGGATAGGAGCTTGGGATAGGAGGACGGGATAGGAGGACGGGATAGAAGGACGGGATAGGAGGACGGGATAGGAGGACGGGATAGGAGGACGGGATAGGAGGACAGGATAGGAGGTCGGGATAGGAGGTCGGGATAGGAGGACGGAAAAGGAGGACGGAATAGGAGGACGGGACAGGAGGTCGGAACAG
Organism: Hyla sarda; assembly: GCF_029499605.1. Taxonomy (NCBI): domain Eukaryota; kingdom Metazoa; phylum Chordata; class Amphibia; order Anura; family Hylidae; genus Hyla; species Hyla sarda. The sequence continues at coordinate 197,834,210 of NC_079193.1, read as the reverse complement.
GAGGTCGAGACAGGAGGTCGGGATAGGAGGACGTGATAGGAGGTCAAGATAGGAGGTCGGGATAGGAGGTCAAGATAGGAGGTCGGGATAGGAGGTCAAGATAGGAGGACGGGATAGGAGGACGGGATAGGAGGTCGGGATAGGAGGTTAGGGTATGAGGATGGGATATGAGGACAGGATATGGGGTTGGGATATGACAACAATATGTGGGGATGGAATTTGAAGTCAAAAGCTTCCTCCTTTGTTGATTTTCCTCCCCAACAAGGATGAGGAAGGAAAAGCCAGGCAACTCCGGGTATTCAGCTAGTATATATATATAAAACTCAATGTGTGTGTGTGTGTGTGTAAATATATGTATGTATGTATGTATGTATGTTCCACAAAAACTTTCAAACGGCTAAAGATATTAACATGAAACTTGGCACACATGTTACTTATATGTCAACAACAAACATAGGATAGGTAATTTAACCCTTACTCACCCCCATTTGCCAGGGGCAGGGCTTATGTTTAAAGTCCCATGCAAGTCAATGGGAAATATATGTTACTGCATAACTTCCAAATGGCTGGAGATATTTCGATAATACTTGGTCACATGTTACTTATATGTCCACATATGTCCACTTAAAATATATGATAGTTAATTTAACACTTAACTAACCCCAGGGTCAGGGTTTTTGTTTAAAGTCCCATGCAAATCAATGGGAAATGTATGTTCCCATATAATTTCTGTACGTCTGGAGCTATTTCATTACCTGGTACACATATTATGAGTCGGGATATGAGGACAGGATGGGAGGTCGGGATAGGAGGTCGAGATAGGAGGTCGGGATAGAAGGACGGGATAGGAGGATGGGATAGGAGATCGGGATAGGAGGTCGGGATAGGAGGTCGGGATAGGAGGACAAGATAGGAAGTGTTAGGATTCGGCAGGCTGAATGTGGATCCTCTGTGTCAGCGAGGGATTGGCGTGGACCGTGTTGGTGGACCGCCATCCCGCAAAGCGGGATGGTCTTGCTGCGACGGTAGCAACCAGGTCGTATTCACCGGCAACGGCTCAACCTCGCTGACTGCTGAGAAGGCGTGGGACAGAAGGACTAGACAGAGGCAAGGTCAGACGTAGCAGAAGGTCGGGGCAGGCGGCAAGGTTCATAGTCAATGGCGATAGCAAGAGGTCAGGAACACTGGTAAGGCAAACACTATAAACGCTTTCTCTGGCACAAGGCAACAAGATCCGGCAAGGAAGGAAAGGGGAAGTGAGGTTATATGAGCAGGGAGCAGGTGGAGGCTAATTAGACTGATTGGGCCAGGCACCAATCATTGGTGCACTGGCCCTTTAAATCTTAGATCGCTATGCGAATCGCATCCCCGCCGGCAGTGTCAGTGCAACGCTCCCGGTCAGCGAGTCTGACCGGGGCGCTGCAGAGAGAGGAACGCCGCGAGCGCTCCGGGGAGGAGCAGGGACCCGGAGCGCTCGGCGTAACAGTACCCCCCCCCCCTTAGGTCTCCCCCTCTTTTTTTCCGGTTGTCGCTCCACATGGGACGAGGACATTGGGAGCGATTGCAGAGTCTCCTACTGGAGGATAGAGAAGTGTCCTGGGTACACTCATCAACAGCAGGCAGTGCAGAAGGAGTGGGAATGGGGAGGGGGGGCAGAGGGTGAAGCTTGGCACGAGGCAGAGTGTTACCAGGACGGGGGCTATGAGGAGGAGACACGGAGGTTTGACTGACGGGACTGGGAGCAGACGTGAGGCATTTTTTGTGGCAAGAAGCACCCCAGCTCTTGATCTCCCCGGTGGTCCAGTCAAGGGTAGGAGAATGGCGTTGGAGCCATGGTAGACCGAGGAGGACTTCAGATGTGCAGTTGGGCAAAACAAAAAATTTAATTTTTTCGTGATGCCGTCCAATGCTCATGAGCAGGGGTTCTGTGCGGCAACGCACAGTGCAGTCCAATTTTACTCTGTTGACCAAGGAAATGTAGAGCGGCTTGACGAGACGGGTCACAGGGATGTTGAACTTATTAACAAAAGAGGCCAAAATGAAATTTCCCGCAGAACCAGAGTCCAAGAAGGCCATAGCTGAGAAGGAAGAGTTGGCAGAAGGAGAAATCCGCACGGGCACAGTGAGACGTGGAGAAGCAGACTTCAAACCAAGAGACGCCACACCCACGTGAGCTGGGTGCGTGCGTTTCCCAGACGTCGAGGACGAATAGGGCAATCCACCAAGAAATGTTCGGTACTAGCGCAGTACAGACATATATTTTTATCTCTACGGCAAATCCTCTCTTCATGGGTCAGGCGAGACCGATCCACTTGCATAGCCTCCTCGGCGGGAGGCACAGGGGTAGATTGCAAAGGATACTGTGAGAGAGGTGCCCAAAGATCAAGGTCTTTTTTCTGGCGGAGCTCCTGGTGTCTTTCAGAAAAACGCATGTCAATGCGGGTGGCCAAATGGATAAGTTCATGCAGGTTGGCAGGAATTTCTCGTGTGGCCAGCACATCCTTGATGTTACTGGATAGGCCTTTTTTAAAGGACGCGCAGAGGGCCTCGTTGTTCCAAGATAATTCAGAGGCGAAGGTACGAAATTGGATGGCGTATTCTCCTACAGAAGAATTTCCCTGGACCAGGTTCAGCAGGCCAGTTTCGGCAGAAGAAGCTCGGGCTGGTTCCTCGAAGACACTACGAACCTCAGCGAAGAAGGACTGTACAGTGGCAGTGACAGGATCATTGCGGTCCCAGAGCGGTGTGGCCCATGACAGGGCCTTCCCAGACAGGAGACTAACCACGAAAGCCACCTTCGACCGTTCTGTAGGAAATTGGTCCGACAACATCTCCAAATATAGGGAACATTGTGACAGCAAACCAACGCAAAGTCTAGAGTCCCCATCAAATTTGTCCGGCAGGGACAAGCGAAGGCCAGGAGCGGGCACTCGCTGCAGAGGAGGTGCAGGAGCTGGCGGAGGAGATGGTTGCTGCTGTAGCTGTGGCAGAAGTTGCTGTAGCATGGCGGTCAACTGCGACAGCTGCTGTCCTTGTTGGGCGAACTGTTGTCCAAGTTGCTCTATCTGTTGAGACTGCTGGGCGACCACCGTGGTAAGGTCAGCGACAACTGGCAGCGGGACCTCAGTGGGATCCATGGCCGGATCTACTGTTAGGATTCGGCAGGCTGAATGTGGATGCTCTGTGTCAGCGAGGGATTGGCGTGGACCGTGTCGGTGGATCGGTTCTAGGTTGCTACTGGTATTCACCAGAGCCTGCCGCAAAGCGGGATGGTCTTGCTGCGGTGGTAGCAACCAGGTCGTATCCATCGGCAACGGCTCAACCTCGCTGACTGCTGAGAAGGCGTGGGACAGAAGGACTAGACAGAGGCAAGGTCAGACGTAGCAGAAGGTCGGGGCAGACGGCAAGGTTCGTAGGCAATGGTGATAGCAAGAGGTCAGGAACACTGGTAAGGCAAACACTATAAACGCTTTCTCTGGCACAAGGCAACAAGATCCGGCAAGGAAGGGAAGAGCAAGTGAGGTTATATAAGCAGGGAGCAAGTGGAGGCTAATTAGACTGATTGGGCCAGGCACCAATCATTGGTGCACTGGCCCTTTAAATCTTAGAGAGCTGGCGCGCGCACGCCCTAAGGAGCGGAGCCGCGCTCGCCAGGACGTGAAAGCCGGGGACCGGGACAGGTGAGTGACTTGGGATGCGATTCGCGAGCAGGCGCGTCCCGCTATGCGAATCGCATCCCCTCCGGCAGTGTCAGTGAAACGCTCCCGGTCAGCGGGTCTGACCGGGGCGCTGCAGAGAGAGGAACGCCGCGAGCGCTCCGGGGAGGGCTCGGCGTAACAGGAGGACTGGATAGGAGGTCGGGATAGGAGGTCGAGTTAGGAGTATGGGATAGGAGGTCGAGATAGGAGGTCGAAAAATGAAGATGGGAAATGAGGTCAGGATAGGAGGTCAGGATAGGAGGTTGAGATAGGAGGTTGAGATAGGAGGTTGAGATAGGAGAACAGGATAGGAGGTTGGGATAGGAGGTCGGGATAGGAGGTCGGGATAGGAGCTCGAGATTGGAGGACGGGATAGGAGGTCAGGATAGGAGGTCGGGATAGGAGGTCGAGATAGGAGGACTGGATAGGATGACGGGATAGGAGGTCGAGATAGGAGGACGGAATAGGAGGACGGGACAGAACGATCGGATAAGAGGTCAGGATAGGAGGACGGGATCGGAGGATGGGATAGGTGGACGGGATAGGAGGACAGGATAGGAGATCGGGATAGGAGGTCGGGATAGCAGGTTGGGATAGGAGGACGGTATAGGAGGTCGGGACAGGAGGTTGAGATAGGAGGACGGGATAGGAGGTCGGGATGTGGGGTTGGGATATGACAACAATATATGAGGACTGCATATGCAGTCAAAAGCTTCCTCCTTTGTTTATTTTCCTCCCTAAAAAGGATTTGGAAGGAAAAACCGGGCAACGCCGGGTACTCAGCTAATATATATATATATATATTATAGATAAATATTCTGTTGCTATATATATATATATATATATATATATAAAGCGTTATATATATATATATATATATATATATATACATATATATATATATATATATATATATATATATATATATATATATAGTGTCCCGCAGCACTCCAGTAGTGATAAGGTTTATTTCCTCATGGTAAGATACAACGTTTCGACCGTCACCACGGTCTTTTTCAAGCATAAGCAAGCGACACACTCCTCCCATATTTATATGGGGTACAATATCAAAAAGTGATTGTGCTCAAGAATTATCAACATGTTGAAAGAAAAACATGCAGATGTTTTGTTTTCATGCAGATGATCAGGGGGCACGTCGATCAAACACCACTGACCATCATCAATCTGACCGTTCTACTAAATCCGGCCCTTACCACCCGAGTGCAGCCAACCAAGACAGAAATTGCTTTCATCCACGTCTATTTTGCTCTTCTCTATACATCTTTATGTGAGTCAGATTAACTGACAAGCCCACAATGACTTATTTACACACATAGATGCACGTGTATACATATGTGCATGCACACACATTGTTTACCCTTCACAGTTACACTTCGCCACCACCCTCACATATGTATACGTATACCCCTAGTCCCCCTTGTTATATTCTTTATATACATATATTTCTTTATATATATCTTTTTATCCCCTCAACACATATTCCTGTTCCATCCCTAGTATCCTTATACAGTAAGGACTCATCAACTCATGCACATCCATTCCCCTTGATTCACTTACTAATTTACATAATACATCCCTGTCATTTTTCACAACACACATCCCTGTTTCTACCACATTTCTCATCTTCCACAGTCACTTGTATACATCCACCCACACTGTAATGCTATGCTATATCCTATTCAACATACTGAGTACGGGAGCTTTGCCCGCACTATACATGGCCTCAATGACAACATAACATACCTGTACGCAAGCGCCAAATACGACACTATTTTCCCTGAAGTGTCATGGCGCTCGCGGCGTCCGGAAGCACAGTGAGTGTGCGCGGACCGCGAGTCACAGTGTCGTTGCCTAGCAACGCGCGACACCACCTTGCGATTGGCTGCACTCCGGCTGGCCTGCGGAATTCCCTAGAGCCGTGTGCACACCCGGTGTCAGGGAATGGCCGCCATTACAACAGATGGGTGAGTGTTTGACCTCGTGGCATGTTCCCCTGATTGCTTTTAATGTTTACACACCTGCACACTAATTGTCACTTACACATGATGCAATATATGTCAGATTGTATATACTGTACAGCACTGATTGCACATGCATTTTTTTCTATGTATCATTATGTTCATTTTACACGCAACTGTCACAGCATCCACTGTATTGCATGTATTTTCTTTATTGAGCACAATCACTTTTTGATATTGTACCCCATATAAATATGGGAGGAGTGTGTCACTTGCTTATGCTTGAAAAAGATCGTGGTGACGGTCGAAACGTTGTATCTTACCATGAGGAAATAAACCTTATTTAATCACTATTGGAGTGCTGTGGGACGCTTTATTCTACTATACATCACTGCTGCTGCCAGTGACCAGGGCTGCGATTGGGCCCGCTTGCACCCGCTACACCTTTGTATCCCTGGTGTGCTGCTCCTCCTTGCTATCTCGACATATATATTTAGCCCCCATAGGACTGCATATACTGGTCAATGCTATGCCATAGCATAACATTGATCAGTGTTATCAGTGCTCTGCTACTCCAGCCTGCCATGCCTGGCTGGGAGCAGCAGATCACCGATCGGATGGCGTCTAAAGGGTTAATGCCAGGCAGCGGATCGATCGGTAATGCCTGATATTAACCCTGGGTCCTGGCTACTGATATCAGTCAGGACCCACAGGGTTTGAAGCATGTTTAAAGGGGTATTCTAAATACAGAATATTTTTGATATGGTGCTGGGGAACCTATAAAAAAAAATGCATACTCATCTACCTTAATACCTTGTCCTCCGTGAAGACTTCTGTATCCCTGGTCATCAATCTGCTTGCTACTTTCGAGCTAGACCTGTTTCAGCAGTGACAGCCTGCTCAGCCAATCAGTTACTACAGCGGTGTCCTGCCTGAGTCAGTGACTGGTTGAGTGGGCTGTCACTGTTGGAAATAGACCCCTTTTGGTAGACCCCTTTTGGAAGTACCATATAGAGCGAAAAGTGGATAGGCTTTTTGCTTTATATTTTCATATTTGCCTCAGCACATGTATATCCTGGTGCGCCAAGCTAGGGCAAGTAGTGGCCCTCCTGCTGTCCTCTCAGCTGATCGGGACACCGCATATTTATCGCGGTGTTCCCGACCAGCTCCGCTAAGCTGTCGGGAATGGATTTTTCTTATTTTAGATGCTGCAATCAACTTTGATCAGGGCATCTAAGGGTTAATGATGAACATCACAGCGATAAGTCCCAGTGGCTGATAACCGCCAAGATCACCCTGCTATGACACTTTCAGGATGTTAAGAGCTGTTTTGTTATTTAAATTTGGCACAGTTTGAGTTCAATGTTTTTTTTATGACTTTTCAAATAAACATTTTTCACAATGTTGTCTTGCAGTAGACACTCATCCTTTTTACCATGCAATGGTCACACATTTATTAATTGCAACTTTAGTAAAAAGCCTTTTTACGCAAAGAGTAAAATTGAGGAGCAAACCTACACCATCTAAAAGGAGATGTGAGAAAAACCTCTACACTAAAGAAGTCTATAAAGTACTGATAACACATTAAATGTATCAGTGCCCTTTTTAATAAACTTTTTAATAAATTCATCACACGCACCTTAAAACTAGCATCAAAAAAGGGGAGAAAAACAAGTACTCTAGACATTGATACATGTCAGCCTGTGTGTGTATCTGTCCACCATAGATATCTGAAACTTAAAAATTCATATAACAGTAGCATATAATGATCTCACTACAAACAAATGTTGGGATGATCAGAGGCGTATCAAACACATATGTGGATGCACAGGCAATTATAATGTGGTACGCTGTGGTACGCTGCTGATACGCTCCTTAAAAATAAACATGTATGCAGAAATATGCATTGACCTATGGGGAGGTCTATATCAAGGGTACAAATTAGTCTTAATTAGTGCAGGTGTATAATGTTCCTGCCCCACTGCTGTGACCAAGTTCCTGGTTCCCGCTCTAGCGACTGTGTTATTGGTTTCTGCTTATTGTCTAAGTTTCTGTTCTTTTGAGTCTCATGTTCCACATTTCTTACCTGTTCTGGTGACCATATTGGGTCCATGACCTAGGGAAAATATAAGTATAGTGCATAAGAACTTATCCCCTAACTGCAGGATATGGGATAACTCTTAGATTTCGGAGGGTCTGATCACTAGGACCACCCATAATCTCCTGCAGGGGTCCTCTGCTCTCCCCAGGAATGGAACATCAAGACCCCAAGCGTCAGCCGACATGCCCTCCGCCATATATCTCTGAGTTCCGGAAATAGGCTTTCTGCTGCTTTGTGCGGTGGTTGGCACACCCCATTACCGGGGAGAGCAGAGGGCACATGCATGAAATTTTGGGGGGTCCCTGTGACCCCCATGATCTAAAATGTTTACGTTTTTATGCATTATATATCTTCTTTACCATCCTTGTCCATGGACACTTTGTATATAGCATATATGTTTTTCTTCTGTACATGTTTTTTAGCCTTAAATAATATCTGCAAACATTATACAAATTTCACAGCATATAGATGAATGGGCTTTTGACACTAGAACCACAGTGATGGGACATTATTTTGGCTGGGGTGAATAGGAATGTATCAAACAGGGGATCAGCAAGATCTCATTTAAAGGGATACTCCCCTGGAAAACATTTTTTTTTTAATCAACTGGTGCCAGAAAGTTAAACAGATTTGTAAATTACTTCTATTTAAAAATTGTAATCCTTCCATTACTTATCAGCTGCTATATGCTCCACAGAAAGTTATCTTCTTTTTGAATCTCCTTTCTGTCTGACCACAGTGTTCTCTGCTGACAACTCTGTCCATTTAGGAACTGTCCAAATTAGGAGCACATTCCCATAGCAAACCTCTCCAGCTCCAGACATGGACAGAGTTCCAGACATGGACAGAAGCAGGGACGTGCACACATAGGAGTGAAAGGGGGATGAAGCCCCTGCCCTTTTCCTAACCTGCCCCTCTAATGCCCTCACAAAAGGAGCTGAAGACTCAGGGTAACAGGTGAAGTAAAAAGGATCCGTTGCTGGGGAGATTTGTATGGGGTTTAATGGAGGGTGCTGTGCCCTCCCTGCAGCAAGGGGGCGCCACTCACCCTGTCATTATCTGCCATTTTTTTGCTTCTCTCCACACGGAGGAGACAGAAGAAAAGGAGGCAGAGAGAAGCCCCGCCCACAGCATGTCCCCACAAACTCCAGTCTATGCAGCCCTTACTGTAAGTAACTGTAAATATATGTGAGTGATTGTATGTCAGTGTGTGTGTATGTATACATATATGTGTGTGTGAATGTGTGTGTGTGTCTATCTCTATGTATGTGCAGAGAGGGATAGCTGGGGCCTTACTGTAAGTAACTGTAAATATATTTGAGTGATTGTATGTCAGTGTGTGTGTATGTATATATGTAAGTGATTGTATGTCAGTG